>NC_142615.1:66086912-66433162 GCF_059453375.1 Lepisosteus platostomus | reverse complement strand
CTTTGTGGTTTGGTTGTTAACCAAAAGGGTGGTGGTTTGAGCCCTTCCAGGGACGATATGAGCCTTTTAATGTACACACCCTCCTCACTTCATTTCTCCACGTCCGGTCTTGTACCGCTAACAAATACAGAGCCCGTAGGAGGCAGTAAGCTCGCATATATAGCTCTCTGTGTATACAATGAAGAAGCAGAGGTTAGTTTCTCATCTGCGCGTTACAGAGCCTTACGCAACTCGTAGTGTACCACGGGGCATCAATCATTCCAGGCGGAAATGGACTCCTTTTTGTTTCTCGAGGGATCATATTAAACATTTCATTAGTATCGAGAGGAGGATCACCATGAAACACAAAAACAAACAGTTTCATTCTGTCTTTTTTAGAAAGTAGCGTTTGTGCTGCATTAATTATATTTTCGTGGAAATATAGAAGTTGTAAATGTTAAAATTTATATTTGAATCGAAATGTGGTTTTGAGTTAAATTTTAGCGGGATCATGTGATTAGTTTGTTTGTCATTACTATATATATTGCCATGTTACTAGAATTTGTAACTGAAGTTTACTAGTTGTGTTTTTATGATGATTAGCCATTTGTTGATTACAATATTGTATATAATGTATAATTTGAACTACATATTTTTCAGGTGTGAATAATTGTATATTTTAAGAATACATTTCTAAAACAAATCATTGGCTTTATTTACTAGTTTCTACACCTATAAAATATTTATTTGATGTATAATAGGCCTTTAACTATATATGTATATTAGTCCTCTAAATTTATCCGTATAATATAACTCCAGCCATTTATGTATAATAAACATATAATCATAGATGTCTAATTGACGTATAACGATATATGTATATTTGAATTTCATTCTAGACCAGGTACAGAGCACATTTATACGTCTAAAGTATGCGTTTAATAGCCATATATTCTACATCTTTTGTCCACTGGGATGTGCCGATTTTAATTTAACAAAGCTAGATACACATTTTCTAATGCAGCCTTCATTACAAGACAGTTTGTTTCTCGAAAGCGTGTTATGTAAAAAAGAGAAAAATGAAAATATATAGATGACAATCTTTCAAAGCTGAAGATTTTACTTTTGAAAAATTGACATTTTATGTATGCAGATGCATTCGCTGGTTCTAGAACTTTGCTGTGCTTCCTGAATCATTTTCAGCGTTATAAAGTGGGTGTAGAGGGAGCGATCTCTTTGTAGAGCAGTTGACAGGCTGGAGATGTTCAGACTACTCTCGTTATTTCTCAAATGCTTACATCATTTTTCTTTCACGCTAGGACGCGAGTGTGTACATGGGCTTGGTTTTCGTTTCACTGATTCACATTGAAGATTTGGGAATTAACGACGAAAAATTCAGTTTGGCAGAAGGTTTGGTTCACAACGATCTTGAAGACACGCCATGTAAGGCAGCGTGTGATGATTTGTACTATAAAAGACCAAGTGCTCAAAGTGACGTCTGCGTTTACCATTTAGACTTTTCCATCTCGGGCACACTTTTAGAAAGCAAAGATAGAGTAGTTGTGTTGAATCACACTTAGACATCTGTTAGCAGAGTGGTGCAGCGGAACCGTGCTGGGCCCTTAATCCAGAAATTGACTGATTGAAACCATCCTCAGCTATGTACATTTTATGCACGATTGATAAGCACACCATCAGTTTAATGAAGTACATTAAAACTGATTTTTCTCTCGTGTGTGTGCAAGCTTCACACTTACAGTACTCTTTAATCTTTACCAATAGCAGATGCCCAAATGTATCTTTGGTTGTTCTGAGATCCTTGATAGTTTCCTCAAATCCTTCAAATGAACATCCATATCAAAGCAATTATGTTTAATTTTATTACAATTAAGGTACATATACAAAATATCAACACACAATTGTATAATGCTCATTTAATAATGATTGTCAAGGATTGTCAAGTTCTCCAACAAATCTGTGTTCTAATTTTAAAATATTTTTGCTAAGGATACAACGGGTGTATAAATGAATTCTCCTGACAGCCAGTTGAAGATAAAATTCCACACGTGAAAATGGTTTTCTTGGACATTGACAGGTACTTAATTGTTTACTTGTAGTTCCACACGAGTAAAATCCATATTTCCTGCAAATTTCAGGAGGGCTTGCGAAGAAATCCCATCAAGTTTTAGCAGAGGTTATGGTTACAGCGGAACAGTCTGAAGCTCGTCCCTTAGTGGGTTTGAACCACCAGCCCTTCATTTAATAGCTGCATAGAGACACACTCCCGTTGCTTTTTGCCATTCACACGTTTGTAATTAAAGAATTATAAAATACTGACATTTTCCTGCCAGCCGGCAGTATATCTTCTGCACTGACCATGAATAACCAATAACTTTATTTCATCTTTCGCAGTCTGTAATCCACAGAAAAGGAAGTGAATACTTGTATTAAGCTAAATTAAGATGACGGAGATGCACTGCCGTTGTTTTTCTCCACTTTTCGTTAAAAGGAGAAAAATCACTGATATTTTCTTGCGGTATTTCTTCTGTCCTGATTAGCAAGACTTATATTTTATCTTTCAGAAGTTGTATGAATTTCTTGAAGTTCAGAAACAACTTGTTCCACAAAGGAAATGAACACTTGGTTCAAAGTAAATCAAGACGTATGTATCTCTCGCTGCGTGTGCTCTTATCTGTCCATCTCTCTACTTTTCTCTCACTCTGACAGTCTGTGCAGAGTTTCTGAAGGGGATGTAACACCACTTGGCAAAGAGAAAAATGATCAGAGGCAGAATAATAAATCATTATTCTCTTCTCAGTCTGATTCACAGCTCAGAGACAATCGGACAGAAGCTCCATACTTCTTTTTATCCGTCAATCCAGAACCAGAGGACGTTCAGACAATCCTGGAACAGCCTGGACTCAGGTCACATCTCCCCATTTTCTCCTTCCTCACAGCCACTTAGAGACAGAGAAGAGCTCCTGGTTCTCCTCTCTGTGAACTGGGCTCAAGACTCACTGATCTGTCAGCTGTGGACTCTGTTCCAGGTCAGAAGCAAGAAGCTTCTATTAACCCTTTCCAGGACCTCCAGCCCTTCAGTATTACTTTCTTTACTGTATGTCAATCTCCAAACATGTTTTATAAATGTTTTCTAACACACGTGAGTGTGGAATTATCTTTTAATGTAATAAACACAAGTAGTGACACTCTGGTCAGTACACTGTATATTGATTATTAGTAGCCGATGGGCCAATGACCGTGTCTACAGTAGTGACCAGTTGACCAGTCTGTAGCTCTCAGCAGTGGGACTCAGATCACACAGAAGAAGACCTGTCTGTGTGTGATTCCACACCAGCCCAGGGAATCACCAGCTCTCATATGTCTCTCACAGGTGTCTCACAGTCTTATAAATTTACAATTAGATGAATTATTGTAACAGTTATACATTTAATTTAAATAATCAGACTACCTATGGAACTGAGAGCAGGCTGGAAATAAAACCAGGATACACATTTTAACCTCCAGGATCAGGTTCCTGATCCTCCTGGCTTCTATACTCTGATGATTCGTTTAAAACATTTAAATGCACTTATTACAGGGACTTGTACTCGTTCTCTACTGCTCCACACAGGTACGCCTTGTAACACATTCATCTGCGAAGTAAACTATTTTTTTTCCTGTTTAATGAATTTCATTCCTTGGTTTGTCACTCTCCTTTTACAACTGTTATGATTTGCTTCTCTTCACAGCCCGGTGTATTCTTTTTTGGGGGGGATGTTATATCTGTAAGAAAAGCCCCCCAGGCTCCGGACAGGAGTCTCCTCCAGCGGAGACGCGCTCTGCTCTGTTAGAAAGAGCGCTGTAATGTCACAGACACCAGCCTGAGCACCTGGATCAGAGAGCAAGACCGCGGGAGGGTGCGCACGGAGGAGAGTTATTGATCATTTATCTATCGAAAACCAATTAATTCAATTGAAAAACCGTAGAATAAACGATTAACTTCACCGATTGGTGAGTACTGGTTCTTTTTCTGTTTTTGATCCTGTTTTAAATATCTAGAAAACAGTCAATAAAGACTGTATCGATCAATTACCACAGTGCGTTTAGTGTAAAAAATGTTCAAACCGAAATTAAACAATGATTATTCTTATTATTATTTAGGTAACTGTATCCTAGAGCTAAAAAAATATATTCCAAGTTGATAAATGTATGTACAGTGCCTTGCGAAAGTATTCGGCCCCCTTGAACTTTTCAACCTTTTGCCACATTTCAGGCTTCAAACATAAAGATATAATTTTTTTATTTTATGTGAAGAATCACCAACAAGTGGGACACAATTGTGAAGTGGAACGAAATCTATTGGATTTTCGAAACTTTTTTAACTAATAAAAAAATGAAAAGTGGGGCGTGCAAAATTATTCGGCCCCTTTACTTTCAGTGCAGCAAACTCACTCCAGAAGTTCAGCGAGGATCTCTGAATGATCCAATGTTGTCCTAAATGACTGATGGTGATAAATAGAATCCACCTGTGTGTAATCAAGTCTCTGTATAAATGCACCTGCTCTGTGATAGTCTCAAGGTTCTGTTGAAAGCGCAGAGAGCATCATGAAGACCAAGGAACACACCAGGCAGGTCCGTAATACTGTTGTGGAGAAGTTTAAAGCCGGATTTGGATACAAAAAGATTTCCCAAGCTTCAAATATCCCAAGGAGCACTGTGCAAGCGATCATCTTGAAATGGAAGGAGTATCAGACCACTGCAAATCTACCAAGACCTGGCCGTCCCTCTAAACTTTCAGCTCAGACAAGGAGAAGACTGATCAGAGATGCAGCCAAGAGGCCCATGATCACTCTGGATGAACTGCAGAGAACTACAGCTGAGGTGGGAGAGTCTGTCCATAGGACAACAATCAGTCTTACACTGCACAAATCTGGCCTTTATGGAAGAGTGGCAAGAAGAAAGCCATTTCTCAAAGATATCCATAAAAAGTCTCGTCTAAAGTTTGCCACAAGCCACCTGGGAGACACCCCAAACATGTGGAAGAAGGTGCTCTGGTCAGATGAAACCAAAATCGAACTTTTTGGCCACAATGCAAAACGATATGTTTGGCGTAAAAGCAACACAGCTCATCACCCTCAACACACCATCCCCACTGTCAAACATGGTGGTGGCAGCATCATGGTTTGGGCCTGCTTTTCTTCAGCAGGGACAGGGAAGATGGTTAAAATTGAGGGGAAGATGGATGCAGCCAAATACAGGACCATTCTGGATGAAAACCTGTTGGAGTCTGCAAAAGACCTGAAACTGGGACGGAGATTTATCTTCCAACAAGACAATGATCCCAAACATACAGCAAAATCTACAAAGGAATGGTTCACAAATAAACGTATCCAGGTGTTTGAATGGCCAAGTCAAAGTCCAGACCTGAATCCAATGGAGAATCTGTGGAAAGAGCTGAAAACTGCTGTTCACAAACGCTCTCCATCCAACCTCACTGAGCTCGAGCTGTTTTGCAAGGAAGAATGGGCAAGAATTTCAGTCTCTCGATGTGCAAAACTGATAGAGACATACCCCAAGCGACTTGCAGCTGTAATCGCAGCAAAAGGTGGCTCTACAAAGTATTAACGCAAGGGGGCCGAATAATTTTGCACGCCCCACTTTTCATTTTTTTATTAGTTAAAAAAGTTTCAAAAATCCAATAGATTTCGTTCCACTTCACAATTGTGTCCCACTTGTTGGTGATTCTTCACATAAAATAAAAAATTTATATCTTTATGTTTGAAGCCTGAACTCTCTGGTAGCCAGTCTCTTGTGCACAGCCATCCAGTTGAGGTCCTTCAGTTGGTTGTCAAGTTCTTTGGGCTGTGTCCTTTCCCAGACTTGTCTGGGAACCTGCAGCCTTTCGTCAGCGACCAAATGCCCCCTCACCTCTTTGTACAGGGCTCTGTGGTTGGTGCAGAGCTCTGGCTGTCTCGTGGCCTTGTACCTCCTGCTCCACTTGACAGCGTGGGTGTAGAACTTCGGTCGCCTCTCTGCCTTGGGCCCAGTGTTTGACCACTGGACCAAGTGCCTCATCGGGACGGAGAGCCACAGCCTGACAAAGTACTGGTACTTGTGGCCAATGGGCTCCTGCAGCGCCCGACAGAGGTTGCAGTAGAAGATGCAGTTGAGTTTCAGGGTGAAATGTGGGACATCTCGAACCCCTTCCTCGACCGGCTGACACATCCGGTTTCTCGTGATGTACTCGTAATTGCCTCCCCAGACGAAGCAGAAGATCATCCCTTGCAGCGCTCGTCTGAGTCTGGCCGGCAGCGGGTACACCACCGCCAGGTAAACCAAAGCCGGCAGGATGTCTGCTTTCAACACCATCACTTTCCCTGTGTAGGACAGCGACCGCGTTTTCCACAGACCCAGCTTCCCATTCATCTTGGCGATCCTCTTGGTCCAGTTATTGGTCTCATTGTCCTGGCTCTGGAAGGAAACCCCCAGTATTCTGAGCATCGCCTGACTCCACCTCCGTCTGCTTTTCTGAAAAGAGCTCCGTGTAGAAAGCGGTGGCCGCTTCTACCTTGTCGCTCTCGTCCAGCACTTCCTCTCCATCTCCCCGTCTCAGGCCGTGGATCACCCTCTTTTTCTGGGCTCCTCTGACCTGATTGTGTTTGCGGAGCCTTTCCTTCAGGTCCCGTGCCCGGGCTGAATTGAAGGCTCCTCCCCCGTTAGCCGAGCTGTACTCCTCCTCTAGTTGTCTCTGGAGTCGTGCAGCTTCCTTCCTCTCCCTGGCCGCCTTCCGTCTGCAGTACGTCTGCGCCAGGGTTCAGGTCCTGTCTGTCACCGACTCCCACCATTCCACCAGGGAGCTGTAGCCGTCTCTCAGATCGACCCAGCTCGCGTAGTCTTTACGGAACAGTGCCTTGAAGTCGTCTTCCTCCAGTATCTCCCGGTTCAGCTTCCAGTACCCACGACCGAATGCCGGCAGGTTGGTGTTAGCCACCACCGTCAAGCGCTCGTGGCTGGAATACCACTCCGGGGACACCGTCGCCGACTCCAGGGAGCAGGTCGTGTGCAGAAAGATGTAGTCCAGGCGGCTGCACACTCCCCGGGAGTTTTTCCATGTTGTTCTGGCGTCGTTAGGGCGGCACCGTCTGAAACCGTCTACCAGGGAGAACTGCTTGAGTAGCGACTCCAGCTCTGCCGAGCTAGCATCGCTCCCCTTCTCCCGGTCGACGTTGAAGTCCCCGCCAAGCACCACCTGTCTGTTGGTGGTGCAGCAGCTGGCCAGGTCAGCAAACACTTCCTTCAGGATAGAGGGTTCTGTCAGAGCATAGACGTTAATTGCTCTCAACTTCTGCCCCCTCCAGTCGATGTCTGCGACCAGGATCCGGCCCTGCACCACCAAGAAGGAGGAAACCAGCTTCATCTCTGGGTCTCCGAGGAGAATTCCCACTCCAGATGAGTGGACCCCTCCTACGCTCCAGCATGATTCTCCCTTCGTCCATTCCCTGCTGAATGTCAGCTTGTCACTTTCATCCTTCAGGTGGACCTCCTGTAAGAAACAAACTGAGAAAGACTTTGAGGCCAGATCATGAAAGACTCCCTGTCTTTTCAACGGGTCTATTAGCCCTCTCACGTTAGTTGTTAGAATGGTAAGTTTCACAATCATGATTAAACAAGTGATAGTTGAACCTCCTCTCTTTGTGCTTACAGTGGAAAACTTGGGAGTCTACATCTGGGCACTGTTTAGCCTAGATGTAACTCCTCTCGTTCGGGTCCTGGGGGGAATATGCTGGGCTCCCTCCAGGTCTCGCTGGGGACTGAAAGGTAAACATGCTGGACAGGTCCAGCTCTACCATCAGTCCCGGCTCCAGGGCAGCTTCAAAGTAGTCCTCGTCTTCCTTGAGGATACTCTCCACCACCGCTTCGGGAAGGCTTTTTTCTTCCCTTTCTCTAGGAGTTTCGGGGACCTCCAGTTGCTCCTGGGCCTTGGGGGAGGGGGGCTCCACTTCCTGGGCTGCCTCTTCGTGTTGTTCATGGGCCTCGGGGGAGGGGGTTCCGACTTCCTGGGCTGCCTCCTCCTGTTGTCCGTTGGACTCGGGGGAGGGGGGTTCTGTTTCCTGGGCTGTCACTTCCTGTCGTCTTTGGGCCTCGGGAGGAGGGTTTCCATTTCCTGGGCTGCCTCCTCCGGTTGTTCCTGGGCCTCGGGGGAAGAAAGTTCCGTTTCCTCTAGGACGAGGAAACGGTTCTCCCTTACCACTCTTTTCTTTTGTCCTTCCTCTTCTGCCAAGAGGCCAAGGAAGCAGAGAGAGGGAGCGGATAGCGCTTCTGAGTCTCGAGGAAGAAAGCAAGCACTGCGGGCAGGCCACGAGTACCTACTCCCAGCCAAGAGGCCAAGGAGGAGAAGCAAGAGAAAGGGGGAGGGGAGAGGAGAGAGCAGAGAGAGAGAACGTTGCTTGATCTTAGCCAAAAGGCCGAAAAAATTGGATTCCAGCTCACTGGCCCTGCAAAACTTAGTTCAAGACTTTAAACTCTCAGACACATATAGATGTATATATCCCACAACAGCAGGATATACATGGTCAGGAAGGAATAGCAGCTCCAGAATTGACTATTGCTTTGTCTCAGAGAGAGTGAAAGTTGTTGGGGTCACTCTTCAGCCTGTCTTCTTCTCAGATCACCAAGCTTTAGGGTGTAGAGTGGAACTCCAGGGCGGGACTGTCTTTGGCCCAGGCCTCTGGAAACTCAACACAAAGCTGCTAGAGAATGACGGGGTAGTGTCCCGCTACAAGGAGAAACTATCACAGTGGCTGTCCTTGCAGAGTCTGTATGGGTCAGTAGGAGAGTGGTGGGAGGAGGTGAAGGTGAGGACAAGGGCCTCTTTCATGGCTGAGGGAAGGAAGGCTGCTGCCAGACGGAGAGGAGTGCTAGCCAGGAAACAGAGGCAGCTGCAGAGTCTCTACACGATGCTGCACAGTGGCTTCAATGTGCTCGAGGTATCACCCTTTTAAAAAAGGACATCCGGAGCATAGCCCAAGAAAGTAGTCGAGGAGTGCTGTTAAGAAGCTGAGTGCAGTTCTTGGAAGAAAATGAGAAGTGTACTCGCTTCTTTTTCAGGAAAGTGGTAGGCTCCAAGTCTGTCATGGAAAGTTTGGTTGATGAGGAGGGAAGAGAGAGAACAGAGCCGAGTGCTATCCTCTCCTGCATCGAGGCCTTCTACTCAAGACTGTACAGAGGTAAAGGATGAAGAAATTCATTTTTTTACCTCAAAGCTAGAAAACGTTTTGAGTGAAGAAGATAGGGAAGTACTTGAGAGAGATTTGACAGTAGAAGAGCTGAGAGGCTATGGAGAGCTTACAGAAAGGGAAAACTCCGGGTGCTGACGGGCTCCCTAAGGAATTTTATTGCACCTTTTGGGATCTGCTTCAGGATCCGCTAATGCTCCTTTTCGAGGAAAGCTATAAGACAGAATTGTTGCCTGACTCCTTAAGAGAAGGCACTATCTCTCTCTTGTTTAAGAAAGGAGCAAAGAATGACATAAAGAACTGGAGACCCCTCAGCCTGTTAGGCGTGGACACTAAGATCCTGTCCAAAGCCCTTTTCCTGTGCTTACAAAATGTAGTGACCTCACTGGTAGGGAAAGAACAGACTTGTGGGATAGCAGGACGCCTGATGAGTGACAACCTGGCCTTTGTTGAGGGATGTCTGTCTGTACTCAGAGGACCGCTCCCTCCCTCTGTGCATTTTAGGTGTAGACCTAGAAAAGGCCTTTGACCGCCTAAACCAGCAGTACTTAACATCGGTACTTGAGCACATGAAGTTTGGCCCCATCATGAGAAAGTGAATTAACCTGCTGTACACAGGTAGCAACAGCAGAGTAATGGTTAATGGCAGTAGATCACGCCCCTTTGAAGTCTGTTCAGGGGTGAGGCAGGGCTGCCCATTATCCCCCTTTTTATTTGTTTTGGCTATGGAGCCCTTAGCCTGTGCCTTGCGCCAGGATCAGGCCTTTAATGGGATACCAGTGCCTGGAAGTGGGGGGGAGGGAGAGGTAAAGACATCTCTATAAATGGATGACGTCACCCTGCTCCTCTCTGACAATGTCTCAATTACCAGAGCTCTGCAGTGCTGTGATCGTTTCCCTTTGGCTTCCTCTGCAAAAATTAACAAATCTAAGAGTGAGATTTTTTATCAGAACTGGAGGGAGCCAAAAGAAGGGCATGATCTCAGGCTGCAAGAGAAGAGAATTAAGGTCCTGAGGGTGTATTTTGGAGAAGAGATGGGAACAAAAAACTGATGCAATGGAAGGACCGAGACCTCACAATGACAGGGAAGTGTTGGTCATCAAAGCCAAGCTCTTGCCTATCTTGAATTTTCTGGCTTCTACCTTCCCAATCCCACACCATGTTGCGGCGGTGCTGAGAAGATGGATGTTTCATTTTCTATGGGGTGGGAAGCAGGAAAGACTCAGAAGGGAAATAATGTACAGGCCGCTACTCTCAGGGGGGAAGTCTGTCCCTCATATTGTACGAAGCTGCTGTGCATTTTCCTGGCCTTTGTGCTGAGAGGCTTTGCAACAGCACCTGAAGCGCGTACCTGGACTTATTTTGCCAGGCTCTAGGTAGGTAGGGAGCTGTTCAGAGTGTGGGGTGTCAGACCCAAGCTGGATGTCCCACTCTCTGACACATGCCCTGCAATTTATGGGACAGTTAAAAGTTTTCTAAGATCTCACCCAATTGGCCATATTCCCCTCCGAGATGTCAGCGTCCAAAAACTGGAAGATTTCGTTGCACCCCAGAATAATAGGCAGACCCCTAATTTGTGATGTCCTGTATTT
Organism: Lepisosteus platostomus; assembly: GCF_059453375.1. Classification (NCBI taxonomy): domain Eukaryota; kingdom Metazoa; phylum Chordata; class Actinopteri; order Semionotiformes; family Lepisosteidae; genus Lepisosteus; species Lepisosteus platostomus. The sequence goes on along the minus strand of NC_142615.1, from coordinate 66,422,355 downwards.
TTTTTTGTGAAAAGAAAATAAAGTTCTTTATAAGTTAAATCGGTTCACCCAGGGTGAGGCTCGGCCATTGCACTCCGGCTGTGCTGACCCCTGCGAATTCCCCAAATGTGGAAATGTCGACTGCATAATTTCTGGTAGTGGGGGACTGCGTTCGTGCTCTCCCCTGATGTGCTTGGTCCAATATCGGATAAGGAAAAGTTACGACACCACGAGCTGCCATAGGATCCCAGTTCGAAAGGAGTCGATGCCACTGCTGGTTCCCGGTTTCTTTCCGTTAGAGGTCCGTAGAAGCATTTCAAGCTGGTTACACTACTCCTTCCGGACATTCATTCCCTTTTCAAAGTCAGTCGTTTTGCTGTAGTCTGCATTATGTATACAAGTGAAGAATTACTCGGCTCCCAGCACTTGAAAAGACCGACAAATGACTCGTTCCCGCCGGAGCTGAATGTACCTGCATGTGTCGTGTCGTCTACTTCCCCCGCCCCACTGTGTTTGCTGTATTGTCTTTGAAGCCGGCCCCCGAGACGAGACGGGCTGTTCCTGTGCCCCAATTAACACTTTACAGGTGCCATTCCCCGGCATTGTGGCCATTGTCGGTGGTCACACGCGATAAGGTGGAGGAGAGCGGGGCATGCCCAGCGCCAGACATTCAAGGAGGGGGCTGTGCGAGGTGAGGTGAGGTGCGACACGCCGGAGCCCCGACGCTGCTAATGCGGAGTACTTGTTGAACTGGCATTGAAAGGACGTGTGCGCACGGAGCAAGCCATCCCTGAGGCGGAGCGTGGAAACCTTCTCCCCGCGCTGCAGGAGTTGTGTGCGCTGCAGCGGTGCCGAGAGAACAGCACAGAAGACAGCAGGCTCTGGAGAGCGGGTAAGAGATGGAGCCTTGTGGGCAGGCGAGCAGGCCCGTTTTTTGGAAATTGCTGAAAAGGCTCTGGTCTTTGTTCGGTGTGTGGCAGGTGCTCGACGCGAGCTTGCGTAGCGATCTGCTAGTCTGGTGTTATGCAAATGAGGCCGAATTGCGTCCCGGGACATGCTGCGAATGCGCATTGGCGACTGCAGATGTGTAGGAAACGGTGCGCTCGTTTTCTCGTTTTGCCCACCCTTTTGAGTGTTAGTGTGGCGTGTGAGTGTGCGAAAGAGTGGGCCCAGCAGGAGGCGGTGGTGTGCGGGGCGAGGAGCTGGCCTAGGCTGCGCGCTTTGTGCTGTGGGTGCGGGCCGCTTGCAGGGTCTTGTACAGCTCATACTTACCTGGCAGGGGAGATACCTTGATCAAGAAGGAGCTTCACCCAGAGCGAGGCTCGCCCATTGCACTCCCTGTGCTGACCCCTGCGAATTCCCTAAATGTGGGAATCTCGACTGCATAATTTCTGGTAGTGGGGGACTGCGTTCGCGCTCTCCTCTGATGTGCTTGGTCCAATATCAGACACGGAAGAGTTACGACACCACGAGCTGCGATAGGATCCCAGTTCGAAAGGAGTCGATGCCACTGCTGGTTCCCGGTTTCTTTTAGTTAGAGGTCCGGAGAAGCATTTCAAGCTGGTTACACTACTCCTTCCGGACATTCATTCCCTTTTCAGTCAGTCGTTTTGCTGTAGTCTGAATTATTTAGGCTGATTATCGAGGTTAGCCTTTATTTGGTCTTGGGGACCTCGGTACTGTATGCTAATTCTCAAGACAGTTTCACCCGTTTTCTGATTGCTAGGTTCTGTACCAGTGCAGACATGTCAAACAGTGAATGGCTGTACCTCTATTGTATCCGTGCTCAATGAATGAAATCAGTAATAAATGAATATATGTATAGTTATACAAAAAACAAGTGGTTTATCGACTCATCTTCATTTGCAGATTTAGAGGCGGCTTCGATATTCGTTTTACAAACGTTTTTTTTTATATGGGTCACACACATGCCATAGCAACAAAACATCTCTAGAAATGAGGTTATAGATCACCTTTCCATCCTCCAGGTTTTCCTACCAAAGCCTATGGCACCAATGGCGACCCCTGCTGGCCAGGAGAACAAAGCTTGCAGCACCTGGTATTCCCAGGCGGTCTCCCATCCAAGTACTAACCAGGCCCAACCCTGCTTAGCTTCCGAGATCAGACCAGATCGGGCACATTCAGGGTTGTGTGGCCACAAGCGAAAGCCATGGCGCCTGACTCGCTACTTGAAGCTGTGTGTGGCTGGGGCTCCGTGCCCCCCGAGCGGGACTGAAGGATCGTTCGTGTGCAACTCTTTGGAAAGGAGCTTCTTTCCAAATCGCATTGCGTACCTGGATGTTGGCGAATGTGCTCCCTTGTGTTGGCTTGTCCCGCACTGGAGGAGAACAAACAAACTGCTCGGAGGAGCACAAGGCAAGTCTTCACAAGACAAAAACCTCCAGTGCACAGCACTCAAAACATTTCTGGGCTGTCGCGTGTTTATTTCAGCACATAAAGCGCACCAGTCCAACACGTCGGCCGGGCGCGCGGCGCCTCCGCCCTCTTGTGGCCTTGCGGCGTCAGAGCAAGAGGCTCCTTCTCGCTGCCTTTCCGCTGTGTTGCAGAGCCCCGAGAGGGAACCTGGAGCGCACACTTTGTGGGGGGCGGGGGACCGCGTTCGCGCTCTGCCCCCGGTCTCTTGCGCGAGTACTAAATCTCACAGCGCCAGCCAGCGGCCAGGAGTACAATATCGCGGGACAGGGGGGCCTCGTCATTGCTTGTTACATATGAGACGGGGATTAGGAGGAGACCCCGACTGATTGGTAAAGGGGAACACTAACACCAGAGTGACACCCCCGGCGTCTCTTTTTGAGAGACACCCTGGGATTTCTTAATGGCCAAGGAGGGTCGGGACCTCGGTTTTACGCCTCCCCCGAAGGACGGCGCCTGTTTGTGCAGCAGAGTGTCGCCATCAGGATGCTGGGGCATAAGAAAGCCACACAGACCGCAGGGTGAGCGCTCCCTACTGGTCCCAGTCAGACCTCTTGCAGGAGCAGCAGCAACCTGAGCTTTTCCGGGGGGAATCTCCCATCCGGGTGCCGGCTAGGCTCACACCTGCTGGGCTGCCGTGGGTGAGCCCAGTCGAGAGTCGCAGGGTGAGATCTAGTCACCGGGGAGAAACGATACAAGCGAAGGATTACTCGGCTCCCAGCACTTGAAAAGACCGACAAATGACTCGTTCCCGTCGGAGCTGAATGTACCTGCATGTGTCGTGTCGTCTACTTCCCCCGCCCCGCTGTGTTTGCTGTATTGTCTTTGAAGCCGGCCCCCGAGACGAGACGGGCTGTTCCTGTGCCCCAATTAACACTTTACAGGTGCCATTCCCCGGCATTGTGGCCATTGTCGGTGGTCACACGCGATAAGATAAGGTGGAGGAGAGCGGGGCATGCCCAGCGCCAGACATTCAAGGAGGGGGCTGTGCGAGGTGAGGTGAGGTGCGACACGCCGGAGCCCCGACGCTGCTAATGCGGAGCACTTGTTGAACTGGCATTGAAAGGACGTGTGCGCACGGAGCGAGCCTTCCCTGCAGCGGAGTGTGGAAACTTTCTCCCCGCGCTGCAGGAGTTGTGTGCGCTGCAGCGGTGCCGAGAGAACAGCACAGAAGGCAGCAGGCTCTGGAGAGCGGGTAAGAGACGGAGCCTTGTGGGCAGGCAAGCAGGCCCGTTTTTTGGAAATTGATGAAAAGGCTCCGGTGTTTGTTTGGTGTGTGGCAGGCGCACGACGCGAGCTTGCGTAGCGATCTGCCGGTCTGGTGTTATGCAAATGAGGCCAAATTGCGTCCCGGGACATGCTGCGAATGCACATTGGCGACTGCAGATGTGTAGGAAACGGCGCGCTCGTTTTCTCGTTGTGCCCACCCTTTTGAGTGTTAGTGTGGCGTGTGAGTGTGCGAAATAGTTGGCCCAGCAGGGGTCGGCGGTGTGCGGGGCGAGGAGCTGGCCTAGCCTGCGCGCTTTGTGCTGTGGGTGCAGGCCGCTTGCAGGGGCATGTACAGCTCATACTTACCTGGCAGGGGAGATACCTTGATCAGCCTGTAGGTGGAGTAGTTGGGTTGTTTTCTTGTTTTGTGGAAGCAGTGTTTGTTTTTCAGATCACGAAATGGCAACTTTTGGATCCTGCAAGAATGCTGTGCGTTTTGAGCTTTTGGATGATCTCTTCATGGATCGTATGCAGTTCAGCAGGAAAGTGTTGCAGAAGGAACTTGGCTTTGAACCTCGGCACTTGGATTTCATCTTCACTCTCCCAGGTCAGAAAGCATTTGAGGTTGTTTTTGCTACCTATTCTCTGTTTGAACAATGTGTGGATGTGTTTGAGGCAAAAAGAGGGAAAGTTCCTGCCCTTGAGAAGATCAACTTGCAGCCTCTGACACAGAGAGAGAGGAAAACGGTTCACCGTCCACCATGGAACTGAGGTTAGAGATGTTAGAGATGTTGACGGTATAAAAACAGGAGCAAGGAAATTCGAGGTTCGCTTGCTACCGGACAATGTAAATGGAGGCTTAAGGCACCTGCCCTCTACAATCCGGCTGGGCGCCTGCAATGGCTATGTTTTTTTTTGTGGGACAACCAAAGGTGTGTCGGCGCTGTGGTGCTGTGGGACACCTGGCATCGTCCTGCACTGTGAAATGCTGCAAGACCTGTGGCAAACAGGGACATTTAGCAGCGTTGGGCCTGGTTAGTACTTGGACGGGAGACTGCCTGGGAATACCAGGTGCTGCAAGCTTTTGCTCTCTCGGCCAGCAGGGGTCTCAAAAAAATGTTTGTAAAACGAATATCGAAGCCGCCTCTAAATCTGCAAATGAAGATGAGTCGATAAACCACTTGTTTTTTGTATAACTATACATATATTCATTTATTACTGATTTCATTCATTGAGCACGGATACAATAGAGGTACAGCCATTCACTGTTTGACATGTCTAGACTGGTACAGAACCTAGCAATCAGAAAACGGGTGAAACTGTCTTGAGAATTAGCATACACTACCAAGGCCCCCATGACCAAATAAAGGCTAACCTCGATAATCAGCCTAAATAATTCAGACTACAGCAAAACGACTGACTGAAAAGTGAATGAATGTCCGGAAGGAGTAGTGTAACCAGCTTGAAATGCTTCTCCGGACCTCTAACTAAAAGAAACCGGGAACCAGCAGTGGCATCGACTCCTTTCGAACTGGGATCCTATCGCAGCTCGTGGTATCGTAACTCTTCCGTATCCAATATTGGACCAAGCACATCAGGGGAGAGCGCGAACGCAGTCCCCCACTACCAGAAATTATGCAGTCGAGATTCCCACATTTGGGGAATTCGCAGGGGTCAGCACAGCCGGAGTGCAATGGCCGAGCCTCGCTCTGGGTGAACCTCCTTCTTGATCAAGGTATCTCCCCTGCCAGGTAAGTATGAAATGTACAAGCCCCTGCAAGCGGCCTGCACCCACAGCACAAAGCGCGCAGCCTAGGCCAGCTCCTCGCTCCGCACACCACCGCCTCCTGCTGGGCCCACTCTTTCGCAAACTCACACGCCACACTAACACTCAAAAGGGTGGGCAAAACGAGAAAACGAGCGCAGCGTTTCCTACACATCTGCAGTCGCCAATGCGCATTCGCAGCATGTCCCGGGATGGAATTCGGCCTCATTTGTATAACACCAGACCGGCAGATCGCTACGCAAGCTCGCGTCGTGCACCTGCCACACACCGAACAAACACCGGAGCCTTTTCAGCAATTTCCAAAAAACGGGCCTGCTCGCCTGCCCACAAGGCTCCGTCTCTTACCCGCTCTCCAGAGCCTGCTGCCTTCTGTGCTGTTCTCTCGGCACCGCTGGAGCGCACACAACTCCTGCAGCGCGGGGAGAAAGTTTCCACACTCCGCTGCAGGGAAGGCTCGCTCCGTGCGCACACGTCCTTTCAATGCCAGTTCAACAAGTGCTCCGCATTAGCAGCGTCGGGGCTCCGGCGTGTCGCACCTCACCTCACCTCGCACAGCCCCCTCCTTGAATGTCTGGCGCTGGGCATGCCCCGCTCTCCTCCACCTTATCGCGTGTGACCACCGACAATGGCCACAATGCCGGGGAATGGCACCTGTAAAGTGTTAATTGGGGCACAGGAACAGCCCGTCTCGTCTCGGGGGCCGGCTTCAAAGACAATACAGCAAACACAGCGGGGCGGGGGAAGTAGACGACACGACAAATGCAGGTACATTCAGCTCCGGCGGGAACGAGTCATTTGTCGGTCTTTTCAAGTGCTGGGAGCCGAGTAATCCTTCGCTTGTATAAATAATGCAGACTACAGCAAAACGACTGACTTTGAAAAGGGAATGAATGTCCGGAAGGAGTAGTGTAACCAGCTTGAAATGCTTCTCCGGACCTCTAACTAAAAGAAACTGGGAACCAGCAGTGGCATCGACTCCTTTCGAACTGGGATCCTATGGCAGCTCGTGGTGTCGTAACTCTTCCGTATCTGATATTGGACCAAGCACATGAGGGGAGAGCGCGAACGCAGTCCCCCACTACCAGAAATTATGCAGTCGAGAATCCCACATTTGGGGAATTCACAGGGGTCAGCACAGCCGGAGTGCAATGGCCGAGCCTCGCTCTGGGTGAACCGATTTTCTATTTTTAAGAACTTTATTTTCTTTTCACAAAAAAATACAGGACATCACAAATTAGAAAGGTTTACATTAATATACATACTTAAAACAGTATATATGATCACATCTCATTACATTTTGACACGGTACCAGTTACATAGCAACAATTTTCTTTTTTTCTGGTGCAAATCACATTCTTAAACATGATAATTTTTTTCACAGTTTCTTGAGATATTGACCTATGCTCTCTATTTCCCACAGATATTCTGCTTCCTCCCTTTCTTCTCTCCACAGATCTCTGAGGTGATATTTCTCTCGGGTGATGAACAGGGCCAGGCTACCTACTGCCTTGACTGGGACCTCGATGCCTTTGAACAGCCCCATGTTCCTCGCTCTCCACATGGCGTCTTTCCCAGTGTTCCCCACGGCCCAGATCCTGTCAAACACGTCAGGAGGAAGTTTGACAGGAGAAATGTCGAATATGACGAATGCAGCAGTCAGGGTAAATTGGAGCGAGAGAGCTTGCAACCAATCTTCAAACTGTGCCCAGAAGGCCTTAGTAAAAAAGCAGGACCACAGGAGATGGGTCATAGTCCATGCGGCGTCTGGTACGGCAAACGCCAGTACCGAGTCCTCCTGAAAGAGGACCCAGAGGGCGTCGACAGTTTCCAGCACCCCCCGGCCCGCTTCAACATTGGATCCGACAGGGGTACCTTTACTACCCCAGGATGCCACAAGGAGAACACGTGTGACATCGTCAGATGTCACAACTGTAACAAAGAGGGGCACCTGGCAAAAACCTGCCGGGCAGCCAAAAAGTGCAACGGATGCGGCGCCGAGGGACACCTCCTTCAACAATGCATGGTAAGCAAACCTTCGTTTGCGCAGGTGGTGGAAGTCGGCCGGCAGAAACCGGTCTCAAGACAAAGGGAGACAGGTGAGAACAAAGAACCCGCACCTTCCCAGCAGAGAACCGAAACTGCCGAGGCCACACCCCCAGCCGCACGAGTGCCACAAGATGGCTGCCAGGACGACGGACAAAATGGCTGACCGGAGAAAGGGCCCTAATAACTCCCAGCAAGAAGGGAAAGAGAAAGCGGGAGAAGAGATTCAGGGCGGATCCACCTTCGGAAGGACAAAAGAAAAGAGTGGTAAGGGGAGAACCAAGAAGGAACTTTCTTCCCCCGAGGCCCAGGAACAACCGGAGGAGGCACCCCAGGAAATGGAAACCCTCCCCCCCCGAGGCCCAAAGACGACAGGAAGTGACAGCCCAGGAAACAGAAACCCCTCCCCCGAGTCCCACGGACAACAGGAGGAGGTAGCCCAGGAAGAGGTAACCCCCTCCCCCGAGGCCCAGGGACAACAGGAAGAGGCAGCCCAGGAAGTCGGAACCCCCTCCCCCGAGGCCCATGAACAACACGAAGAGGCAGCCTAGGAAATGGAGCCCCCCTCCCCCAAGGCCCAGGAGCAACTGGAGGTCCCCGAAACTCCTGGAGAAACGGAAGAAAAAAGCCTTCCCGAAGTGGTGGTGGAGAGTATCCTCAAGGAAGACGAGGATTACTTTGAAGCCGCTCTGGAGCCGGGACTGATGGTAGGGCTGGACCTGTCCAGCATGTTTACCTTTCAGTCCCCAGCGAGACCTGGAGGGAGCCCAGCATATCCCCCCCAGGACCCGAACGAGAGGAGTTACATCTAAGCTAAACAGTGCTCAGATGTAGACTCCCAAGTTTTCCACTGTAAGCACAAAGAGAGGAGGTTCAACTTTCACTTGTTTAATCATGATTGTGAAACTTACCTTTCTAACAACTAACGTGAGAGGGCTAATTACCGTTGAAAAGACGGGGAGTCTTTCATGATCTGGCCTCAAAGTCTTTCTCAGTTTGTTTCTTACAGGAGGTCCACCTGAAGGATGAAAGTGACAAGCTGACATTCAGCAGGGAATGGACGAAGGGAGAATCATGCTGGAGCGTAGGAGGGGTCCACTCTTCCAGAGTGGGAATCCTCCTCGGAAACCCAGAGATGACGCTGGTTTCCTCCTTCTCGGTGGTGCAGGGCCGGATCCTGGTCGCAGACATCGACTGGAGGGGGCAGAAGTTGAGAGCAATTAACGTCTATGCTCCAACAGAACCCTCTATCCTGAAGGAAGTGTTTGCAGACCTGGCCAGCTGCTGCACAACCAACAGACAGGTGGTGCTTGGCGGGGACTTCAACGTCGACCGGGAGAAGGGGAGCGACGCTAGCTCAGCAGAGCTGGAGTCGCTACTCAAGCAGTTCTCCCTGGTAGACGGTTTCAGAAGGTGCCGCCCTAACGATGCCGGAACGACATGGAAAAACTCCGGGGGAGTGTGCAGCCGCCTGGACTACATCTTTCTGCACACAACCTGCTCCCTGGAGTCGGCGACGGTGTCCCCGGAGTGGTATTCCAGCCACGCGCGCTTGACGGGGGTGGCTAACACCAACCTGCCGGCATTCGGTCGTGGGTACTGGAAGCTGAACCGGGAGATACTGGAGGAAGACGACTTCAGGGCACTGTTCCGTAAAGACTACGCGAGCTGGGTCGATCTGAGAGACGGCTACAGCTCCATGGTGGAATGGTGGGAGTCGGTGAAAGACAGGACCTGAACCCTGGTGCAGACGTACTGCAGATGGAAGGCGGCCAGGGAGAGGAAGGAAGCTGCACGACTCCAGAGACAACTAGAGGAGGAGTACAGCTCGGCTAACGGGGGAAGAGCCTTCAATTCAGCCCGGGCACGGGACCTGAAGGAAAGGCTCCGCAAACACAATCAGGTCCGAGGAGCCCAGAAAAAGAGGGTGATCCACGGCCTGAGACGGGGAGATGGAGAGGAAGTGCTGGACGAGAGCGACAAGGTAGAAGCGGCCACCGCTTTCTACACGGAGCTCTTTTCAGAAAAGCAGACGGAGGTGGAGGCAGGCGATGCTTTTCTGGAGGAGCTGAAGGCACGAGTACCGGAGGAGGTGAGGGAGGACTTGAAATATACAATTATTCACACCTTAACAATATGTAGTTCAAATTATACATTATATACAATATTGTATTCAAATGTCTAATCATTATAAAAAACACAACTAGTAAACTTCAGTTACAAAATTATAGTAACATGGCAATATATACATATTAATGACAAACACAAACTAATTACATGAACACGCTAATATTTAACTCAAAACCACATTTCGATTCAAATATAAATTTTTAAAATTTACAACTTCTTTATTTCCACGAAAATATTATTAATGTAGCACAAACGCTACTTTCTAATAAAGACATAAAGAAATTGTTTGTTTAGTGTCTCATGGTGATCCTCCTCTCGAGACTAATGAAATGTTTAATATGATCCCTCGAGAAAAAAAAGGAATCAATTTCCGCCTGGAATGATTGATGCCCCATCAAACATTTTGTAATATCCTTGGAAGTTTATACAGTAGAATCCTGGTTCGTGGCTTAAATTCAAGGTAAATGAGACTAAGGAAACGAGTTGGAAACTTGATGTCGAAGTGGGATTTAAATCACCCATTTCACATTTTACTTCATTGGGCAGTATGTGCCAGAGAGCAATGCTACAGCATCCCTTCGATAGCTCAGTTGGTAGAGCGAAGGACTGTAGTGGAGTCAATAGGGAATCCTTAGGTCGCTGGTTTGATTCCGGTTTGAAGGAAGGTGCTTTTCGTGTAATTTAATCAAAGAGTTAAAAAAGCGAATCTGTTTTATTCAGACATTGATCAAAAGCTCAATAATCGACGAAGCAAAGGCTCCTGTTCCGAATTCAGCCCACGTCTGACGTTGACATATGTTTTGGCCAAGATCTGATCTTTGAATTAAGGGACTACACTGTCTGCTTTGTAATTCAAAAATACATACAAATGTCAAGTTTTTTGTAGATATAAAGGTGTTCTCTGTTTTCAAAGGATAGTTACTTAATTGGCATAATGATTTGGTATTGATTTTGTATCGTTGTATTATAAAGTTTGTGCTTTCTGTGTTTTTATCGTATTGTGAACTTATTTTTTAAACAAATGCTTACAAAGGCAAACACGGCACACATCTATTTATACCAGCGGTGAATTGCAAATTTTTATTAAGTACAAGCTACTGTGCACTTCTGGGAGTATAACAGGTTCGATATAAAGTGGCAAAAATATAAAAGGGGAAAATACCTGTCATGGAAATATAACTATCAAGGAAGCCACAAGAGAGAGTTCTCACCTGAGTAAGGTCTTTATTTCAATATTGCAATATTGGGAGCCCTGCTGCCACTTCGCCAAGTGCAACCAGAGACTCAATTTGTTACAAGCAGTACAGGGTTTTTATAAGACGTTGCGCTGTAAAAAAGTTCAGCACTTGGTCCCTTCTAAAACTTCCCCTTTCTCTAAGAGAAAACAGATTACATCATAGAGCGAGAGAAGAAAAACTAGATTTGTTATTCAAAGCTTATCAGTTACTTTCAGCTAATTCTAATGACCCAGACAGCATATATTATTTTGGTACATTGTCTTCTAAACTAACCTAAACAGTGTACTTTGTTGACGAACTGTTTTCTAAAATTCTGCACGTACTGTAGCATAGCAGTTATATCCTTGAAATATTATCTAAAAGCACCAATATATTTTTTTGTAAAGCTCTCTACATTTTTAAGAATCAATTAACTCATTAGATTTCCACTGCAATTCCCTCCTTTTTATTCTTGAAAATGATTAAAAGTTAGATTCTTCATATGGTCTCCCAGGAGGCTCCCATACTTCAGATTCTTGCGTTCTTACCAGAACATACTGATGCGCAAACATATTCATTACCATATTTCAAAGCACTGGAATAATATATTTTGTACAGCAACACAAAAACAGAAAGACAAGTATCACAGCTACTATAATCGGTGTTAGTAACTTAAAGAAAAACATTCCCCCTGGCCCAAACAGTGATTCTAACCAGGAGAGAAATGGGTGAGGCTGTAGAATGAGGCATTAAAGCACATACATAACAAGATGCATTAAATTTCTTTAACTTTACAGTATGATTTATAAATTTGTACCACAAATTACTCATATCCCCCTCATTATCAGTTTCATTCAGCCAGTTTGTATACAAAGAGGCTTCGCGTTTAGATTCTTCCTCTTTCTGGGTGGTGACAGGCTTCCACATAAAAAGGAAAAAGGCTGTGCACATCAGTCCCAAGCATGTGATCCCCATCTATCCCTGTGGAGACATCACTCCTGCTCTTTGCTCAGTTAGTTTGTGACCTTTTTACAGTGGGAAGCATGAATTCAGGGCACCTGGCACGGCCCCCTCCACCTGAGCGAACACCACCTCTTTTTCCTGTCTTTCACCAGAATCCAGTCTCCTTATTTTGCATTAGTTCTTACAGCACAGGTAAATCCCTGTGGGCTGGAGCCCAGCATTTTTCTTAGGGTTTTTTTACAAGATTGGTCAACAGCTGGGTAATAACTCTTAGAAAAATCTACACATTGTTCCACTGCCTCAGCTGTGCCGTTTTGCAGAACAATTCTAGCTGAAGTTGTAAAATTTCTCTTTGGTCCGTTCCTGCAAAACATCTTATTATAAACAAACAAACCATAATAATAATGTGCATCTATGGGAATCACTCCCAAGGGTAACCCCCCTTAAAACTATATTGTTCTACCCATCAGGTTCTGCCACAAGATAAGAGAACCTTTCCCATGAAATCATTTTTTGACCTTCATGATCCCTTCAGGGCGTACAATTAGCACAGAAGCAGCAGCTTTAGTCCACATGTTTTTCAAGCAGGATATTAACAGTATGATCATAACGAATAATACCAGACACACAAATATGTATTGAACCAGAGACCCTCTCCAGGTTCCTAGCACAGACTGTAGCCATGCACCAATGCCCCAATCATCTGGATTATAATTATGATATATATTTTTCTTCATCATAGATGTGCTTTGCTAAGTCATTCATTTGCTAATAATTGTCTAGAATACAAGTACTGTTTAGTCTTTGCTCACCTAAACAGCTGTCTATCACCCTAATAGAGAATGGCCTAAAACTGTGATTATAGCGAGGAGCATACAGTTATTTCCATTTTAATATATCTGAGTTACACTCATACTAAAAGCAGGGCTATTTACCCATGCCAATAAACCTAAATAATCACCTCTATCAAAGGGGATTACTCCCATGAGCATCTTTTATAGCAATACAATCCCAACATGAGCTCTGATTATTATTTGTGGCTGACTGATAAAGTATTGATTCAATATCCCCATTTTACCAAAGTAAAGCTCCTTACACTTAACAGGTACACTGTCGCCCCCCCTCAGGAAGCTCAACAAACACAGAAACAGTGACAATATAATAATGTTCACTCAGTCTCTGGTGCAGTGGTTCGGTGTCGGCGCAATGCGTATATCCAGCGATCTCGTCCTGTCACTCAGATGGCAGAGTCGGTAGTCAGTTGCACTTGATATGGTCCTTCCCAGCAGGGTTGTAACATCTGGCAGGGTATATCTTCCTCACCACACCCACTCGCCAGGTATCAGGTCGTGTCTTCCCTCTACTGGAGGTCTCCAAGTGTCCAGCACCTGTTCACCAGCCCCATGCACCACTTCAATTAACAACCTACAATACTACAATAGAGAATTAGCAAATTAAACAATCCATTAGCCAAATTCATCCCTCCAGGAAGTTTTGTTGATTGGCTTGTGATGATATCAAACAGGCTCTATTACACAGTTCTGTTTGATCCAGCCGCATTCCATGGCGTTCCTTCAGTCTGATGTCGATCTTTTAGAGTTCTGTTCCTTCATTCCACTGTTCCAGCAGACTGAGGGTGATCTCAGTCCATCTCACCCCGAATAATCCAGCCACAGCCTGTCCCTATATAAGCGGTAGGGCAGTGCCCACCGAGGGCTTATCTCCATCATCAAGTGTTTGGTAGACACAGAGGCAGTGACAGCAACCCACTGGGAAAACAGATTATACGAGCCAAGGTTTCCCTTTACAAATGTAAATTGTAAACATTTGCTACTGCATGAAAGGTTTCTCAGGAGCAGGCCTTTTGAGCTGTAGCACCTGCACCTGAACTGTAGTTGAGTTCCTTTGATAAGCATCACATTGAGATACCACATAAGTGGCTACTGCTTCAAACACGGTCCCCACCCAGGTGTCCGACAGAGTGCATTTGTCGAGCTACAAAGGGCATTAGGCTGTGAGGGCATGCAGAGCGTCCAGTGTGCTGGCAGCACCACACTCTTTTCTAACCATGTCCTTTTCTCTGCTTTAGAGGCCTCAGCCTGAATATCCTGTAGCTGTCCCCTTTTCACCAACAGAGGTCTCACAGGGGTCTCAGACTCCTGTTCTACAAGTACTGCTCACCTGACAGCTACATCTGCAAAGTTGTTCCCTCGAGTTACTGGAAACGTTTCTTTATTATGTGATTTACAGTTTACCACAGCTTCTAACAGTTCAGAGACAAACCCAGCATTCTTAACTGGAGTCCCTGCCATGTTGGGGAAATCCCTATTCCTTCACTGCCATCCAAAATTGTGGCATACACCAAATGTATATATACAGTCTATATAAATTGCTACAATTTTCCATTTAGCATATTTACAAGTTTCAATTAAATCTTTTCATTCGGTCTGCTAGTTCTACACCAGATTATTCACAGTTTATACAGCCAGGCAGGTAGCCTGCACAACACATAAACACGGCCCCTTGGCCACCGCATCAAGGGGTCCTGAATAATAATAACCCACCAGACGATGCCTATCTCCATGCCTCCTGCACCAGCACAATAGCTCACGACCCATTTCTTTCACTTACATACAGATTACATACAGATGATCCGTCTGAGGGAATCCAGTCCAGGGCCAGTGCCTGCAAGAAAGCTTGTTTCAAAACATCAAAAACGGTTTCTGCTGCAGGGGTCAAGGCAATTTTGTCTTTAGACTGCACTACCCCCCTTAAACCAATACGTCACTAGACAAGCTCGTTCTGAGAAGGCATTCACCCTGGCTGTATCATGTAATTGGTTTTATACTCCTTTTTTTTCCTCTCAAGATCCAATACTTGGAGTAGCCCGGCCTTATGGATTCCCTCATTAGGTAAAACAACCACAATATCACATAACTCTATTGAGTTAGTTTACATAAATGCTATTTCATGCAGTAATTCCTTATAAATGCTGCAGAGCATCCTAGCCCAATAGGTCTGGGGTGTCCCCCACCCACATCAGTAGTTGAAACTGTACATCTTTACCCAAGCAGACTGTGACAGCTTATATTTGCTTTAAACACAACCCTTGCACTCCTTCTCCTGTAGCCTCCTGTTACCCGTTAGAAAACGTTATATCACATCTTTATGCTGTTTTAGTCTAAAAACAGGACAGCTGTGCTCCTGTGCCCCACAGTTACTGCACACTGTAAGATTATTTCACTTTTATTTAAATCCTGAGATAAATTTAGGAAGGCTACAGAGGGGTTTACTAGATTAAAACTGTTAGTTCACACACGGCTCTCGTTTCAGCTTCTGACAAGTTCTTTAATTGTGAAATCAAGCCTCTTTCTTCCAATTTCTCCAAAAAACACATTTTTTAGTAACTGCACACCAGCTTATTAGTAGTTTTGTCTTTGAGGTTTTATATCTCGGTATAACATTAAAGTCGCACAATAATTTCGACAAACTGGCGGCTCCCTTTTCTCCTCCTTGGGAGTCTTTTTACCACCCATTTGCAGCGCTCGCACTTCTGCATGCATGCTTCGCGAGTTATTAAATCACATCTGTCTCTGTTCGTAATATCAGGAAAGCATAGTTGCACTATAGTTGGCAACATCAGGTTTTAACCCATTCAAGTAAATTTGTTTTATTACTGTGGAAGTATCTTCATTCATTTCCTTTTCATCGGCTAACCCCGAGTATACTATCCATAAAGCTATAAACCTTTCTGTAAAATCTGAAAACATCCTCACTTCCTTCTGCTGACATGCTGTTACTTTTCTCTAATCAGTTTTCGGTGGGTAATGCTCTTTCAAAAATCTCCACACTAATTCCCACCCTTCTCCCAGATTCTCTCTTAAGGCGTTCTATTTCTTCTTTTGCTTTTTCTTTTTCTACATATACAACTTCGTTTCGTTCAGCCATTGCTTTTAGCTTTTCCATCAGGGATTTTTCCGTCTTATCTATGATATTCTGTTGAATTCTCAAATATTCCTCTAAATATTTTTATCCAAAGGTTCATACACTTTTCTACATTCCTGTTCAGCCTAAATTCCGTCTGACAGTCAATATTTCTTTTAAGTTTCACTTTGGATTAATCAAACTTTTTTTCCCTTCACACCAAACCATTTTCCCGTCTCCCACGCGCCCGGCGGAATCCCCCAGTCGAGACAAACTGACGAACTATCACAATACGGGAACACGGACCAGGTTCCAAATCCTGGCTTTAAACACACAGTTGAATCGAGTTACCATTTTCGGCTCTTCTGCGAGTTCAGTTCTAGTTACTACCTTCAGCCGTACTGCAGTCGTGTACCAGGATGCAACACCTGGATTTTTTTGCACGGGCAGGGCGAGATGCTATTCCTTCAGCAATCCCTCCTTTTCTACCCCACCTTCACAAAACAGGCATCTAAAACACATACACCATTAACTCATTTTTCTGTTGTACTCGCTTCAGCTTCAGGAAAACCCTGAACCCACCACAGCAACATGGAGAGGACAAGGGACTTTTTAGAAAAGAGGAGTCCTTACCTCTTTTTAGAAGCGGCCGCCTAACTTTTCCTCTCCATGTCCGTGTGGTTTAATTTAGATGGATACTTCTTCATCATTTGGGTCACGTATCCGCCAATCTGCCTCCTCCTTTTTAGAGGACGTTGTAAACCTTTAGGAACAATATGATCTAGCAACAAGGTTATGTCACTGTAATTGGGCTTAAGACAATCAAGAACAAGGCGCTTGCCTTTCTTCTAAATTCTTTACGATCATCAGGCAATTAAGGAAAAGACTTAATTAATGCAAATAATTCACTAGGAGACCAATGTCAATGTACTGTACATATGCTGGAGTTCCTTCTGGACCTGGAAAAGTGCACATTGGTATTTCACAAACAAGTGGCTCCGGACCGCTTTCTAATTTCGGTGGAGACTTTTTCTTTTTAGTATGCATGGCCATGACTTTAGCTGCAGCTTGCTGTTCTTTAGTTTCAAGACTAGTCTTATTTGAAGCTTCCCATTATTTCTGTGATTCCTCTTTCCATTACATAAGTTTTCCAATTCAATTTCTTTCCTTTCTTCTCCTTCTCTTCTAAGTTTCCCCTTCTTCAGGAAACTTCTTTTTCCTAATTCAACATTCCTCTGTCCATTCTGATTCACTTACAAAGATCCTTCATAGTTATGGGCCCCTAATTATCATATATAAATTATGTGCAAGTTCCCTTACACCTATTACCCTAGCTTTACAGTTCAGGAACATAATTTTTTTCCCTAACCCAGGCTATAATTGTTTCTCCGAATTTGTCGTACATGTACTTTTGCTGGACTGCTCGGTCCCATTTTCGTCTTTGAATTTTAATTTCCCATTTTTACTGATCGGTGCCTTACTTAGAACCTTATCACATCAACTACTCCGCAGAGCAAAAACCACACGTCTGTGTTAAGATAAGTTCTTTATATGAGTCCCAGACTCATCAAACCCGCGTGAGAACACCCCTGTGGCTCGCTTCTCAAACTATTAATTTTTAAGGATCACTTACTGACGTCAGACAGCTGCCAATTCTCCAGACGCGTCTCTGGAAGGATAAACAGTTTATCCTATGAGGTTCGTCCAATTTGCTAAAATTGTCCGGGTCCGGATGGAGTTTCAGCAGCCGTTCGCGTTCAGGTTTGTGATCCCGGACGAGCCCCCAAACTGTCATGGAAATATAACTATCAAGGAAGCCACAAGAGAGAGTTCTCACCTGAGTAAGGTCTTTATTTCAATATTGCAATATTGGGAGCCCTGCTGCCACTTCGCCAAGTGCAACCAGAGACTCAATTTGTTACAAGCAGTACAGGGTTTTTATAAGACGTTGCGCTGTAAAAAAGTTCAGCACTTGGTCCCTTCTAAAACTTCCCCTTTCTCTAAGAGAAAACAGATTACATCATACAGCAAGAGAAGAAAAACTAGATTTGTTACTCAAAGCTTATCAGTTACTTTCAGCTAATTCTAATGACCCAGACAGCATATATTATTTTGGTACATTGTCTTCTAAACTAACCTAAACAGTGTACTTTGTTGACGAACTGTTTTCTAAAATTCTGCACGTACTGTAGCATAGCAGTTATATCCTTGAAATATTATCTAAAAGCACCAATATATTTTTTGTAAAGCTCTCTACATTTTTAAGAATCAATTAACTCATTAGATTTCCACTACATACCCCAGACTGCATGTAAAGCCCTCGTTGTGACTGTTTTAGATAAAATGGCGTACTATGCACGAAATGTTGCAGAAACACAATCTGATATTTTGATACAGGTAGGCCAGCGCTTCCAAAGCATGCAGGTGTAGAACAGGACTTAATGCATTTTTATACAAAAATTCGTATTCTATATTCTGGTCGCTTGCAGATTAGAATGGCATATGTTTAGCAATAATATTATTTATGGTACCTGAAAGTTTCAGGTTGTTGCACAAAGCTAGGTATGCGTATACGTGATCTGACAACTAGAATCAATTTCCTGTCGTTAAACTCTGTTTATTTTTAAGTTGAGGCCCAGGATCCAAATCTTCAGTTCTGATTTTTTAAAGTGATATCTTTCCTTCCTGTCGTGGAAGTCACACGATGTGAGCAATTGTTTTTTTACGTTGCGATCCAAAGAGCCTCAGACGCACAGTCTAACAGTAACCAAACCAGAATGGATTCTGCTGGGAGCCGGGCTGAGCTCATTCTCACTCCCTGTGCTGAAAACAGAATTAGCTCTTCCCCGAACATCGTCTACAGATCACTTGTGCGCTTTTAACCTTCTCGCAGCTACGGGCGAGACTGATGCTCATGATATGAAGGCACCCGCTGGAACACATTCTCTAACTCTCACAATCGCGACAGACTTCGCTTTTTTTAAAATAAGTAGATATATCTCTGAAAAAAGCATTAGCTTTATCAGTTTTTACATTAATCTATTTTGAATCAAAGTTAGATTTTTTTATTGCATTTTACATTATAATAATAATAATAATAATCATCATCATCATCATTATTGCTTACACTTATATAGCGCTGTCCTGGATACTCCACTCAATGCGCTTTACAGGTAATGAGGACTCCCCTCCACCACCACCATTCTCCTGAATGATCACAGGACCTCGGTTTACCGGGGTAAAGTTAGCTTGAAGTTCGAAAACGATTTTGGCACGCCTGTAGCGCTTTCACGAAATCTCTTAGAGTTACAAAAACACTTGCTTTGTGTATAAAATACATTGTGGATGATTTCTCAGCCTTTACTTTTTCGTTTTTATGACATTTATTTGACCAAGCACAAATATTCTTTTGTCCATATCTCCGCAATGGAAGCACAGAACGCCGTCAAACCAAAAGCATTATAAAGACCACGACTTTTGGATATTTCCACAGCCTTTACATCAAACTATCGGTGAGCTAATTATCTTTTTTTAAACCTCCGGTTTTTCATCGATGCGTAATTACGCACGAACTGGAACCCGGGGGACCGCTGTGTGCACACGTTCACAACGCGAGAAATACTGTTCAATACGGCTTCGTGCGAAAAACCCGTATATGACCATAGGAAGCAGAACAACGCAGTCTCCCATTACCCAGACTGTAAGCACGGGAATAAAGCTTTGTTTGATTTCTGAAACCCTTCCTTTACATCCTGTTTTCATTCACGTAAGGGTCAACTATATTCACAATACTACTGACAGCAGGAAGATTAAAATATTCTTTTCTCAGCAGCTTATTAAAAACAGCTCCCATGATGTTCAAACCGACGTTTTACACAGAACACTGACACAGCTTTGTGTTCTGAATCTCTTTTTCTCGTGCTTTTATGCACTGGGATAGGGGTATTCTGTTCACAAACCAATAGCATTTAAACCACAGCACCCACAATGCTGCAAGTGTTTTGCACACTAAGCAGGTCCTCTGACTTTTCCCAGCTTTGTTTTGGGTTGTGGAACCTTTCTTTATATTTTTTAGGATTTTCTGAAGATAACAGGTAATACACTGGGATAGGTGGGTCTTCTTCATGGCTCAATAGCATTTCAAATACAGCACCCACACTGCTGTACCCAAGTGTTTTACACACCAGGCAGGCCCCCGAACCTCGTACAACCTTGCTGTGGCTGTGGCCCCTTTCTTTATTTTTTTATGATTTTCTGAAGATAACACTACGGGTAATACACTGGGACGGGTGGGTCATCTTCATGGCTCAATAGCATTTCAAATACAGCACCCACACTGCTGAAACCAAGTGTTTTACACACCAGACAGGCCCTCTAACCTTATACAACCTTTCTGTGGTTGTGGCCCCTTTCTTTATTTTTTTTCATATGAGTTTTGAGTTTTTCCATCAGAAAATTATACTGTAGGTTGGACTGCCGTCTGGCTTGTTTCGTTTATACCACTTACATTCTTTTATATAAATGAACTGCACCTGAAAGCTATAGAACACACTTTGGGTAAGTTGTCTGCAGCCTCATGCGAATTTCGACAACTTACCCAAAACACTGTACTGTCTGGAGTTCAGCTCCAGCTCTGAACTCAATTGCAATGAAAAACCATGCGTAACAAAACTGGAGAACAGCTGAACTTGTGCTCAGTTCGGTGATGAGGGTTCAGAACTGTCCTTGTTGTAATTAGCACGAACTGCACAGGCTCTGAATCAGACCGTGTCAATTAGTCTGATCAGTGTAGGACACGTTAATGTAGAATTATTAATAGGTTTATTAGTTAGTTAGTTCAGGTTTACCCACCTGAACTAATGTAGAATTATTACTTGGTCTGTCTCTTGTTTGTATATAAATGAATGTCTCTGACAACTTAATGTTAGTTTTACTATGTAGGTCAGGCGTTGACATATGCACGAGTATACGAAATGTCTCAGTCCTGATTCAACTTATGTTCTATAGGAGATTGGCGATTCCTCCTGTTTCTCGTCTTCAGAACAGAAGACCGTGTCACCCAGCTGTGATTCAAGATCGACTCGCATCTTTATCCCTTTTTTGTTCGTGATCATTATTTTCTTTAGTTATGATCAATATTGAACTTTTTCGAAATGAAATGACAATAATCAAACATGCAGGCAGATTTTTGAAAAGTATTCGGAATTGATAGGGTGCCCCTTTGGAACAGTCGTCAGAAAATGTGAGAATATGAAAGTTATGTAAGCTCTCAAACAAAGCATTGAAGATTGGAATCTGTGTGTAAAAAAGCTACCCGTCTCCCAATGATAGGCAGGGATACACACCATGACTCGAATAGACTCAGCGAACTTTAACACCTATGATATTACGAGTGCTTTGGACGTGTCGAATTTCAAGAAGGAACTACTACAACAGTTGTTGACATAATTCATTACCACCGGCAAAGTCCAATGCCAGCAACTTCTGAGAAAATAATGTTCACTCATGGAATTTGGTCTTTGAACGGCTGGCGGGAAAATTCATTTATACTCCTGTTGCACCCTCAGCTGAAACATGTTAAAATAACAACGCAGATTTGTTGGAGAACCTGACAAGAATTATTGGGTTAGCACTGTATGTATTCTGGTATATTTACTTTAATTTTAATATAAATGTAAACATGCATGCTGTATAATCTATTGTAATTTTAAAATATGTTAGCTGAGGATGCGAGGGGGGCTATTATACCTTGTGAAACATGCAAGGAACTGTAAAAAAGGCTGGTATTTGAATAAAATTGGCGATCACAAGAAAACCACAATTTATGTGGTATTATCATCAATATCCTTCAAAATTGACGTTCAAATGAAGGATTTGAAGAAACTATGAAAAAAGCAACAGTAATAGCAGAGGATTTTGATTTTTGCTCTTCAAGTCAGTAGATCGACGTAGAGTTGCACCCCTACAAACAGCACAAAGGATGACACCCACCTCTTTAGTTATTGTTATGTTTGTGCCGGTGAAAGTAGCATTTGTGCTATTGAAAGCATCTCAGAAGATGAAGGTGCAGTCACTTCCACATGTCATGATATCATTAGATCCGACGACAAGAGCTGAAGCCCCCGGCATTTTCATAGCCAGGAATGTGAGGAAGGTGGGTATGGAGGAAGGTAGCGTGGCCGAGCGGTCTAAGGCGCTGGATTTAGGCTCCAGTCTCTCTGGGGGCGTGGGTTCGAATCCCACTGCTGCCAAATGTTAGTGTTTTAAGACCTGCAATACGATCAGTAAAAGCGCTTTTTGTTAGGCTGCGGGAGGTGTTTAGAGATAGACTTTCTAAAAGACAGGCTTAACATCAAGGCAGAAAAAATATTTTGTTTTCTCAACAGAAATTCTCTTTGGCACGTTCAGCTTTATGTAGGGAACAACATCTGCCGAGATCACTTTTGAGGCAGTGCACATGATAGTGTACCGGCAAGTAAATTTAATATTGGCTGTGGTGGTGAGCTGCTTTTGTCTGTGAAACTTTAAATTCTTCACGCCGAATCTTTGGCAGGGGTAATAGCTTATCTTTGAACAGAGCGCTCCATCAGAAATACTTTGTTCGTGCTCAAAAGAGATCAGAGGATTAACTTCATGAATTCACATAGCATACCTTACAGGAAAAAATTAAAAGGGGAATTAATTGTGCTTCCTGATGTTGTTCCTGTGGTTTCTTTGGATACAGAGGTGAATGTTCTTTGACGTTCTGCTAGAGTATCCACTGGGTGGGCTTTATCAATCAGCTCGGATAGGTCGTCAGTGCTCCGCCTCCGGAAAATAATCAGCACTGTTGTTTTTTCCTGTGCTGTCTTTTAAAACATATAAGATCACGAGTTTACAGATTTCTCCAAATAACAACTATACATTTTAACCCAGCGGTTAACATTCCTTCAATCCAATAGTTTTACTCCTGGTAAAAAGCAGCGAAATATATAGAGAGATGATATTCAAATATTTCAACATTCTTATTGGATTACCTGTATGGATATATCGCTCAGAATTCCTAATATGATTTTGAGTTCAGTTTTGCTTTACTACTTTCAGAGTCTTTTATTGACCTTGCTGAAGCAAAGAAGTGACATAATCACAAATGCGACCTACCTGTGCTGCTGTTTGTGGTTAGTAATGATTAAAAAAAACAGCTCCTTGCATTAAGAGCAAGAGCAACCAACACGCTCGCTGGTTGTGTTTGGTATTTTCCGGGGTGCTCTTCCTCAGCTGCAAAGTTATTTGGTGAGCAAAGACCTCTGAGAAGGAGTCTGAATCCGTCAACAACACAGGAATTCTAAGATCGCACTGCCGTCTTGTGTACAGAGATCTGCTTTTTCCTTATAGAGTTTTTTGGTATTTAAGAACACGTATCCTACCTTGAATGCTAGTTTCAAAAGACATGTTACCGGATCACAGATTTTCTTGAAAAGATTTGGGGATGCACTTACCGGGATTCAAACCCGGCTCAATAATTTAGAAGGCACCTATACCACCAACACACTTCTGAGAAACACTGGCACATTTCCGCAATCCTCTCTCTCACCTACAAAGTTATGAAGAGACAGACGTCCAATGAAAACTAATTTGATTCACTCAAGGCTCCGTTCTTTTATTGTGATGTCATTTTAATTAATGTTAGCTGCGAAAAGTTGTTGTTTCTGTCTCTTAAAGTTTAAGTCTGCTCCTTTCTTCCTGGTTTAGAAATAACATGTTTCATGATTGTTTACAAACACCACTATCAATTATTTGTCCAGCTCTAACGCCTGTGTGCGTTGACAAGGCATCTCCAAAGGACATATTAAATAACATGATCCTTCCTGTTACCATTCCTGTGGTTGGAGCGTTGTTTTGCCCTTTTTTGTTCTTCTACAATATTTGCAGACAGGACTTTATCACTCGAGTTGTACAAAACAAGTCGGTCCATGAAAATCATCTGTACTGCTGTTGTTCTATGCGTAGTTTAATCAAGGTAGTCGAGTGAGGAGGTAAAAAAGCACTCCCAGTCGATAAATCAATCATCGTCGCCCGTGTGACTGGATATAAAAATAACGGATTAATTTTAACCAATCTCTGGAAGCTTCGATGTGGTTATTTTTCCTTCCTTATTTCTTCATTCCTATGAATTTACTCTGTAGTAGAGGAAACACAAAAGTGATACCTCAGTGGTAGAGCGCATGCTTCGCATGTATGAGGTCCCGGCATCTCCAGGTGCTTTATATTTCTGTGCTCACATTGCAATCTTCTGTTGAATGTGAACTCTTTGCTCATGTTCATAGAGAGCCAAGTTCACACAATTAAACTCAGGCACACTCGAAGTGCTACGGTGTTGCTCTGCTGTTTTAAATGTACCTCTAAAGCATTTAGTTCTGTTAACTACCAAATGATTTGAACTAATTTTATGTCATATTCAGGAAATCCAGAGGTCTTCAGATGTGTCGTGGCTGTTGAAAAAGACACCTTTTGAATCTCACCCGGGATTTCTTGAGAGATCATTCAGTGAGCGAGTCCTCCCTCTGGACTCCACATTGAGCTGAAAACTGCGCGAATTCCATTGTACAACCGAGAAAAAAACTGATGGACCAAACAACGACGTTTGATGATTACAAGAAATTCAAGAAACACAACAGTCCGAACACAGATTTGAATCCCGAACGCTTAATTTAAAAGACAAAGCGAAGGATACGACCTGTAAACTCTCTTCGTGTCTTACAGTTTATGATATAAAAAAAACTTACTTTCATAATAATTTCTTGCTGCTGATAGACTATTTATTGAATTTTAAGAAATTCACAATTGCAAACATTTTGGGTTAAACAGTTACTGACATACTTTAACGAAGAGAAACGTTAGTGCCTTCCGGTGTGTGAGCCAATTTCTCAAAACAATATTTGTTAGTCTCTCGGGAGGCTGCCCAAGGTGTTTAGAGATAGAATTTCTAAAAGGCAGGCTCCCTGAGCTTAACATCAAGGCATAAAAAAATGTTTTTTCTCTACAGAAATGCTCTTTAAATTTCAGCATAGTTACAACTCCCTTTATAAAGGGTGTGCAGACATATACAACGAAGGCATTGAAAGTTTTTTTTAATTGTTGTTCCAAAAAATGTTCCATTTGTTTTCGTTCTTAATGTTGTTGATTAAAAGATCTTATTAAATGCGAAAAAATCTGAATGTGAAAAAAGGTCAAAATGCTATTGAAAAAAAATCAGTAATGTGAGGAAAGATGGATTGTGGGAGCCCCTTACCTCCCCATGTCATGCTGTATTTCTCACTCATTCTTCTGGGAGTGGTGCCGTCGCTTCTGGATAAGTCTGTCAGTAGACATTCCAGACGAGTCAGGTACTGTATGACTACATGGGCCTGGATAGCTCAGTTGGTAAAACATCAGACTTTGACTCTGAGGGTCCAGGGTTCAAGCCCTTGTTTGGGCGTTTGTGTTTTCCTTAAGTGTATTATGAATTTCATTATAAATCGTATTTTATCTTCCACTCTTCTAGCTGTACTGTCGATCATCACTTGTATTTTCTTTAGTGTTTCCTTTCACAAACCGAAAATGTTCAAGACTATTTTGTCATCGCACTCCACGTAGATAATCACAGGAAAAGAAAAGGAAACGCAGTGAGGAGCTCACACAGTGAGTACTCTTGAATACAACAAGAGGAAAGGCACACTGTACATCTGCGGAACATCACGTCCGAGTTTACAGTGACAGCAGAGATTGGATATTACTTGCTCGCTGAACGATCTCTCAACAGGTGTCTAATAATCACGTTCAGAAAGGTGACGATACATTTTTATTTTAACTAAGTAGCCTTAATGGCAACACAGTGTTAGGAGTCCGGCTTTTCTTATTTCTTCTGCAGAACCAGCGGTATCGGAATATACTGATACGCAAAATAAGCACTTTCGGTTTCTGATCGTTTTTATTGCGCGCTGCTCTAAACTTTATATTTGCTTGTGCTGGTTTTCCTCATTAAAAAAGACATTTCTCTAATTACATGATTTCATGATCAACGAGGAGAAAGAAATAAAATATATAATTAATTATAAGAACCACAGGCAAGATGGCTGGTGGTCTAAGGCGTTCAGGTCGGAGTTTCCTCTGGAGACGTTTGTTCAAATCGTACTTCTAATGAGTACTCTTTTTCTCGTTAGAGTAGAAACGATAGAAGCCTTAAGTGGGAAAAAAATCACAACATCTCGCATTTCACGTGTTTAATGTTAATTGTCTCAGTGGTTGCCTCAGTGATTGATGGCTCTTCGCTCTTGCAGGGTGACGACAAAGTTCTTGAGAGAGGGAGTCTCCCACGCACGGCTTTTCTTCATCAAGAGCCGAGGCAACAGAGACAGACTTCAAACTGACATGAATTACTTCATGAGCGTTTATGACCGTCTTTAAAAAACTGAGAGAAGTCGAAAACGTCTTTGGAAAAGAGGAAATGTCTGCTGACAGTAAACAGAGCTCACGCTCAGCTGTGAACAAGCACTCCTCGTTAGTACAGTGGTGAGTAACCCCGCTTGTCGCTCGAGAGACTCGGGTACGTTTCTGTGACAGGGCGCTGGTTAAATTTTTTAACAACCTGACTTCATTTAGAAAGTGTGTACTGTGTACTAAGTTTCGGACTAGTTAGTGCAGTAGAATATGGAGATCATCTCCAGCTCTGAGCTCAACTGCAACAAACAGTCGTGCTGAACAAAGTCAGAGCCCAGCTTAACGTGTGCTCAGTGTGGCGCTCAGGACTCAGGGGTATTGTTATGGTTATAATTAGTACAAACTGCAGGGGCTCTGAATCAGAACATTTAAATTTATCTGATCAGTAAATTAAAATGCAGGATACGTTAATATAGGATTATTACTGTGTCTCTGTCCCGTTTGTATATAACCCAATGTCCCTCACAGATTAAAAGATACCAGTTAGGACACCTAAATCTTAATTTGGTACTCATTGCAAATAGTCCCAAAACAAGCACGTCCGACAGCTGCAGGGTTGAAGGTGAACATGTATCGTATTGTAATGGCTTCTATTTCCACTGATGAATGAGACAGATTCATGAGGAGATCCTACGCACAATTAAGCAAACACATCGCTATTTCGGTCTGATGTAGAGGCTCCATTTGTGTCAGCAGTACTATAAATGTAAGTCTTATAGACTTTCAGGGGCTGCATCTGTAGGGCTTCATCTAAGAGGACTGTTTTACTTTACCGCACGGTTACATTCACCCACCCAATTTATTCTCAGAATACCCAATGGCTCAATAACCCTGTTTTCCCCTGGGAACCACCAGTGTACAGTCCCACTCCATTCAAAAATATAACAAATATATTCAATTAATATATTCAATGAACTGTGTAACACAGAGCTGGAAAGGTGAAACCAGGATGGCTGAGCAATCGAGCAGCTGAAACTGTTGAGCAGGATGGCTGAGTAGTTAAGGTGTTGGACTTAAGGCCCAATGGGCAAATATCTATGTGGGTTCAATCCCTGCTACTATAATTTACTTCTGAAGTGACAGAACACTTTGAAGATTTACACTCTATTAAAATATGGATTTACTAAATTTCAGTTCTCTTCACTCCCTGGGATAACTGAACTCTCACAATCGCATCCTGAAGGCTTTACATGCATTAACTGTGATACAGCTCCTAATAAAGACAGAATGAAACTGTATCAATAATAAATGACATGTTTTAAATAAACGTGTATTGATAAACTTCATTATGAATAAAAAGGGTGTGACGGGAAAGCAAATTAAATATTACAATGATATTCCAAGCAACTGTTGTATGCCGGAGCCAAATGTTGTCCACTGTGGGCTTTGTAAATTGTTTAAAAATTGTAAGTGAAGTTGAAATAATTAATTTGTTGAATTCTGCAGTTACAGATTAAAATGTGAGAAGATTTTCTCTGGGTTTATCTTTGTCCGAGTGCCTGATGTGAATATGCTGAACACTGTGTCTTTGATTTACCCAGTGGGCATTGATTCGTCGAATATATGTATAGCCTGTTAGGTATTTGTTGGAGATCCGGTCTAAATTAACATCAAAGGAACAGGTAAAGGTTTATTCCACGTCACACCCGAAGAAGGGTCCACGTTGTGTTTCCTTCTCTTTTCAGCATGGAATAAACCTATACTTTTTCCTTTGCAGCTGATGCAGGTCACTACTTAATTTCCCATCAGCTGTGTAAATTATTTTCGCAGTAATTAATTTACACGTGTATAATAAATATAGTAAATATAATAAATTAATTACTGCGAAAATAATTTACTTCGTACACTGTGCAGAGTGCCGTATACTCCTAGTTGCGGCACACACGATACATACAGTAAAAAGCCTCAGGCACTGTGTTAGATGTGTTTTCGACGTTATATATGCGTTTATTCATGTCGTCGATTTTACGGTTGCAATTCGACGTTGATTATACATCGAGGCAACGTATATATACGTATAGCCGTATTTTCGCTGTAAATATACGTATATTCGACGAATCAATGCCCACAGCTTGGCATACAAGGGTTTTGCTGAGGGGGTCTTGCCACTTGCCTGAAAAAAAACAGTAAAATGTTTGAGTGCCTATAGAGTTTCTATTTTTATTTTCTTGACAAAAGTTGATACCATTTCCTGGACACCCCGTCCCCCATCAGTGCGCGGTGCCCGGGGAAAAATCTGTAGGGGGGCGTCTGAAATTCTGAGGGGGGGTGATATTTCGGTTGAAACGGAGCTGTACGGTGCAGCTACCCAAATGAAATCTCGCAGCTATGCTATTGATTAGTGCTTCATGATAGAAGATATGACTAGCAATCTGGTATTTGCGATGAAGTTCAGTTTCACATTTTTCGTCACTCTCACGGTTTGTATTGCCTGGAGCGAAAAGTACCATAAGCATTCATTTTTGCAGCTACATGGACGTTCTGAATCGTTAAGAAAAACATGTTGTAAAACCAACAGAAAGCACAGACTGCTATAACTAGTCCTAGTTATATAACGATTTTAAGTATAATGATAAACTACTGCAAGGAATCGGTCCACCTGAGCAAACAGGATCGTAATGTTGACACTCAATAACGACACTGATATGTGCAGTTCCTGGACGGATAGCCCTCCTGCCAATCAAACAGACTGAGTGACTGTTTGTGTCATTTAGTGTTGTCTGACCATTGACAAAGTACAACTTTTTTTTAGGGCGCAAATTAAGTTAGGTAAATCTTTTTGCCCAAAACTGAAGGGGCGACACTCCTCCCTCCCCCCGTGATGCCAGGCCTGTCCCCATCCTATTCCATAATGTCATTATATATAATACCATAAAACAGTACGATCCTTACTAACTGCATGCGTTAAAATTACACATCAGCACATAGCAGGGGGCACATAGCCGCAATGTATTACCAATGTTAAATTTCAACCATATCGACAACATTAATAAACGAATACGTTGAGAAAATATCGAACCCAGCATATTTTCCGTTTATATACCACAATGCATTGCTAGTATTCGTTGGTCACCATTTTGGACACGTTTTTCAAATGTAGAAGTATATCCGCAAATATCTCAGCAATCCTGTTTTGACGAGTAAGTATGAACAATTATAATACTATCTGAATACATACAAATCTTTCTTAATATTATTTTGATTAAAATAGTACGTGAATAAGCAAAAAATGGCATATAAAATAGTGTGAATGGGGAAGATGACACAAAATCGTTTTGCCGTTTCTCTATTCTTATTCTATGTTGTACTTTCAAACTTTGGGTACTCTTTAATTAGGACAGACTTTATTGTTCAACTGCTATGATGCAAGCCAGATTTTATACATTTATTTCAGCTTTGAGCTTAGTAAACCGTTCATTTTTTAGATTATACTAAAGAAGATATTAATCATCATTTATTTGGGAAGTAATATTATATAATTTTATCCTAGCTGTGGTGCTTAAGTCCCACCCTACATCAACAGAAAAAGAAATAAAGGAGCACGCAATGTGTTACTTGAAGAATGCATATGCAAGGCAGGGGGCCAGGAGATCTGGACACTGAAAATAATAGGTTTTTGGTTCTAACTGTTAGGACAATTAGACAGGGTTTGCAAATAGTGGACAAAAATCGTCTTAACTTCCATTGTAATATTTTTTACAATGTGGACAGCAGCCTGATGCCACTGCCCGGCCACTCTGTCCTTCATAGAAATTGTACATTTTAAAATGTAGATTTGAATCAAAATGTGGTTTTGAGTTAGTGTGTTAATGTAATTAGTTTGTGTTTGTCATTACTATACTGTACTGTATATTGCCATGTTACCAGAATTTGTAGCTGAAGTTTAAGACTAGTTGTGTTTTTTATGATGATTGCCCATATGTTGATTGTTGATTGATTGTATACAATGTATAATTTGAAATACATATGTTTCAGGTGTGAATGTGTATTTTCAGAATACATTTCTAAACCTAATCATTGGCTTGGTTTACTTGTTTCTACACCTATAAAACCTATCTTTGATGTATAATAGACCTCTACCCATATACGTATAATAGACCTCTAAAGTTATCCGTATAATAGACCTCTAACCATATACGTATAATAGACCTCTAAAGTTATCCGGAACTCCAACCATATATGTATAATAGTCCTCTAAATTTATCCGTATAATAGAACTCCAACCATTTATGTATAATGAACGTCTAAACATAGACGTATAATTGACGTATAACTTTAGACGAATTGCAGACCACATTTAGACGTCTAAGGTGTGCGTTTAATAGACGTATATTATACGTCTTTTGCCCACTGGGTAATAAGTAACGGTTTTTGAGCACGCATTGTATTGTTAATGCTTATATAAAAAAGCATACATTCACATAATGGAATTTGGACTGAACAAAGTAGTCCAGCCCCTTTACAACATTACATACCCACTGATTAAAGCTTAAAACTACAGCAGCATGAGTAACAATAATGGCAACAACATGTTTGGAGTTCGGCATTTCATTTATTCTGCGGAAACATCGTATCGGAATGAACAGCCCGAGATAAAAGAGTAATTGCGACTTCAGATCGTTTTTACAGAGCATTGCGTTGTTCTGTTCATGCTGACTACACGCTTTAAATTTGTCATTTACTGCAAGCGTTGCTTTTCCGGGTTTTTCTGAAATTCCTCGCATTTGAGCCAGCACTAAAATATTTCATTCCCGTCGCTGAATACATCGTGGAAACCGGGGTAAAGTTAGCTTGAAGTTCGAAAGTGATTTTGGCACGCCTGTAGCGCTTTCACGAAATCTCTTAGAGTTACAAAAACACTTGCTTTGTGTATAAAATACATTGTGGATGATTTCTCAGCCTTTACTTTTTCGTTTTTATGACATTTTTTTGACCAAGCACGAATATTCTTTTGTCCATATCTCCGCAATGGAAGCACAGAACGCCTTCAAACCAAAAGCATTTTAAAGACCACGACTTGTGGATATTTCCACAGCCTTTACATCAATCTATCGGTGAGCTAATTATCTTTTTTTAAACCTCCGGTTTTTCATCGATGCGTAATTACGCACGAACTGGAACCCGGGGGACCGTTGTGTGCACACGTTCACAAAGCGAGAAATACTGTTCAATACGGCTTCATGCGAAAAACCCGTATATGACCATAGGAAGCAGAACAGCGCGGTCTCCAATTACCCAGACTGTAAGCACGGGAATAAAGCTTTGTTTGATTTCTGAAACCCTTCCTTTACGTCCTGTTTTCATTCAGGTAAGGGTCAACTATATTGAAAATACTACTGACAGCAGGAAGATTAAAATATTCTTTACTCAGCAGCTTATTAAAAACAGCTCCCATGATGTTCAAACCGATTTTTTTACACAGAACACTGACACAGCTTTGTGTTCTGAATCTCTTTTTCTCTTGCTTTTATTTAATGTGGCACAATGCACTGGGATAGTGGTATTCTGTTCACAAACCAATAGCATTTAAACCACAGCACCCACAATGCTGCAGGTAAGTGTTTTGCACACTAAGCAGGTCATCTGACTATTCCCAGCTTTGTTTTGGGTTATGGAACCTTTATTTTTTTATGATTTTCTGAAGATAACACTACAGGTGGGATGGGTGGGTTGTCTTCATGGCTCAATAGCATTTCAAATACAGCACCCACACTGCTGAAACCAAGTGTTTTACACACCAGACAGGCCCCCGAACCTCATACAACCTTACTGTGGCTGTGGCCCCTTTCTTTATTTTGTAATGATTTTCTGAAGATAACACTACAGGTAATACACTGGGACGGGTGGGTCGTCTTCATGGCTCAATAGCATTTCAAATACAGCACCCACTCTGCTGAAACCAAGTGTTTTACACACCAGACAGGCCCCCAAACCTCATACAACCTTACTGTGGCTGTGGCCCCTTTCTTTATTTTGTAATGATTTTCTGAAGATAACACTACAGGTAATACACTGGGACAGGTGGGTCGTCTTCATGGCTCAATAGCATTTCAAATACAGCACCCACACTGCTGAAACCAAGTGTTTTACACACCAGACAGGCCCCCTAACTTTATATAACCTTGCTGTGGCTGTGGCCCCTTTCTTTATTTTGTTATGATTTTCTGAAGATAACACTACAGGTAATACACTGGGACGGGTGGGTCGTCTTCATGGCTCAATAGCATTTCAAATACAACAGCCACACTGCTGAAACCAGGTGTTTTACACACCAGACAGCCCCCAGAACCTTATACAACCTTGCTGTGGTTGTGGCCCATTTTTTTATGAGTTTTTCAATATGGCACCATTAGACAGGCGGTACATGGGGATAGTACATCGTGCTCTTCACGAGTCAATAGCTCTTCAAGCACAACAGCCACAGTGCTGCAACCAGGTGTTTTACACACCAGACAGCTCCCCTAACCTTATACAACCTCGCTTTGAGTTGTTTAACATTTCTTTCAAATCACTTGGGTTCATCAATCATTTGATCATTTTTCAGCGTGGAATAAACCTGTTACTTGTTCCTTGGAGATTACCATCTGCTGATAAGATATGATCGCTATATTGACCATATACAATTTCTTGCATAAGGAATTCATATTTTGCATACACCGATCCCCCCGGAGTCCCAAGTGATTCTGGTTTTGGAAAGCTAAAGGACAATGAGCTTCACGATACCAGGGGGACAGTGGGTGGTCAAGTCTCCCCTAAACAATGGATCTTGTCAGATTATGATGTCAGTGCATTTAATAAATGTTGTTGAACTCTCTTTAGCCCAAATACAGAGGAGCCCAGACCCAGAATGTTACTGACAGAGAGTGATCTCATTATGTGTGTTTGGATTTTAACAACTATTTTTATTGTTTGCTAGAACCAAAACAATCTATGTTAGACATTTTCATCTTCAGCCAAAAATACAAACCTGTGTACGTAGTGTGGTGCAGGTTCTTGTCCCATCCTGCTCTTGGTCCAGGTTGGAGGGTTGCACCGATTCTGAATCTTGTTAGCTGGTATGGATGGGTTTGGGGGTGTTGATACCAGAGTGGTCCAGGAGGGGGATTCAGGTGTCTCGGGGGCATTCTTGTTTTTCTATGAGTTCAGGTTGATTCTGTTGGTTCTGTCATGAATCTCCCTCACGCAGGCAAGCGCTCCCGCATTCCCTCGAGCCTTACTATGACTTCTCCCCTGGACCTCGACCCCACTTTTCCGACAACTGCTTTAGCCACTCGATTTTGTACCTTCGCCTGTTTTACGCTTTCTCGGATCCTGACCCCAGCCTGTCTCTTCATTTACGCCTCTGCCTACCGACGCAACTTCTACGCCTTCCCGGACTCGGGCCCCTGCCTGTTTACTCCGACTACGCCTGCGTCTCGCGCCAACCCTACCAAGGGCACCGCATTGGATCCCTATCCTCAGCAGTCAGCCCCTGCGTGACAGGTTCTGAGTGTCTTGGTTACATCCGTTTGTGTGTATAGATGAAAAAGCTATTGAAGAGCACCCCCACACCCCCCACCCGTCTCGGTGGAAGTTGCCATGTTCAAAAAATCCTAAAAAGATAATTAAAGTTGCACACAACAAAGCATGACTGTGAAAGGTCAGGAGGCCTGCCTAGTGAGCACAACACTTGATTACAGTCAAAAAAACAATTAAAAAATAAATAAATGTTCCACAACTCAAAGCGAGGTTGTATAAGGTTAGGGGAAATGTCTGGTGTAAAACACCTGGTTGCAGCACTGTGGCTGTTGTGCTTGAAGAGCTATTGACTCATGAATAGCACCCCCCAATCCCCATGTACCGCCTATCTAATGGTGCCATATTGAAAAACTAAAATTCTTATTAAAAAAATAAAGAAAGGGGCCACAACCACAGAAAGGTTATATAAAGTTAGGGGGCCTGTCTGGTGTGTAAAACACTTGGTTTCAGCAGTGTGGGTGCTGTATTTGAAATGCTATTGAGCCATGAAGACGACCCACCTATCCCAGTGTATTACCTGTAGTGTTATCTTCAGAAAATCATAAAAAAATTTAAGAAAGGGGCCACAGCCACAGCAAGGTTGTACGAGGTTCGGGGGCCTCTCTGGTGTGTAAAACACTTGGGTACAGCAGTGTGGGTGCTGTATTTGAAATGCTATTGAGCCATGAAGACGACCCACCTGTCCCAGTGTATTACCTGTAGTGCTATCTTCAGAAAATCATTACAAAATAAAGAAAGGGGCCACAGCCACAGTAAGGTTGTATGAGGTTTGGGGGCCTGCCTGGTGTGTAAAACACTTGGTTTCAGCAGAGTGGGTGCTGTATTTGAAATGCTATTGAGCCATGAAGACGACCCACCTGTCCCAGTGTATTACCTGTAGTGTTATCTTCAGAAAATCATAAAAAAATTTAAGAAAGGGGCCACAGCCACAGCAAGGTTGTACGAGGTTCGGGGGCCTCTCTGGTGTGTAAAACACTTGGGTACAGCAGTGTGGGTGCTGTATTTGAAATGCTATTGAGCCATGAAGATGACCCACCTGTCCCAGTGTATTACCTGTAGTGTTATCTTCAGAAAATCCTAAAAAATATAAAGAAAGGTTCCACAACCCAAAACAAAGCTGGGAAAAGTCAGAGGACCTGCTTAGTGTGCAAAACACTTGCAGCATTGTGGGTGCTGTGGTTTAAATGCTATTGGTTTGTGAACAGAATACCCCTATCCCAGTGCATTGTGCCATATTAAATAAAAGCATGAGAAAAAGAGATTCAGAATGCAAAGCTGTGTCAGTGTTCTGTGTAAAAAATCGGTTTGAACATCATGGGAGCTGTTTTTAATAAGCTGCTGAGTAAAGAATATTTTAATCTTCCTGCTGTCAGTAGTATTTTCAATATAGTTGACCCTTACCTGAATGAAAACAGGGCGTAAAGGAAGGGTTTCAGAAATCAAACAAAGCTTTATTCCCGTGCTTACAGTCTGGGTAATGGGAGACTGCGCTGTTCTGCTTCCTATGGTCATATACGGGTTTTTCGCACGAAGCCGTATTGAACAGTATTTCTCGTGTTGTGAACGTGTGCACACAGCGGTCCCCCGGGTTCCAGTTCGTGCGTAATTACGCATCGATGAAAAACCGGAGGTTTAAAAAAAGATAATTAGCTCACTGATAGTTTGATGTAAAGAGTGTGGAAATATCCACAAGTCGTGGTCTTTAAAATGCATTTGGTTTGACGGCGTTCTGTGCTTCCATTGCGAAGATATGGACAAAAGAATATTCGTTCTTGGTCAAAAAAATGTCATAAAAACGAAAAAGTAAAGGCTGAGAAAGCATCCACAATGTATTTTATACACAAAACAAGCATTCTCGCAACTCTAAGAGGTTTCGTGAAAGCGCTACAGGCGTGCCAAAATCGTTTTCGAACTTCGAGCTAACTTTACCCCGGTAGGGAACCAAAGCAGCGTCGTAAAAGAGGTGACGGAGCTGTCCTCTCAATAAGAAGGGTGCCAGCGAGCCTTGCTCTCGCTTACGGCCACACCCCCTTGAGCACGCCTGATCTTGTCTGATCTCGGAAGTTAAACAGGGATGGGCCTGGTTAGTACTTGGATGGGAGACCGCCTGGGAATACCAGGTGCTGTAAGCTTTTAAGCGCAGGAGGCGCCCTATCCCCGCTCGCTCGCTCATTCCCCTGTTCACACGTGCAGTGCGGCTTGTCCGTCTGTTTATTTGTCAGCTTTGGCGAGACACGGGTGCTTGTGTATTAGCGTGAGCGTTTTTTATTCTGATCAGGAACAGTTTTACAAGTCCGCAAAGGATCGAGGAAAGGTTTATCGCCAGCTGAATAGAGACACAGCGCTTCGGCTGTGGAGACTTGTTCGGCTGGCGTTCGGAGAGTCGCGTTTTTCAGAATTGTATTGAGATCGTTTTCCACAGAGCTCAGATGTCAAAGCACAGCAGCAGCTCTCCACAGCGATCCTCTATAGCGCCCTTTCTCCCGCAGCTCCGTCCTCATTGGAAGGAAGCAAGAGTGAAAGGCTGAAGTGAAATAGAGCGGGGACGAAGGCAGTGAAGAGAGAGAACGTGGGAAGAAGAGAAAAACGCAAGGGAAAAAAAGCAGCGTCGTAAAAGAGGTGACGGAGCTGTCCTCTCAATAAGAAGGGTGCCAGCGAGCCTTGCTCTCGCTTACGGCCACACCCCCTTGAGCACGCCTGATCTTGTCTGATCTCAGAAGCTAAACAGGGATGGGCCTAGTTAGTACTTGGATGGGAGACCGCCTGGGAATACCAGGTGCTGTAAGCTTTTAAGCGCAGGAGGCGCCCTATCCCCGCTCGCTCGCTCATTCCCCTGTTCACACGTGCAGTGCGGCTTGTCCGTCTGTTTATTTGTCAGCTTTGGCGAGACACGGGTGCTTGTGTATTAGCGTGAGCGTTTTTTATTCTGATCAGGAACAGTTTTACACGTCCGCAAAGGATCGAGGAAAGGTTTATCGCCAGCTGAAAAGAGACACAGCGCTTCGGCTGTGGAGACTTGTTCGGCTGGCGTTCGGAGAGTCGCGTTTTTCAGAATTGTATTGAGATCGTTTTCCACAGAGCTCAGATGTCAAAGCACAGCAGCAGCTCTCCACAGCGATCCTCTATAGCGCCCTTTCTCCCGCAGCTCCGTCCTCACTGGAAGGAAGCAAGAGTGAAAGGCTGAAGTGAAATAGAGCGGGGACGAAGGCAGTGAAGAGAGAGAACGTGGAAAGAAGAGAAAAACGCAAGGGAAAAAAAGCAGCGTCGTAAAAGAGGTGACGGAGCTGTCCTCTCAATAAGAAGGGTGCCAGCGAGCCTTGCTCTCGCTTACGGCCACACCCCCTTGAGCACGCCTGATCTCGTTTGATCTCGGAAGTTAAACAGAGATGGGCCTGGTTAGTACTTGGATGGGAGACCGCCTGGGAATACCAGGTGCTGTCAGCTTTTAAGCGCAGGAGGCGCCCTATCCCTGCTCGCTCGCTCATGCCCCTGTTCACACGTGCAGTGCGGCTTGTCCGTCTGTTTATTTGTCAGCTTTGGCGAGACACGGGTGCTTGTGTATTAGCGTGAGCGTTTTTTATTCTGATCAGGAACAGTTTTACAAGTCCGCAAAGGATCGAGGAAAGGTTTATCGCCAGCTGAAAAGAGACACAGCGCTTCGGCTGTGGAGACAAGCCGCCCAGCCCTGTGGTTGAAGCCGATACCCCGGCTTCTCTCCAGACACAGCTGGGTGAGCTCCTCCAGTCAGTACAGGGGGCTCTACTGTACACAGAGGGTGGCGGGGGTGTGGAACAACTCCTTTGTTCGGGGCCTTGGGGCATTCTTGTTGTGAAAGGCGCTATATAAAAAAAACTGAATTGAAATTGAATCTTACAGGTTTGGGTTTTTCAGAGATCTTGTCAGAGATCTTGTCTGACGTGCCCGTTTCAAAAACGTAACGACACTCCTCACGTCCGAGCGCCGCCGGTCTGTGACGTAACGTATGCTTACACAACCATGACGGTTTCATCATGGACAGCACGAAAGCCCGAAAAGTGGTTGACGTTTTAATTTGGCAACGCCACGATGGATCCCAGTTTTTTTTTTATTTTGGAGGCCAAAAAGGACAAAAAAGGAAACGTCCGGAGTGGATCGATGGTCATCTCTGCGGTTGTTCTGATGTTCTGAAAAAACAAAACAAAAAAAAAAACGGCTCGTTTGCCCGGTCGTGTCGTGTTTCCACACCCCACGCAAATCAACTTCTCTTCGCCCCCGGGGGCTCGTCGCCCGCCGCACCCCTCTCACGTGATAGGGGCTTCCCCCGGCTGTGACGTACTTACCCTACCCCCTTCCGCCAACGTCATACCGAAGGTCGCGCTTCGGGCCGCGGCGATGTTGATGGACTGTCTTGTAGCGTGAGAAGGGTTTAAATTTCGACTTAAGGAGTTGGCCATCGTTATATTTCGCGAGGTATCATACGGGGGGAAAAAGAACATTTATATTTATCAACCTACTAGTAATACTGGGTGGATGTCACGTTCCCCAAAGTTCAGTGCCTCTCTCTAATAAAGTAGAAACGTGACATTGAACTCCGTTCGAAACGGGAGAAATCACCAGGACACGATACAACTGACGTCCGGAAAAGAAAAAAAGAGCTCCTATTCCCATTTGTAATGACCCCGTCGTGTTTTTCCCGGTGTGCGCTCATCTTTCGGAGACCCGTTTCTCTCTGGTGTTTTGCTGTTGGAATAAATGCCGAGGTGACCCTTCTGTGTGGAGTCTGCGTGTTCTCTCCAGCTGGTCGTTTCCTACACCGCAGGGGCTGATCGAACCGGGGTCTCCCAATCGTCACAGAAGTGTGTGTCGTTTTGGGTGGTGGTGGGGGAGTGCATCGGGGATACTGCGCCCCGAGGGGATAACCTCTCACCTTGCTCCAGACGAAGGGAGAAGAGCTGTACCTTCACGAGTCCGGGTTGTGAAAACTTCTTCTGGCAGTTCAAAACGTTTCGAAGAGACTACAGCGCTACCCTGTTTTCCATTTCTATCGTGTATTATTATACAATCATAAGTATCTGTACTGATCACAGATCCCCCTCTCACTACCAGGACTGAAGCCCAGTGCAGCACGAATAATAATAATAATTAATAAGTCTGGACTCTCCACTCAGAGCTCTTCCCAGGTCAGGGGGATCCCCTCCAGCCCCCCCAGTGTGCAGCCCCTACCTGGATGATGCTCCAGTCCGCTCAGCACACAGCAGCTCTCAGTGGGGAGGAGAGCAGAGGGATGGAGCCAGTTCAGAGAGGGGGGGTGATAAGGAGGCCATGATGGGTCAAGACCAGGGGGGGAATCAGGCCAGGACACTGGGGTAACACCCCTACTCCTCTCCAGAAACACCCCGGGATTGTTAATGAGCACAGAGAGTCAGGACCTCGGTTTGACGTCTTATCCGAAGGACGGCGCCTGTTTACAGTCCAGTGTCCCCCGTCACTATACTGGGGCATTAGGACCCACATGGACCACAGGGTGAGAGTTCCCCCTGCTGGCCCCACTCACACCTCTCCCAGCAGCAACCTCAGTTTTTCCCAGGAGTCTCCCCTCCAGGTACTGACCAGGCTTCTACCTGCTGGGCTCCAGTGGGGAGGGGGCTGCTAGCTGGGAGCTGCAGGGTGAGATGGCTGCTGGGCAAACGATGGCTAAAGAGCTTCCTAGGACACCCTGGAGTTCGTGGTCAACTTCCTTCTCTTCAGACGGAGGTGGCTTGAAATCTGTCTCGTTTCAAGGAGTATTGGACACGATGCCCCCCCCTGCTTTAGCCCCGCTAACTGGTGGCACGCCGACAACGAGGGCTCTCGGCCTCAATCCATCAACCACAAACTCTCAGGGATGAAAGAGAAAGACAGACCCTGTTCGTTCGTTTCGGGGGGGGGAGGGAAAAAACCAAAAGCTTTTTTTAAAAAACATTTTAATGATGCTTAACAAAAGAACAAAAATTACAATACAGATTAATGTCAAGGGACACCCCCCCCCCCCCCCCATCTTACGATCATCACAGGACCTTAAAATAATACTTAATAATACAAGGTCATGCAGACGATCTGAGGACTCAGGTGGAGATAATGTGAAAGTTTTCCACAGTCCAGTCTGGGGTCCCTCAGCTTCAGTCCAGACTGGGGTCCCTCAGCTTCAGTCCAGACTGGGATCTGGGGTCCCTCAGCTCCGGTCCAGTCCAGTCTGGGGTCCCTCAGCTCCGGTCCAGTCCAGTCTGGGGCCCCTCAGCTCTGGTCCAGTCCAGTATGGGGCCCCTCAGCTCCAGTGCAGTCCAGTCCAGTCTGGGGTCCCTCAGCTTCGGTCCAGCACAGACTGGGGTCCCTCAGCTTCGGTCCAGCACAGTCTGGGGTCCCTCAGCTTCAGTCCAGACTGGTGTCCCTCAGCTTCGGCCCAGCACAGACTGGGGTCCCTCAGCTTCATTCCAGACTGGGGTCCCTCAGCTCCAGTGCAGTCCAGACTGGGGTCCCTCAGCTTCGGTCCAGCACAGACTGGGGTCCCTTAGCTTTGGTCCAGTCCAGTCTGGGGTCCCTCAGCTTCGGTCCAGCACAGCCTGGGGCCCCTCAGCTCCAGTCCAGTCCAGTCTGGGACCCCTCAGCTTTGGTCCAGCACAGTCTGGAGTCCCTCAGCTTCGGTCCAGCACAGACTGGGGTCCCTCAGCTTTGGCCCAGCACAGACTGGGGTCCCTCAGCTTCGGTCCAGCACAGACTGGGGTCCCTCAGCTTCGGTCCAGCACAGTCTGGGGTTCCTCAGCTCCGGTCCAGTGCAGTCTGGGGTCCCTCAGCTTCGGTCCAGCACAGTCTGGGGTCCCTTGGCTCCAGTCCAGTCCAGTCTGGTGTCCCTCAGCTCCAGTGCAGCCCAGACTGGGGTCCCTCAGCTTCAGTCCAGCACAGTCTGGGGTCCCTTAGCTTTGGTCCAGTCCAGTCTGGGGTCCCTCAGCTTCGGTCCAGCACAGCCTGGGGCCCCTCAGCTCCAGTCCAGGCCAGTCTGGGGCCCCTCAGCTTTGGTCCAGCACAGTCTGGAGTCCCTCAGCTTCGGTCCAGCACAGACTGGGGTCCCTCAGCTTTGGCCCAGCACAGACTGGGGTCCCTCAGCTTCGGTCCAGCACAGACTGGGGTCCCTCAGCTTCGGTCCAGCACAGTCTGGGGTCCCTCAGCTCCAGTCCAGTCCAGTCTGGTGTCTCTCAGCTCCGGTCCAGTGCAGTCTGGGGTCCCTCAGCTTCGGTCCAGCACAGTCTGGGGTCCCTTGGCTTCAGTCCAGTCCAGTCTGGTGTCCCTCAGCTCCAGTCCAGTCCAGTCCAGTCCAGTCCTTGGTGGGGAAGGCGACTCCGATCTTAGCTGGCACAGAACCAGGAAAGGAACCTGGAAAGAATATTGTTATTGCAGGTGTGAGGGACACAGACACAGACATCACCATGACATCAAACAGCAAGAGAAGACTCCTCCTTGAATCACAGACACGACCGGGCGGCGTCCCCCTGTCTGCTCACCTGCACCTCCTCTTCTTCTTCTTGTCCTTCCCGGCAGCCTGCTCCTCCTCTCCCTCTCTCTTCCTCTCCTGACACACGGTCTCCGCCGCCTCCATCGGCTCGTCCTTATCATCTGTCTCCACCGACATGCAGCTCAGGGACTTTAAAAAGACGCACCAGCACTTCTGAAGCAGAGACAGGAGAGTCACGTTAAGAGTCGGACTGGACACTCCAGGACATGAACACTGCACTGAGAGAGAGAGGGGTTCATACACACACTGACTGGACACTCCAGTACATGAACACTGCACTGAGAGAGAGAGGGGTTCATACACACACACTGACTGGACACTGGACAGGAGTAAAGAGAGGATCAGAGCATTACCCACCTTCTTTTTCTTCTGTCTCACAGGAGGTGGTGATTGGACCTCCTCCAGCTGGAGTCCGAGGAGGGAGAGAGGGGGCAGGAGAGGGACAGCACAGGGAGAGAAAGAGAGAGACAGGTGAGTCAAGTGTCCCAAGAGTACAGAGACTCTGCTGAGATCACACTCGCAGTGAGTGAGCCTGGGTGTAGCCCACTAATACTGACCCACTGTACACCATAGGACAGAGAAGAGGAGGAGGAGAGAGACACACTGCCTGGACACCACAGGACAGAGAGGAGGAGGAGAGAGACACACTGACTGGACACCACAGCACAGAGAGGAGGAGGAGAGAGACACTGACAGACAGGGCTGACAAGACAGACAAGATGGCGAAACTCCACCACAGACAGGACAGGAGGCAGGGTGGGACCAGCACTGACCTTCTTCCTCTCTCCTGCCGGAGGAGCTGTCTCCACCTCCTCTTCCTCCTGCAAGTCAAGAGACAGGCTGAGAGAGAGACGGGCTGGTGGGACATCGGCGAACAGAGTTGAAGGCAGAGAGCCGGGGAGACAGGCCCAGCTGGGACAACGCAGGACAGACAGAGAGACAGACAGAAAGGAAGGAGAGAGAGACACAAAGATGAAGGCACAGAAAGACAGCAGGCAAAGAGAAAGATTGAGATTGAGGGACAAACAAACCGAGAGAGAGAGCGGAAGGAGAGAGAGAGAGGAAGGAGAGAGAAGGACAGACAGACTGACAGACGGGGCTGAAAGAGAGAGAGACAGAGAGGCAGGGACAATAATTTGGTTTCGAAATTTATTCTGAAAATATACAATCATTCACTCCTGAAAAATATCGAGTTCAAATTATACATTATGTACAATATTGTAATCAACATATGGCTAATCATCAAAAAAAAAAAACTGTACTGGGGGACACAGCTGGCTGTGCTGTTCTGGACAGAACACACTGAGGTCCAGTTTCCACCTCCTGCAGGATCAAACAGCACCTCCACTGGCTCTCCAGTGAACACAGGGACAGACAGAGAGGCTTCAGGCTGCAGGGTGACATTGTCTCTGTGAGCTGAAAGACAATCAGGACAGAGGATGATATAAGAACACACTCTGTCAAGAATATAGAGCCCTCTAGTGATCCTACTGTAGACCTGCTCACCACCCACAGTGACGATCACAGTGCTGATACTGCTTCCATTAAGGTCCCTCACTGTGTAGTTGCCCTGATCAGCTGGAGTGAGGGAGCGGAGTGTCAGAGAGCTGTTCTGCACTGACACTCACTGTTCGTACCTGGGGCCAGGGAGCCCTGC
Organism: Lepisosteus platostomus; assembly: GCF_059453375.1. NCBI lineage: Eukaryota > Metazoa > Chordata > Actinopteri > Semionotiformes > Lepisosteidae > Lepisosteus > Lepisosteus platostomus. The sequence goes on along the minus strand of NC_142615.1, from coordinate 66,379,513 downwards.
GCTGCTCAGTAAGACTATACGATTCTGGACAGATCGTGCAGGATCAAACAGCACCTCCACTGGACCAGCAGTGTGGAGGGGGGAGACAGAGAGGCACCAGGCTGCAGGCTGTGGACTTCTGAGTGAGCTGAAAAGGGACAGGTAGAAACATGTTGAATATTTAGTTTTACAACAATGCCTTGAGTTTGGACTGCGATCAGCTTCATTTTGTATTTCAGCTGTGAAAATGCAATTTCAAAAATGCACGCCACAGTCATGTTAGGTTCAAGTTACAGTTGCATCACAACTCAATACATTTGCAATTCACTTCTGAGATAATTGTTCCTGGTGTTTGTGTTGTGTATGCCTTGCAATGGAGGGGTGAGAAATAATGGACTTATTACATTATAATGAATAATAATTGCTTACACTTATATAGTGCTTTTCTGGACACTCCACTCAAAGCGCTTTGCAGGACATGGGGACTCCCCTCCACCACCACCAATGTGCAGCATCCACCTGGATGATGGGACGGCAGCCATAGTGCACCAGAACGCTCCCCACACACCAGCTATGAGTGGGGAGGAGAGCAGAGTAATGAAGCCAATTCATAAATGGGGGTTATTAGGAGGCCATGATTGGTAAGGGTCAATGGGAAATTTGGCCAGGACACTGGGGTAAAACCCCTACTCTTTTCGAGAAACACCCCGGGATTTTTAATGACCACAGAGAGTCAGGACCTCGGTTTTACGTCTCATCTTAAGGACGGCACCTGTTTACAGTTTTTCCAGTGTCCCCGTCACTATACTGGGGCATTAGGACCCACATGGACCACAGGGTGAGAGTTCCCCCTGCTGGCCCCACTAACACCTCTTCCAGCAGCAACCTTAGTTATTATTGTGAAGAATGAAAGAATATTAGGAACATGAAAAGGTTGAATGTTTTAAATGCGTTTTTTTACTGAAACATCCGCTACAGAGATGCGCACACACGTCATTACAAACGCACACCCGCACAGAGACGTCCTCAAGCGCCTTGTTCACAATTATGGGCTCCAATAGGAACAAAAAACGCCAGCCTGACAACTCGAGCATTCAAACCAAGAACCCAACACGTACTTACGTTGGCAGCCTGTGCAGAAAAGCAGAAAGAACCACAAGCCTTCTCTATTGGGAGGAAAAACACACACTCCCTCTCTCACACTCCTGATTTCCTTAAATAGCTCATTCTTCATCTCTGGCTCCTACATACAGTATAGCAGCGCTCAGTCTGCTTTGAATAAGCCATAAATCTAAGATTTGTTTTATCTGTTCCTCTTGTCTAGGCCTAGAGCTGCTTTTCATAAAAGAGCTGTTTGCATAAATAGCTAGGGTTACAGCTGAAGACACCAGCTTCATCCCCCAGTGTGTTATACGTCGGGAGCAAGAGAAGAGGGCCAGGCCGTGCCTTTTCATAGATTTTTCTTCTGAAAAGTCAGTTTCTCAGAGGCAGATTTAGCCCCTCATGCAGTGTAGAGAGATAGACACGCCCGCGCGCGCACAGTTAGAGCTGCACCCTCACACAGAGTCAGACCCGCACAGACACGTCCTCTTGTTTAAACAAATACACAAACCTGACGGCGCTCACAATGATCCAGACACACACACACACACACACACACACACACACACACACACACACACGACATCAGTAGTCACTCTCGCACACTGGACCCCAGCTCAGTCCTCACCTCCAGCTCCTGCAAACCGCTTCGAACAAACTGCATTAAGAAAATTAGGTTGCGTTCCGATAGCAGGCCATCCTGGGCACCAGTGTGAGTTACACACTCATTTGTAAAAGCCCTTCCGCATTGTCGGGCATGCTTCACAGTGCTGGACCTGGGGTGTGGGTGCTGTCTGTGTGGAGTTTGCATGTTCTCTCCCGGGTCTGTGGGGGTTTCCTCCAGGTGCTCCAGTTTCCACCCACAGTCCAGGGACAGGCTGCCACTTTCACTGGGCAGTGCACCGTCACCGTGGCAGCATGGCGGGTCGGATCTGATTTCAGTCTATTTCCTTTTTTAGAGATCCTGTAACCAGGACCTGTTCACTGCCACGACGGACACAAGGAACAATAAAGCCGAAGTCTTGTTTCCCACAAGAAACAACAAAACCGAAGTATTGTTCGATGTGCCGGTACAAACTTTTAGGTTATATAGTCCTTCCTTGCTGCTTCAGACGTCATTCGGTGTTATGGTAAGGGGGGGGTCGTGGTATTTGGCCAGTTAAGAGACCCTGGCCAAATGGTCAGTTTAAGATTATGCCCCCTCGCATCTGGAATCCTTATCAGTTAACCCCCTTTCCTGCCATAAACCCCTGTTGCTTAGAAGTCTAATTTTCAGGCAGAACTGACTTAAGTTAACCCTATTTACATCTTGTCTCTTACTTCAGCCCTCTTCCATTTGCTAGTTAAAAGTTGTTCAACCCATTTGTATGCGACAAAAGAAGCCGGTCTGTTTCCGCCCGGTTTCGAACCGAGGGCCTTTCGCATGCGAGGCGAACATGATAACCACTACACTACAGAAACGGTGGTAAGACGTGCCCAGCGGCCCAGTGCTGAGCTTCGCCAATGCGTTTCAGCTGCTTCCAGTGCCTTTATTGGAGTGCGCTGATGGACCGTGCTCTCTCTCCAGAGACCAGCACGCCTGTCATGGATGGAGCAGGAAAGGCGGCGCCACATTCTACAGCCCTTTCCACGCAATCGACGAAATCGGGCTACTGAAGTGGAGAAAACCGCCTCTCCAGAAAGTGCAAATATCATCTTGGAGAGTATAAATCCTATTGCCGAAGGTCAGCCCTGTCTACCAGAGTAACCCTCCCACCTCCTGCAGCGATGATCAGCTCGTCTCACACGCGAGAAGTCTTCTGTTGGAAACAAGCGCCTCCTCTTCTCGTGCGTTTTGCACGTTCGAGTGGTTTTAATGCGGCTCCTTCGTACACGGTGCTGATCTTTTGGAAAGCAGGAGGCAAAACTGACACATTCCCATACCGGGAGTATGGAGTTTTCAACCCGGGGTGCCTGGGAGAAAACCAGGAATCCTAACCGCTAGACCATATGGGAGCACACAACCCCGCTGTTCCGGGCATCATGCAAGCAAACTACATAAATATGAGAAAACACGCAAGAGAGTTGTCACTCAGAGTGTCGAAGGGTCGATGTATACTGGGGCTCAGTTGAAATGCAACGTCAGGACTTTTCCGAATTATGTCACACGAAGAGAGCACAGCCTTTTCCGCCCTGCCACGTGTGTATCGGTAACTTGCCGTGATCGTATAGAGGTCAGTACTTTGCGTTGTGGCCGTCCTGATGTACCCCGGTCTCCCGCGTAACAGGTGGGGATACTCGCCACTATACTAACGAGGAAGACATCGCTCTCTGCTTAGTGTGCAAAACACTTACTTGCAGCATTGTGGGTGCTGTGGTTTAAATGCTATTGGTTTGTGAACAGAATACCCCTATCCCAGTGCATTGTGCCACATTAAATAAAAGCACGAGAAAAAGAGATTCAGAATGCAAAGCTGTGTCAGTGTTCTGTGTAAAAAATCGGTTTGAACATCATGGGAGCTGTTTTTAATTAGCTGCTGAGTAAAGAATATTTTAATATTCCTGCTGTCAGTAGTATTGTGAATATAGTTGACTCTTACCTGAATGAAAACAGGACATAAAGGAAGGGTTTCAGAATTCAGACAAAGCTTTATTCCCCTGCTTACAGTCTGAGTAATTGGAGACTGCGCTATTCTTTTGCCTATGGTCATATACGAGTTTTTCGCATGAAGCCGTATTGAACAGTATTTGTCGCGTTGTGAACTTGTGTATACAGCGGTCCCCCGGGTTCCAGTTAGTGCGTAATTACGCATCGATGAAAAACCGGAGGTTTAAAAAAAGATCATTAGCTCACTGATACTTTGATGTAGAGGCTGTGGAAATATCCACATGTCGTGGTCTTTAAAATGCATTTGGTTTGAAGGCGTTCTGTGCTTCCGTTGCGAAGATATGGACAAAAGAATATTCGCAATCGGGCTACTGAAGTGGAGAAAATCGCCTCTCCAGAAAGTGCAAATATCATAGAGGTAGAGGTAGGGAGAGAGGAGGAGTACAAATTCAAGCAGAGGCCTGAGTGGAGCACTGTCGTATGGCCCTGACATCAATCCCTCAACTCTCTGCATAAAGCAGTGTCTTATGGCCATGACATCCCACCCCCACCACTCTCAATGGAAAGCACTGTCGTATAACCATGACATCCCACCTCCACCGCTCTCTGCGAAAAGCAGTATCGTCAGGCCCTGACATCCCACCCCCACCACTCTCTGCATAAAGAAGTGTCGTATGGCCCTGACGCCCACCCCTCCACTCTCTGCGTTAAGCTGTGTTGTCAGGCCCTGACATCCCACCTCCTCCATTCTCTGTGTAAAGCAGTGTCATATGGCCCTGACATCCCGACCCCGCCACTCTCTGTGTAAAGCAGTGTCATATGGCCCTGACATCCCACCCCCACCACTCTCTGCGGAAAGCACTGTCATATAGCCCTGACACCCACCCCTCCACTCTTTGAATAAAGCAGTGTCGTCAAGCCCTGACATCCCACCCCCGCCATTCTCTACGTAAAGAAGTGTCATATGGCCCTGACACCCACCCCTCCACTCTCTGCGTTAAGCTGTGTTGTCAGGCCCTGACATCCCACCCCCGCCACTCTCTGTGTAAAGCAGTGTCATATGGCCCTGACACCAATCCCTCCACTCTCTACGTAAAGAAGTGTTGTATGGCCCTGACACCCACCCATCCACTCTCTGCGTTAAGCTGTGTTGTCAGGCCCTGACATCCCACCTCCGCCACTCTCTGTGTAAAGCACGGTCGTATGGCCCTGACATCACACCCCCACCACTCTCTGCGTGAAGCACAGTCATATAGCCCTGACGACCACCCCTCCATTCTTTGCATAAAGCAGTGACGTCAAGCCCTGACATCCCACCTCCGCCACTCTCTACGTTAACCCCTGTTAACTCGCTTGCTGAATGATCTCTCAAGAAATCCCTGGTGAGATTCAACAGGTGTTTTCTTCAACAGCCACTAAAAGTCTGATGACCTTCTCTGGATTTCCTGAATATGATGTAAAATTAGTTCAAATCATTTGGTAGTTAACAGAACAAAATGCTTTGGAGGTACATTTAAAACAGCAGAGCAACACTGTAGCACTTCGTGTGTGACTGAATTTAATTGTGTAAACCTGGCTCTCTATGAACACGAGCAAAGAGTTCTCACTCAACAGAAGATTGCGATGTGAGCACAATAATATAAGACATCTGGTGATGCCAGGGATTGAACTCAGAACTTCATACATGAAAAGCATGCACTTTACCACTGAACTACATCCCTTATGGCACAGATGGTGGAACTGACTTAAAGATGTGCATATGTTCACTGACCACAATCCACCCTTCATGAATAATTGAAATGAATAATTTATTTTTATATCCAGTCACAGCGACGGTGGTTGATTCTTCAACGGGGGAGAGCGTTTTTCTACCTCCTTACTCGACTGTCTTTCAATTATGTTTTCTTTGAAATCTTTTTGCATCTTTTAAGTGCTTGCGATTAAATTACGCATAGAAAAACAGCAGTACAGTTGATGTTCATGGACCGATGCACACAACTCCAGTGATAAAGCCCTGTCTGTAAATATTGTAGAAGAACGTTAAAGGGCGAAACAACGCTCCAACCACGGGAATGGTAACAAGAAGGATCGTGTTCTTATTTAATATGTGCTTTTGAATTGCCTTGTCAATACACACAGGCTTTAGAGATGGACAAATAATTTACAGTGGTGTTTGTAAACAAAGATGGAACATGTTTTTTTCTATACCAGGAAGAAAGGAGCAGACTCTTAAACTTTAAGAGACAGAAACAACACCTCATCACAGCTAACACTAATTAAAACAACATCACAACAGAAGAGTGAAGCCTTGAGTGAATCAAATTAGTTTTCATTGGTCGTCTGTGTCTTCATAACTTTGTAGGTGAGAGAGAGGATTGCGAAAATGTGCGGGTGCTTCTTAGAAGTGTGTTGGTAGTACAGGTGACTTCCAAATAATTGAGCCGGGTTTTAATCCCGGCCAGTGCATCCCCAAAACTTTTCAAGATAATCTGTTATCCGGTAGCACATCTCCTGAAACTAACATTCGAGGTAGGAAGCGTGCTCTTAAACACCAAAACACTCAAAAAGGAAGAAGCAGATCTCTGTACACAAGACAGTAGTGCGATATTAGAATTTCTGAGTTCTTGATGGATTCAGGCTCCTTCTCAGAGGTCCTTGCTCGCCAAATAACTTTACATCTGAGGAAGAGCACCACGGAAAAAAAACCCAACTCAACAAGCGAGCGTGTTGGTTGCTCTTGCTCTTAATGCAAGGAGCTGTTTTTTTTTCCTCGCAATAATCATTATTAACCAAAAACAGCAGCACAGGTAAGTCGCATTTGTGATTATGTCACTTCTCTGCTTCAGCAAGGTCAATAAAAGACTCTGAAAGTAGTAAAGCAAAACTGAACTCAAAATCATATTAGGAATTCTGAGCGATATCTCCATACAGGTAATCCAATAAGAACGTTGAAATATTTGAATATAATCTCTCTATATATTTTGCTGCTTTTTACCCGGAGTAAAACTATTGGATTGAAGGAATGCTAACCGCTGGGTTAAAATGTATAGTTGTTATTTGGAGAAATCTGTAAACTCGTGATCTTATATGTTTTAAAAGACAGCACAGGGAAAAACGACAGTGCTGATTATTTTCCAGAGACAGAGCACTGATGACCTCTCCGAGCTGATTGATAAAGCCCACCCAGTGGATAGTCTAGCAGAACGTCAAAGAACATTCACCTTTGTATCCAAAGAAACGACAGGAACAACATCAGGAAGCACAATCAATTCCCCTTTTAAATCTTTCCTGTAAGGTATGCTATGTGAATCCATGAAGTTAATCCTCTGATCTCTTTTGATCACGAACAAAGTATTTCTGATGGAGCGCTATGTTCAAAGATTTAATAAGCTTTACCCCTGCCAACGATTCGGCGTGAAGAATTAAAAGTTTCACAGACAAAAGCAGCTCACCACCACAGCCAATATTAAATGTACTTGCCGGTACACTATCATGTGCACTGCCTCAAAAGTGATCTCGGCAGACGTTGTTCCCTACATAAAGCTGAACGTGCCATAGAGAATTTCTGTTGAGAAAACAAAATATTTTTTCTGCCTTGATGTTAAGCCTGTCTTTTAGAAAGTCTATCTCTAAACACCTCCCGCAGCCTAACAAAAAGCGCTTTTACTGATTGTATTGCAGGTCTTAAAACATTAACATTTGGCAGCAGTGGAATTCAAACCCACGCCCCCAGAGAGACTGGAGCCTAAATCCAGTACCTTAGACCACTCAGCCACGCTACCTTCCTCCATACCCATCTTCCTCACATTGCCGGCTTGGACTAGGGGGGGCTTCAGCTCTTGTCGTCAGATCTAATGATATCATGACATGTGGAAGTGACTGCACCTTCATCTTCCAAGATGCTTTCAATAACACAAACGCTACTTTCACTGGCACAAACACAGCAATAATGAAGGTGGTGGGATTCATCCTTTGTGCTGTTTGTAGGGGTGCAACTCTACGGTGATCTGCTGACTTGAAGAGCAAAAATCAAAATCCTCTGCTATTACTGTTGCTTTTTTCATAGTTTCTTCAAATCCTTCATTTGAACGTAGATTTTGAAGGATATTGATGATAATACCACATAAATTGTGGTTTTCTTGTGATCGCCAATTTTATTCAAATAACAGCCTTTTTTACAGTTCCTTGCGTGTTTCACAAGGTATAATAGCCCCCTTCGCATCCTCAGCTAACATATTTTAAAATTACAATAGCTTATACAGCATGCATGTTTACATTTATATTAAAATTAAAGTAAATATACAAGAATACATACAGTGCTAACCCAATAATTCTTGTCAGGTTCTCCAACAAATCTGCGTTGTTATTTTAACATGTTTCAGCTGAGGGTGCAACAGGAGTAAAAATGAATTTTCCCGCCAGCCATTCAAAGACCAAATTCCATGAGTGAACATTATTTTCTCAGATGTTGCCGGAATTGGACTTTGCCGGTGGTATTGAATTATGTCCACAACTGTTGTAGTAGTTCCTTCTTGAAATTCGACACGTACAAAGCACTCGTAATATCATAGATGTTAAAGTTCGCTGAGTCTATTCGAGTCATGGTGTGTATCCCTGCCTATCATTGGGAGACGGGTAGCTTTTTTACACTCAGATTCCAATCTTCAATGCTTTGTGTGAGAGCTTACATAACTTTCATTTTCTCACAATTTCTGACGATTGTTCCAAAGGGGCACCCTGTCAATTCCGAATACTTTTCAAAAATCTGCCTGCATGTTTGATTATTGTCATTTCATTTAGAAAAAGTTCAATATTGATCATAACTAAAGAAAATAATGATCACGAACAAAAAAGGGATAAAGATGCAAGTCGATCTTGAATCAGAGCTGGGTGACACGGGCTTCTGTTCTGATATGGTTGTATGAGAAACAGGAGGAATCGCCAATCTCCTATAGAACATGAGTTGAATCAGGAGTGAGACATTTAGTATACTCGTGCATATGTCAACGCCTGACCTACATCGTAAAACTAACATTAAGTTGTCAGAGACATTCATTTATATACAAACAAGAGACAGACCAAGTAATAATTCTACATTAGTTCAGGTGGGTAAACCTGAACTAACTAACTAATAAACCTTTTAATAACTCTACATTAACGTGTCCTACATTGATCAGACTAATTGACATGGTCGGATTCAGAGCCTGTGCAGTTCGTGCTAATTACAACAAGGACAGTTCTGATCCCTCATCACCGAACTGAACACAAGTTCAGCTGTTCTCCAGTTTTGTTACGCATGGTTTTTCATTGCAATTGAGTTCAGAGCTGGAGCTGATCTCCAGACAGTACAGTGTTTTGGGTAAGTTGTCGAAATTCGCATGAGGCTGCAGACAACTTACCCAAAGTGTTTTCTATAGCTTTCAGGTGGAGTTCATTTATATAAAAGAACGTAAGTGGTATAAACGCAACAAGCCAGACGGCAGTCCAACTTATAATTTTCTGACGCGAGGCCTGACGCGTTATTCATTATGCCACTGACCCTGCTATTGTAGTGCTAAAAAAACACGTTTTCTACATTTATGTCTGTTCACTCTAAAAACTCTAAAAAAGACAAAGGGTTTGTGTGTCGCGCTAAAATTCCGCTTCATTTCGAATGCAAATAAAAACCGTTTTGTTCCAAGAAATCATAGATTTGTCACATCCTTCATACTATACTTCTCTCTTGTATTAGTAAAGCATTTTGATTTAAACTGAACAATATATGAAAGGTTTCATCTATATACTTACACATAATAAGTATACGAATAAATACTCGGAAGAAGCCGCAGCTCAGGTATTAGAGAGATTTAAAATCGGATCGGAGGATTTAGAGTCCAGACTGCAAACCAACAGCTTACACAGGTCTTTTATAGAACCGTTTTGATTCCCTTTGCTTTGTCCCTGTGATGTCATTGTCCTGCTCGCAGCCGAGCCCGACACACGTCTGTTTTTTTGTCGCTGGGCGCACACCCTGCGGTCCATGCGGGTCCTAATACCCCAGTACAATGAAGGGGACCCTAAACGGTAAACAGGTGCCGTCCTTCGGCTGAGACGTAAAACCGAGGCCCTCTGTGATCATTCAGGAGAATGGTGGTGGTGGAGGGGAGTCCCCATTACCTGTAAAGCGCATTGAGTGGAGTATCCAGAACAGCGCTATATAAGTGTGCGCAGTAATAATAATAATAATAATAATTATTATTATTATTGTAATGTAAAATGCAATAAAAAATAAAAAAATATCAAACTTTGATTCAAAATAGATTAATATAAAAACTGAAAAGCTATTGCTTTTTTCAGGGCTATAGCTGTAGCTGCGAGAAGGTTAAAAGCGCACAAGTGATCTGTCTTTCGTCAAAGTAATTGCCGGAGCAGTAAGACGCAGAGCACCATCCAGCAGCTGTAGACGATGTTCGGGGAAGAGCTAATTCTGTTTTTAGCACAGGGAGTGAGAATGAGCTCAGTCCGGCTCCGAGCAGAATCCATCCTGGTTTGGTTACAGTGCGCCTGAGGATCTTTGGATCGCAACGTAAAAAAAACAATTGCTCACATCGTGTGACTTCCACGACAGGAAGGAAAGATATCACTTAAAAAAATCAGAACTGAAGATTTGGATCCGGGGCCTCAATTTGATCAAATTATTAAAATAATAATTATTAAAATATCAGATTGTGTTTCTGCAACATTTCGTGCACAGTACGCCATTTTAATCTAAAACAGTCACAACGAGGGCTTTACACGCAGTCTGGGGTATTTTCCCCTTTTATATTTTTGCCACTTTATATCGAACCTGTTATACTCCCAGAAGTGCACAGTAGCTTGTACAAATGTACAATTCACCACTGGTATAAACAGATGTGTGCCGTGTTTGCCTTTGTAAGCATTTGTTTAAAAAATAAGTTCACAATACGATAAAAACACAGAAAGCACAAACTTCATAATACAACGATACAAAATCAATACCAAATCATTATGCCAATTAAGTACCTATCCTTTGAAAACAGAGAACACCTTTATATCTACAAAAAACTTGACATTTGTATGTATTTTTGAATTACAAAGCAGACAGAGTAGTCCCTTAATTCAAAGATCGGATCTTGGCCAAAACAAGACAATCAGACGTGGGCTGAATTCGGAACAGGAACCTCTACTTCGTCGTTTATTGAACTTTTGATAAATGTCTGAATGAAACAGATTCGCTTTTTTAACTCTTTGATTAAAGTACACAAAAAGCACCTTCCTTCGAGCTGGAATCAAACCAGCGACCTAAGGACTCCCTGCTAATTCCACTACAGTCCTCCGCTCGACCAACTGAACTATCGAAGGGATGGCGGTAGGCTCTCTGGCACATACTGTCCAATGGAGTGAAATGTTCCGGGTGATTTAAATCCCACTTCGACATCAAGTTTCCAACTCGTTTCCTTAGTCTTGTTTACCTTGAATTTAAGCCACGAACCAGGATTCTACTGTATAAACTTCCAGGGATATTACAAAATGTTTGATGGGGCATCAATCATTCCAGGCGGAAATTGACTCCTTTTTTTTCTCGAGGGATCATATTAAACATTTCATTAGTATCGAGAGGAGGATCACCATGAGACACAAAACAAACAGTTTCTTTCTGTCTTTATTAGAAAGTAGCATTTGTGCTACATTAATAATATTTTCGTGGAAATAAAGAAGTTTCGAAATGTGGTTTTGAGTTAAATATTAGCGTGTTCATGTAATTAGTTTGTGTTTGTCATTACTATATATATATATTGCCATGTTACTAGAATTTGTAACTGAAGTTTACTAGTTGTGTTTTTTTATGATGGTTAGACATTTGTTGATTACAATATTGTATATAATGTATAATTTGAACTACATATTTTTCAGGTGTGAATAATTGTATATTTTAAGAATAAATTTCTAAAATAAATCATTGGCTTTATTTACTAGTTTCTACACCTATAAAAATCTTTCTTTGATGTATAATAGACCTTTAACTATATATGTATAGTAGTCTTCTAAATTTATCCGTATAATAGAACTACAACCATTTATGTATAATAAACATATAATCATAGATGTCTAATTGACGTATAACGATATACGTATATTAAAATTTCATTCTAGACCAGTTACGGAGCACAGTTACACGTCTGGTATGCGTTTAATAGTCGTATATTCTACATCTTTTGCCCACTGGGATGTGCCGATTTTAACTTGGCAAACCAAGATACACATTTTCTAATGAAACCTTAATTAAAAGACAGTTTGTTTCTCGAAAGCGTGTTATGTAAAAAAAGAGAAAAACGAAAATATATGGATGGTAATCTTTCAAAGCTGAAGATTTTACTTTTGAAAAATTGACATTTTATGTACTGTATGCAGATGCATTCGCTGGTTTTAGAACTTTGCTGTACTTCCTGAATCATTTTCAGTATTATAAAGTGGGTGTAGATTTTTCTTTCAGGTTAGGACGCGAGTGTGTACATGTGTTTGATTTTCGTTTCACTGATTCTCATTGAAGATTTGGGAATTAACGACGAAAGAATCAGTTGCCTCGGAAAGCAGAAGGTTTGGTTCTCAACGATATTGAAGACACGCCCATGTAGAGCAGCGGGTGATGATTTGTGCTATAAAAGACCAAGTGCTCAAAGTGACGTCTGCGTTTACCGTTTAGACTTTTCATCTCGGGCGCACTTTTAGAAAGCAAAGATAGAGCAGTTGTGTTGAATCACATTATAACAGCTGTCAGCAGAGTGGCGGAGCGGAAGCGTGCTGGGCCCATAACCCAGAGGTCGATGGATCGAAACCATCCTCTGCTATGTACACTTTATGCACGATTGATAAGCATACCATCAGTTTAATGAAGTGCATTAAAACTGTTTTTTTCTCTCGTGTGTATGAAAGCTTCACACTTAAGGTACTCTTTCATCTTTACCAATAGCAGATGCCCAAATGTATCTTTGGTTGTTCTGCGATCCTTCATAGTTTCCTCAATTCCTTCAAATGAACATCCATATCAAAGCAATTATGTATATATATATATTACAATTAAGGTACATATTAAAAATATCAACACACATTTGTATAATGCTCATTTAATAATGATTGTCAAGGATTGTCAAGTTCTCCAACAAATCTGTGTTCTAATTTTAAAATATTTTTGCTAAGGATACAACTGGTGTATAAATGAATTCTCCCAACAGCCAGTTAAAGAAAAATTCCACACGTGAAGATGGTTTTCTTGGACATTGACTTAGGTACTTATTTGTTTACTTGTTGTAGTTGCACACGAGTAAAACACGAAGATTTCCTGCCACATTCAAGAGGGTTTGCGAAGAAATCCCTTCAATTTTTAGCGGAGATTTTGTTTACATCATCACAATCTGAAGCATGTCCCTGAGTACGTTTGACCCACCAGCCCTTTGTTTAACAGCTGCACAGGGACACATTCCCGTTGCTTTTCACAACTCACATGTTTGTAGTTAAAGAAAATAAAATACTGTCATTTTCCTGCCAGCTGGCAGTATTTCTTCTGCACTGACCAAGAGTAACCAAGAACTTCATTTCATCTTTCGCAGGCTGTAATCTACAGAAAAGGAAGTGAATACTTGTATTAAGCTAAATCAAGCCGACGGAGTTGCACTGCTGTTGTTTTTCTCCACTTTTCGTTAAAAGGAGAAAAAAATCACTGGCATTTTTTGGAAGCATTTCTTCTGTCCTGAGAAGCAAGATTTGTATTTTATCTTTCAGAAGTTGTATGAATTTCTTGAAGTTCAGAAACAACTTGTTCCAGAAAAGAAATTAACACTTGCTTCAAAGTAAACCAAGATGTCGGTGTCTCTTGCTGTGTGTGCTCTTATCTGTCCATCTCTCTCTCCTCTTCTCTCTGGCAGTCTGTGCAGAGTATCTGAAGGGGATGTAACACCACTTGGAAAAGAAAAAAATTCTCAGGAAAATTCTCAGGCAGAATAAAAAATCATTATTCTCTTCTCAGTCAGATTCACAGCTCAGACTCACACTCAGACAGGATCTCAACTCCGTACTGCTCTCTATCCTCACAATCCAGAACCAGAAGATATTCAGACAATCAGTGCTGCTACATGAACAATATCAGACATTTCCCCCTTTTATCTTTCCTCCCAGCCCTCTTAGAGACATAGAAGAGCTCCTGGTTCTCCTCTCTGTGAACTGGGCTCAGGGGTCACTGATCTGGCAGTTGTGGGCTCTGTTCCAGGTCGGAAGCAAGAAGGATCTATTAACGCTTTCCAGGACTTCCAGCCCTTCAGTATTACTTTCTTTACCGTATGTCAGCCTCCCAAAATGTTTATAAATGTTTTATGAGTGTGGAATTATCTTATTATTTATATACAGTATTTATGTAATAAACACCAGTAGTGACACTATGATCGGTATATTGATTATTTGTAGCCGATGGTCCGATGGTCGTGTCTACAATAGTGACCATTTGACCAGTCTGTAGCTCTGAGCAGTGGGACTCAGATCACACAGAAGACCTGTCTGTGTGATTCCAAACCAGCCCTGGGATTCAGCTACTCTCACAAATGTCTCACAGACCGTCTTATAAATTTACAATTAGATGAAGTCATGTAACAGTTTTACAGATAATTTAAATAATCAGACAGCAGTTTTGGCAGTGGATACATCTCCACATGGGGGAAAGAAACTGAAATATATGTGCTCACTGTAAAGTAGGAAGAGGTGGTCAGACAAGCAAAACAACTTTGCAGATAATGTGAAGTGACATTGTTTTGTGTCAATCAGCTCACAGATTTCGCTTCATGTGCCTTAAGCTGTGCAATTTGTATGGTTGTTGAATGAGATTGATTTCTTCACAAGCCCAGTCAATTGCCAGGTGGAGAGCTTGCCGACACACACCTTCATGAAGACTCTCTTTAAGATTTCATTGTCAAGTCGCCTCCTTTGCATACAATAGTAGCACCGACACTAAGAGAAAGGATGAGAAATAGCGTTTATCAAGCGACTGCAGTGTTTGTTTGACTGAGGATCCTTGTGTGCTGAACTGGCCTCTGGAGAAGTGTAGTGCAGTAAAACAGAAGGTTTGTGTCACTCAAGATTGTTACAGAACAGAACAATACAATTACAATACTTTTATGAGAGTAAATATTACTGGTGCATCACAGTTCTTATAATGGTGAAAACAGGAGCACCTTCTCTACATTTTTGACTGAAGTATTTAAATGGAAAGAAATACTATCACTATGCAATTCATAAATGCAATTGACCTCCTCTAAATGTTCTAGTTTGATGAAACAATGTATGGAATTAGGTGACAATATCGGAATTCATTCAAATGCACAGGATTAATTTTCAGCAACAAAAAAAGTGCTCGGAAATATTTTACAAGAATGAAACCTTACATTCACCTAAATAAACATTCACCATCTACATTAGCAGAGAACAGTAGGACAGAAGGTTAGTGTCACTGGACACTCCGTCAGAGAGGCCGATCTCTTCTCCCTCATTATGCAGGCTTACCCACTCATGATGAACTGTCCTCCAGCGATACTCAGCTGCCATCATCGACTCAGACATGACGTTCATGTACATATTATACCTTAATATGGTACTGCGTTACAATAATTTGATCAAAACAACTGGTGAAAAAAAAGATAAAGACTTTGTCCAAAAAAGAAGCATTTATACCTTTCCTCTCCTACCAGCCATTACAAGTCACCTAGTTTTTAATTTAGAGGTGGATTAAAGCTCTAGTCTCTTTGGGGGTGTGAGTTGGAATCCCACTGCTGCCAAATATCTCCAACTATCTCAGTGTTAAGAAGCAAAAAACACACATTTGCTGCAGAAGTAACAGGAGAATTTGTGCCATTCAGCCTCATAGCGTGATGTCATTTTCTCAGGCTCATTTTTAGATGCTTGTGATCGAATCTATGATTCTTATGAGTGTGCCCTCCATAAAGGTAGCACAGATATAACGTGCCAAGTTTTCAGAGAATCGCATTAAATACAGGTCAGAAGAAGGCGACAAAGTGTCCGCTAGGCAGTTCAGCTTTTTCAACGGTGTTCTCTGTTGTTTAGGTCCAGAATGACACCCGTTACAACCAGGAAACACACAGTGTCAGGCATCAAAAAGACTTCCCAAAACCCTGATCCTCTCCTTGATCCGGTGATGGCATCCAGACATTTCCTGCAACAAAGCCAGGATACGGTCTTCAACAACACGAGTGAAAGGCTAATTCCCAACCTTTGCAATCCTTTTGGACCGCATGTGCTCAGTGTTAAATGCGCTGTTCATTATTATTATTAATAATAATAATCTATACATTATATAGTGCCTTTAAAGGTGGCTTTTCAAAGTGCTTTACAGAATGAAACCAATAAAGTTAAAAAATACACAAGATAAGCAGGATGAGAATACACAGTTAGAGGAGACAATAGATGGTGGTATTAAATACAGTAGGAACAGAGGGGTAAAGAATAGTTCATTAAAGGCTCTTCTAAAGAAGAGGGTTTTGAGTCTGGATTTGAAGGAGTTTAGAGAAGGTGACTCTCTGATATCCTTGGGAATAAAGATCCAGAGCTTTGGTGCAAAACAGGAGAAGGCCCTGTCACCCATAGAGTGTAGATGGACTGGGGGACAGATAGGAGACCAGAATTAGAAGAGCAAGGTTGTGAGGTGGGGAGTAGGGCGATAACCCAGACAGGTACTGTGGTGTCAAGCCATGGAGAGCCTTATAGGTGAGCATGAGGATTTTGAAGTTGACAAGAAGCCAGTGCAAGGAGTCCAGGACAGGAGTAATGTGATCACAGTCCAGTGCTAATTTCTTTCTTGTGGCTGCTCGTTCATTTTCAACTGTGGACTCTTAAGAAGTCCTTTATTTGACTTGATCAACACTAATCCCTAGAGGATTTTGAAAGGTTGAATCAAAATGATACATGACTCTGGTGGGACTCGAACCCACAATCTTTGAATGACTTCATTCTATCAAAGCCTAGAAGTCCAATGCGCTCTCCATTGCGCCACAGAGCCAACCAATACATCGCTCTATAAAACAGCTACAGAAAGCTGTAACTCATGCTTCTCCCGTTGTCTTTAAATTAAGCTCCATAAATATTGACAATGAGTGGCCTGTTGTCTACGAATAGATACCACTGGGATTCACACCCAGGGTCTCCTGGTTTTTAGTGAGGCGGCTTAACCAGCTAAGCCATGGTGCCAAACCTGCTAAATGTTATCCACAACTTCAAACACCTGTGAGAAACGGGCAACTGCAGTGTTACGCCTGCTGGCTCAACAGATAATCCTTTTCGAAGTTTAAGGAGAGGATTTCTTTGTCAATTCAATTAAACATTTTAGAAATGCTGAACGATTGATGTGTTTCACGCGCAGAAATATTTTATCGTTACGTACTTTTTCTGTGCAGTTAGTTCTCCTTCAACTCCGCCCAACAACAGAGGTCGTTTTTAATACAGGAGTAAAGGCACATTGCACATCAGCAAAACATCAGTAACAGGTTTAGGGAGAGCGACATCAGTGATTGGAAGGTTGGAAGTTTCGGGTCACTTTTTTATAATAGATTCAAGCAACCCTAAATACCTTTTCAAGAAACATTTCAGAATCCCAGTCACGTCCAGTACGATTGCTACACAGGTCTACAGTATACAATCAGAATACTGTTTGTGCATTATATAAAACACACCGCCCAAAGCATTTCTAAAACAGGAATTACATGTTTCTGAATGGCCCTCCTTTATAAATAAAATAAAAGGTCTGAAGCCTGCTCCAAAGAAGCACTATATTCAGAGCTGACAAAGATGTGATAGGAAACATCTCGGAAAACGAAGATGCAGTCATTTCCACGCGTCGCACAACAAGAGCTGAACCCACCCGACTTTCTCCAAAAGAGTAAGGTGTAAGGAGTGTGGCTGGGTGGTCTAAGTGCTGGGTTTGTGCTCCATTTTCTTCAATGGGTTAGGTTTGAATCTTGCCGCTGCTAAGTGTTGGTGGGTTAAGACCTTCCTTCTATTGCGACGTCAATGGGTAAAAGCTTTGCTTGGCAGTCTGTCGAGAGACTGAAATAGGTGTTTCAAGATAGTCTTTGTCAGCTTAACATCAAGGCATAAAAAAGCCTCATTTTGTGTTCCCAACAGCAATGCTCTTTGGTCGCTTCAGCATTATGCAGGGAACAACATCTGCCGTGATCACTTTTGAGTCAGTGTGAATCGTAGTGTGCCGCAATTGTTTTTAAAATTGGTTCTGTAGTGTAAGAAAAACCGGCCGTTCAGGGACGCCAAATATGTAACTGTAGTGGCTCTCTGAAGGCACCAGTTCTGTAGGGTTTGGGCATTTACTGAGACAATTATTAATTGTAGCAGTAAATCACAAAGTTGATTCTTTTGATGGCTTTAGAGTCCAACCATGCGACATAACTCAAACAACGCACACACACAGGTGCTAATACACGAGTATACATTTATTAATACATAGAATATGCATGTAAACCTAACAGATCTTATCGAGAGGGTTATCAGAATACAAAAGATATATATTCAATCAGTTACAAAGTGTTACACATATCAAGAGGACATACGTTCAGTATATCATTCATTAAGACCGTTTCGTAAAGTGAACTTGGTTACAACTTCTACATTAGATACTCAAAACAAGTACATAACTCTTAGGAATTAAATTGATATCAACTGGTTTGGATAACAATTGAATTCTCGAGCTGTAATGCAGTGAAGTTGAATACTCATCCAATTTCTGGGGATTCAGATCTCCTGCGGGCACAAAGAAACAGTTGCAGGCTGTTGCTGTCCAATCCGCGCTCTCTGGCTCGCTGCCAGGCTGTGCTGTGCGGCTTGTGACGGTGCACTGCTGATGCTCACTGTTGGCTTTAACTAGCAAAGTTTGTGCACAGGAGAAAAGATGACTGTGGGTCCCAGCAAGTCAGGAAGAGGACCGGTTCGTTCCTGATGAAGAGCTAGTTCTGAATAGTGATTCAGCTGTCCACAGTTCCGACCTGTTCACGAGGCCTGCTGCTGGTTACTCTCTGGCAACCTCCACTCTAGACTCTTAGAACAAAGGAAAGTTCTGGCACTCGGACACACTGGCCGTTCCGTGGTTGTCCGGGCTGAGTCTCAGGATGGTCAGGAGGCACGCTGCGAGAATGTCCTGCCCTTGGGAGCCTTCTGCTCCTGGGCCGTCCTGCCCTGGAATTCTCCTTTGAATTCCCTTAAGAACAGTCCACAGAATCCTCTCCAGAATCTTACTGAATCTCACTGAATCTCCCTAAATCTCTGTGTTGCCTGTTTTTACCTGGAGGAACTTGGAGGAGCTTGTTGATTGGCTGAAAGTTCCATGGGCATCAGAGTCCCACGTGGGTTACTCGGCCCTACCAGCCCCTGATTGGTTGATCAAGGTGATATATGAGTCACTTACTCCTGACACTTAGGAATGCAGTCCAGATGTCCAACTGGCACTCCCTAGACAGATAGGCACCAATGGATGACCATTGATCATGATAGCCAGGCTTAGCTAAGTGCATCCCCCTTTGGGAGCTGTCCTTATCAGGAACCTTAAATCAGCCTGCATGAATAGTTTCTCTGTGGCTGCACCACAGAGATGAACAGAGAAATGGGGCCTCATTTGGGAAGGCTCAGAACACTTAATTCTTTCTTATTAATAAGCCTTGCCGCTACAGTAGGCATGGTGCATTTGTCTGTGAAACTTGAATGCTGTGCTTTTTCACGCAGAATCATCGGCAGGAGCAAAGCTTATTCAATCTTTGCGCACAGCTCTCCATCAGAAATACTTTGTCCAAGTTTTGAAGAGATTGTGGGATTCTCTGCACACGTTCACATCGCGTACCTCAGACAACAACACCATTCGATGGGAAATTGATTCTACTTCTTGCAGTTGTTCCTGTGGTTGCGATAGTTACAAAGTTGCACTTTCCTCCACCTTCTGCTATAGTATTCATTGGGTGAGCTTCATCAATTGGCTCAGAAAGGTCAACTGTGCTTCGGAAAAAATCAGCAGCAGTGTCTTTATTTTGTCGGTGAGTATGGCTGTCTTTTAAAGCACATGAAAAACACGAGTTTGTGGATTTCTCCAAATAGCAACGAATTCAGTTGTGCAGAGCTTTACTGCTTTCAGAGGGTCTTTTACCGACGCTGCTGTAGTAGAGAAGTGACATAATCACAAACGCAACCATTTGTGCTGGCTGTTTAACTAAGTATTAAGCTTTTTTAACTATCACATGATTTTAACTAATTTAACATCATCTCCAGAAGAGCACCTCGCACTGCTCACTGAGCTGATGTATGTGCCCATTTCTCAAAAAATTAAATATCATCTGAACTGATTTTTTTCTACTTTAAATGCTTTCCTACTCTTTTAATATTTCAGTTAAATCTTTTATTTTGAAGTACTTTCCATTGATATTAATCCTAGTCCCGATGAATGATTCGGGGACATGGTGCGTCTTGAATAATGTTCTTATAGGTTTCAGTTTGGAAAAGTGTGCTCTCCAGAAGCTATCGAAACCTCTAATGGTCACACAAAGCTTAATGCAATAGCAACGTTTGGGGTTGAAAAAGAATATAACTTGCTATGAATACGAACACTGTTCCAGGAGGCGTGTAAGGACTATTTTGGCTCAGATCACCAATTTACCTTACATTTCTACTCCATTAATATCGCTATTGAGTGCTAAAGGTAGGTCCTGGCAATACTTCTTGAGATCTTCTTTAGAAAAATTTTAAAAAAATATATTTCCAGTACTAAACAAAAAGTAAAAAATACTGATAACGTGCAACTGATAAAATCTCTCGTTGTAGCTACATGCAAATTACAATGGAAAACTTTATCAGCTTTAAAAGTTTCTTTTGCATTTATAAGACGATCAGCATGACACTCAAAACATATCTGTATTCAGTAAGCGGTGAGTCTGCTGGCTGAGCAAGTTGCCTCCTCTACACACAATAGCAGCCCCGACGCTAAGATAAATGAAAAGAAATTGCTTTTAGTGGGCACTTTTCATATCCGATGAGCTTGGCATCTCCCAAGGGCGATGGAGTTTTTTTGCGACACTGCTTTTCCCTTTTTTCTTCTTTCTGTACTCTGATGGAAAAAAAAAAAGAAATCATGTAAGGGAAAAATGTATTTTTTTCATGGAGAAAACGTGCACCAGGAAATGTTTTGTTTTGAAGAAGTGATTTAACATGATATATGACCTAATTTACTAGAGTAAATGCTCACACTGCAAGGTCTGCTTTACTACAAGAGAGAAGTAGAGTGAAAGATGTCATAATTTCACTGCGTTGTTGAAGAAAACATCTTTTTCTTTGAATTCTAAATCAATCAGAATTTCAAAGTGACACACAAACCCTTTGTCTGTATTAAAGAGATGATATTTTAAAACTGATAAAAATGTAGAAAACACGTTTCTCACTTAGAAATTTAGGATGGGATTATTACTATTACTAGTAATTACTAGTTGCAGTACTGAACTCACCATGGTGCAATTCAGTTACATGATTGGCCAGTGGTTTCATGGATAACGCGTCTGATTTTGCATCATGAGATTGTAGGTTCGACTTCTACTGGGTTCGTGTGTTTTTAAATCAGGCTACTCAGAAATAGATGTCCATTATGTGAATGAACCGCACCTGAAAGCAAACGTTGGTTGGGTTTCCTTCTTTCCAGCATGAAATAGCAAATCGTTACAAAAAGCACCAGCTAATGTCCAATAGCATTAGTCATTTTAATTAACATGAATATACTGTAAGGTCTTGGTACATGGGATTGGATTTCATCCACAATTTAAAAAAGGGCAAATTATATTTATAGGCTTCAGACACTTTTTAATACAAAAGTGACCTAAAACTCTGTAACTTTCAGGTTAGTTTGAACCTGTAATGAAAAAGGGGCCTGAAACTTCCATTCTGTGATGTAACTGTCTCTAAAGTCGGATGTGATGTTTCACGGATGTGCGGTGTGCCTTTTCTCTTGTCATGTTCAAAATGACTTGCTGTGTAATTTCCTGAATGCGTGTCCTGTACTGCTCTGTTATTTCATTTAGATTATCTATGTGGTGTACAGATAAAACCAAACTGCATGGTCTAATTCCTGGGTTCGGCACCAGCTGAACCTGAACATACATCATCCGATCTCAACATGATTTGAACACACAACCTTTTGATGTGGTATCAGATGCACTACCATCACACCACTCCCCATAAGTGCTTTTAATTCCCCCAAGGAGAAAAATATTTTTTTTCATTCTCTCCTGTGAGAAGCGCCGCTCTTCCAACGAGGGTCTCTTCTTCCCAGACCACAGATTATTTTTCCTGTCCGGCTCTCACACAGAGAGCAGACACACTGTGTTTACTACATCTATAGATCTGACCCCCTTACAGCCCTGATATTCCTGGACAGGATCCCATATTGAGCAGTATTTCTCGCGTTCTGAACTTACAGTGTGTACACAATGTACTTTATACACAAAGTAAGTGTTTTCGTAACTCTTGGACGTTTTGTCAAAATGTTACTGGCATGCCAAAATCGCCCCCTCAACTGAACAGTCCCACCCCCCTCAGTTTTGGATAAAAGGTTTGGATAAAAAGTTTTTGAACACTTTCACTTACTTAACTTGAGCCGTAAAAAATAGTTGTACTTTGTCAATGGTCAGATAACTACACTAACCCCGAATTCACAGTTACTACATCAGACTGTTTGATGTGCAGGAGGGCTATCTGTCCAGGAACAGCACGTTACATAGTGTCTATGTTTTGGGGTGTCAACATTATTATGACCTTATTTGCTCAGGTGGACCAATGCCTTGCAGTAGTTTATCCTTATACTTACAATCGTTATATAACTAGGACTGTAGTTATAGAAGGTTGTACTTTCTGTTGGTTTTACAATGATTTCTTAATGATTCAGAACCTCGTTACCATTGATGTTGTTGCAAAAAATGAACACATATGGTTGATGCTCCAGGCAAAAATAATCACGTGAGTTCTGATGAACATGGAACTGTTCTTCATCACTAAATACCAGATTGCTTGTCGTTATCTTCTAACATGAAATACTAATCAGTGGCATGCTTGCGAGAATTCACTTGGATGGTTGCAATGGCTCCGTTTAAACCGAAATATCACTACCCCCCTCAGGATTTCAGACCCCCCCCCCCTACAGATCATTCCCCTGGCGCCAGTCCTGGGTATAATGATGAACATAGCTGCCTTGCAAGCAGTGAATCTGGGTGTGATTCCCACCTGACCCATCGACAAACCTTTTCCAATGAATCTTTGATCAATTTAAAAAAGTCTTGAAGCTGGTAGGCTAGGGAAGAAGCACTGTTTGAGTGCACTGAGGAAAATGTGCTACTGTGCTGTGCTACTCCAGTAGCGCAATTGGTCAGGTTGTAGTGCTTTTATAGTGGAGTTATACCGAGGTTGTGAGCTCAATCATCACGTGGAGTAGGTTCCGTTTTCAGCTGCAGAAACGTGCTGTTGAATTTATGTCGGTTCTTGTGTTACTTTTTCCTCTCGATGGAGCTATATTAATGCAGGCACACCTGCTTCCATGTCAAGTTATTTTATCGTTGCTTACAAACCAACACACTGCAGACACATCTGATATTGTCACTGCTTGTGGGCCACGTGTTCCTGCTGTCAGCCTACCATGATCATACACCTATAGAAATATTACTGCTGTAGTACAGGAGCGAAGAAACAAAACGAAAGCACACCAAGTTTAAAAAGGTCAAAATGTGTCAAAGCCCTTCCTCGAGGAGAATGGGGTTCAAACCTACTTGTGCAGAGTATCATGTATTAAGAAGAGATTGCCTTAACCACTAGGCCACCTCCATACACACTTCAGCCCCCTCCGGACATGAGTTGCCTCTTTCCCCATACTCAAGGGTAATTTTCCTCTTCCACCTACAATTTCAACATTTACCTTGGGAGATGTCAAACCACAGAGCCTGTGCTGCGCTTCAGTGTTAGCTGTAGTGGACACCCCGTTGAACATAAAAAGCATATTGAGCTCCTTGGACATAAGCCATTTCTCGTCACTTGCTCAGCGAGCAGGCTCAGCGCACACTGAATACAGGTGTCTCAGAGCAATTGAGATGTGTCCAAGTGGCTGTAAAAGGGATATTTGATGCCAGTGCCATGGCTTAGTTCTCCGACGGCAGGCGTAGCGGCGCGCCGGTTGGAGTATTCTCGGTCGCATTTAATGGCAACGTCATGGCAACATCAGCTCAAACCACCAAATGGAGATGGGCGTGCCGACAAGCTGACCCTGCTGATGCGGGATTAACACTAGGCTAAGAGAATGCTGTGGTGTAGTTGGTTAAGGTGCCTGTTTATTAAACAGGAGATCCTGGGGTTGAGTGCCTGTCTTGCCACACAGTTTATCATTATGGACAGCAACATGCTTCTACATTAAATTTAATGGAAGTGTTCATTTAATTTTTGGAACAACTTGTTTTTTAAAAAATTAATACAAATTGCGAAAGATAAAATTCTCATCTGTTTTGTCAGTGCAGAGGAATTACTGCCAGCTGGCAAAGAAACGAAAAAAGATTTTTTGTCTTTAGCCAAAAACCTGTGAATGTAGAAGAAAGGTGATGTGCGTTAGTTTCTATGGCACAGTCAGTCAGCGTATCCTTCAGTTAAACATAACGTTGGTAAATCAAAAGTCCCCAGAGACGCATTTCAAATTAATCCGACCTCAACACCGTCTCCCCTAAATGTGATGGGGTTTCTTTGGATGTCCTTAAGCATCCTGATAGTTGCAGAGATTTCAAACTTTTGGCTAAAGTCAAACTACAAGAAGTTAATAGTTGAGCAATATCAATATCACCGGGAATGTGACTATGTAAACTTAAATAGTATTCAAAATATTGCAATTTTGTTGTAGTTTAAAAAGATATTTTAGCTGGGGATCCTCAAATGATGAGGGTAGAAAAGAGAACTATTCGACACCATCAGGAGTGCTTAACATGTGATAAAAGTGTTTTTTAATCACAAAGTGAAAATAGTGAATTTGTCTTTCACTTAGATGTTTATCAAAAGCTTATTAAACAATGAAGGAGAGGCTCGTGTTCCGAATTCACTTCGTGTCTCATTGTCTTGCTTTGATTTTTAAAATGTACACTGTTGACTATACACTCTTCCTAACACGATTAAAGAGCCGAGTTTAGTTCAGAGGTAAAGCATCTCATGCATCATATGAAGCTCTGTTTTTTATCACCAGCGTCTCCACTCTGGATTTCTTTTTAAGCGCGATATCTTTTCTGCGATTTCTTTCATTTGAATTCCCTCGTGTGAATTTCAGTGCGACATAAACTCGTTTGTCTGTTTTAAAGAGATGCAATTTTTAAAACAGACAAAATGAAAGACTTATTAACTAAATACACGTAGAAAACGTGCACCTAATTGAGAAAATTTGGACTGGGGCGATTTATTATTGTAGCGGCACAAGCTCACAGTGGTGCACTTGAGGAATGCGGTACAAGGGCCAGTGGTGCATTGGATAACGCATCTGATTACGGATCAGGAGACTGTAGGATCGTAATGCTCTTAAACCCAATACCATAACCGTAGTGTGTTCAGTCCTACACAACCTTTCTATCGACTGAATAAGCCTCCTGTTCCATCTCCATCTTCTTCCCACACATTCCGGCTATTTCAGCACTGTTATTGTTGGACTACAGTCACAGATACGTAAGGGACACTGTTCCGAAGACCGGTCTTAAATAAATAACGTTGCAAAAGGTAACAATAAGGGTTTCTTAATGTAACCTTACATTTGGCCGTACAATACAATTTTCTGTACCCTCAAAAAACTAAAAAAAAATATTACTCCTCCTGAGAAACACAAGTGTAGTGTCAAATCACAATAAATAATACAACAAATATACTAAATTAACACCCAGATATGACAACACACAGCTATGACAAAACACATTGAAGACTTAAAAGCCCTTTAAATTTTTATTTCCTTAATCTCCATTCTCTTCCCTCCCCAGGATAACTGAAAACTAACTATAATAAAGACTGTATATGCATTACTTGTAATACAGCTACTAATAAAGATATACATGGAACTTCATTATTAATAAATAACACTTTTATTAATAAATACGTGTAATGATAACATTCATTGTGAATATAAGTTTATTGCAATTGACCCATTGTAGCTACCAATCAGCAGCAAGGAAAAACAAACTTCACTTGTGCCTTTTAAAAAAAAGGAAACAGAGTAGTAGTTTATGTGGTAATTTCAGGTACTGTACAATGTAAGAACTAATGTTAACTACTCCCATAGTAATGCGTGGGGTCCTATCAATAGAAAAAAAAAATTGTTGTAACCTGAAAACACAACAAACACAAAACAAGAAGTCTTCCAGGAACCTAGGTAAATCCCTGTAGTAGTCTAACAACTACGAAAAAAAAACCAAACGCAACAACTTCAAAAGAAAAAGAACATTAAAAACAAATCTGGGGAACAACAAAAACACAGAGTCTAATGCGAGAGCTTTTTCAAGTCTTCAGTGCTCCTCTCGTCTCAGTAGACCTCTCTCATATATTTGTGTACAGGTCAGCTGGAGGTACACAGCTGATGGTAATTTAAGTAGGGAGCTGCGTCAGCATGCATGGGCTTCAAAGGAAAAAGTCAAGGTTTATTCCATGCTGAAAAGAGAAGGAAACACAATGTTTCAGCTGTGGAGCCTTATTTGATTGTGACTCGAAGTAAACCTTTACTTCTTCGTTTGATGTTAATTTATCTCCATCGGATACCTGATAGTATCTAAACTTAACAGTTGCTTTC
Organism: Lepisosteus platostomus; assembly: GCF_059453375.1. NCBI lineage: Eukaryota > Metazoa > Chordata > Actinopteri > Semionotiformes > Lepisosteidae > Lepisosteus > Lepisosteus platostomus. The sequence continues at coordinate 66,352,970 of NC_142615.1, read as the reverse complement.
AGTAGCTAAAGACACTACTCTAGGTGAGGCTTGAACTCACAACCTCGGCATGACTCTGCTTTGCACTGCTGTATAAGTGCCGCACGCGAACCGATTGCGCCACTGGAACTGTGCAAAGTATGCAGGAACAGGGTGAAAACGGTTTCGGTTGTGGATCCATCTATACATGGGGAACACTAAAATAGCAAGGAAAATACAAGAAAAGAAACTGAAAGAATTGTGCTAACAGCAAAGGGGGACGGAGGGAGGTGGTCGGACAAGTAAATCAACCTGGCAGATTATTTGTATCGACATTTTTTGAGTCAATCAGCAAACAGATTTCTCTTCATGTGCCTTAAACTGTGCAGTTTGTATCTTCGTTGTAGATAGGTTTCTTCTGTAATCACTCTGTAAGGTGATTACACGTTTCATTTTCAAGTCGCCTCCTTTACACGCAATTGCAGCCTGGACACTGAGAGAAAGTATGAGAAATGGCTTCAATTTCAATGTGAAAGCGCAGTACAGGCTCGATGGCTTCACATCTCCCATCAATCAAATAAAATTGCAGTAAAGCGATCTAAATATGACTCTGAAGTACTGGGAAAGATGATTATTTTGAGTGTGCCTCCCAGGTTCTGCTACGAGGCTGAAGTTACAGTAGCTTCTTATTCGCCAGCTTCTTATGCGTGTTTTTCGTTCCACCTTAAATGGTGCTGCTGTGATGTTATGTCGCCTTTCGCCTGTAGATGGCTCTCTTCGATCAGTACTAATCCGGCTGGAATACTGCAGACATCTTCACTGAAAGGGAATATCCAAATAAATAGCAACTGTCCAAATTATATTTTTGTATGGAATATATTTCAGAAAATCGCAAACCAATTTTAAAAACTCACCACAACACGGACTTACACTGGGAAAAGGTGATTGCACTTTCTGCTTATTGCTACAGCCTTCCCCCCGATTATGAAAATGTCTCACAGTTCTGACACCGACGTGTGAAAGACAATGTTACAGACTATCAAAATCCTGAAGTACAAGAAACTTTAATGCACCAGTTTTTTAAATATGACCCTCTGATCCTGGCATGTCAGAATACATTTCGAAAAAGTATGGCACAAATTACACGAATTGCAATGGCACAAATTGTTGAGAATATCACTGACCTTGCCGATATTTGCAGGGGATACGAATGTTTTGCTCACGTTGAACTACAAGAAGTAAAAATTGAGCTCCTTAGTCAATATCACCGGGAATGTCCAATAATGACGAACATCAGTAGCTTCAAGGAAACTTAGACTCGCACATGGAGTTTTATCTTCGAATGGAGGGTGGGAGAATTCATTTATACTCTCGTTGCTCATTAGCTAAACTATTTTAAAAATATGACACAGATTTGTTCGAGAAACTTGTAATCGCCTTAAAGAGAGTCTTCTTGAAGATGTGCACCAGCTAGCTCTCCACTGTCAATTGACAGGACTTTAGAAGAAACTGTTCTCATACAACCAACATACAAATTACACATCTTAAGGAACATGAAGAGAAATCCGTGTACTAAATAACATAAAACTGTCGCTGCAAATTATCACCAAGCTGTTTTATGTGTCTGACCACCTCTTTCCTACTTTGCAGCGAGCACAAATCTTTCTGTTTCTTCATCGCTATTTTACTGTCTCCTTCCCCTATGTGGAGATGGATCCACAGCTGAAACTTTAGGTCAGTTCCTGTTACTCTGTCCAATTGAAAGCGCTGTATTAAAGGCACTCCCATCTCTACAGGAAAGTTATTGCTGCTCTCAACACAATATACTGCAGCCAAATGTGATAGCGATACTGTCACTGCCTGTGGGCCACGTGTTCCTGCTGTCAGCCTATTATGTCATGTTCATCCACACCCAGAAACATTACTGCTGTAGCACAAGAGTTATATAGGCGCAGTCCATAGAGCAAGAATCTCTTAATCTCAGAATTGTGGGTTCAGCCCCCACATTGGGTCCCTCTGTGTCAATTTGATCCCCCCAATCCTTCTAGCATGACCTGATGGCGTAACAGTGATACCCAGTACCCAGCGTAATTCAGCTTTCTTTCCACTTGATTCAGATTTTGATCTGAAATCATCGGCCGAACAAGAGTTTGTCTAAATCGAGGGAGATCTGCTCACAAGCAAGTATTAAACACTTCAGCATTTACTGTTGGAATACCACACTTTGTCAAAACACTGCCGCTTCTTAAGCTAATAAGTAACGGTTTTTGAGCACGCATTGTATTGTTAATGCTTATATTAAAAAAGCATAAATTCATATAATGGAATTTGGACTGAACAAAGTAGTCCAGGCCCTTTACAACATTACATACCCTCTGATTAAAGCTTAAAACTACAGTAGCAGGACTAATAATAATGGCAACAACATGTTTGGAGTTCGGCATTTCATTTATTCTGCGGAAACATCGTATCGGAATGAACTGCCCGCGATAAAAGAGTAATTGCGGCTTCAGATCATATTTTCTAGAGCATTGCGTTGTTCTGTTCATGATGACTACACGCTTTAAATTTGTCATTTACTGCAAGCGTTGCTTTTCCAGGTTTTTCTGAAATTCCTCGCATTTGAGCCAGCACTAAAATATTTCATTCCCGTCGCTTGAATACATCGTGGAAACGGTATTTGCAATGGAATGCTGTCACACATGAAACCTTTTTGTTATTCGGTTCTGAAGTTTGAAAATGAAAATAAAACGGGGGTCACCTCATAGGCTTGAAAGAAGTCCAAGCAGCATAAAAACCCACGAATTCTCACAAATTGTGCTGCATTGTGCTGCACCTTTCTTCTGCTGCTTTTTTAAATCAGCCTTAAACATTTGAATGCATACCTTCCTGCTGCTAATCACATTCACGTGTTTACGAAGCTTTTTTCTGTCCGTTATGTTTTTGCTAAGCAGTTTCTCCATTTTCCTCGTACTGTGATTGTCAGAGAGCACAACAAGACTGAAACAGTGTAAAGGCAGGTAAAAAAAGTCAGGGTAAAACGCCTGATTGTCGGGAGTGGGATTTGAACCCGTGCCTCTATTTGGAGATCGAAACACAAAGCTTAAAAGACACGAAACTGTGAATTTGCTGTTTTAAACCGCTTGACTATCCTGAAGAAATGTGTACTGATTGCACCAGTTGCATCCGATTTTCCGTAACTTTAGAACGATTGATACGACTGGACGAACACAATTTATGGCGTTTAGCATGACATGGAAAACGGTACCGGAGCATTCGGGTCCGGACTACCAGACTCAGAAACAGTTTTTACCCCCGCACTATCAAACTGTTAAACTCCCAGCCTCTCTCACTCTCACCTCACCTCTCACCTATGATCTGAACCTCACAGTGCCTTCTTTCTTACCAAAAACCCAAACACACATTGAAAATCTATCTCTACCATACATGTCAAAAGCTCACTCCCCATCATTTCTATCCCTTTATTTAATTCTTTTGATGCATGTTTTTGCACATAACCTGTTACCTTTTTGTTGTTTTGCACACTGCCTGTTGTTGTTTTTTGCACATCGGCTGTTGTCTTTCTTTTGTTATACAATTGTATTGTTGTTGTGTTTTTTCTTTGTACTACTTATGTCCGAGAGCTAGCTAAATAGCATTTCGTTATACCATATACCTGTGTATGAGTATAATGACAATAAACTTGGACTTGAACTTGAAGATGGGTGTGAAGAGAGATAAGCTTTGTCGACTAAAAAACAAGGCAGGATATGCAAGAATACTAATCACTGGCGAAAGTTATGTTCTCTTACTATTGAGATCCCTACATTGCGAGTTTTTTTAAGACTTTGAAACTAAAGGAAAGCGGTGACAAATGAAACAGGCACGGGTGGGGTTTGAACCCACGCTCTTTGGTTTACGAGACCAACGCCTTACCACTTGGCCACCGCGCCTTCGAGTAAGCATGGGAATAAGGTTGTTCAAATTATTTTTTTCTGAATCTGGTTTACATCGCCAAATGTAAACCGGAGGCAGCAACAACAATAAAAAGGATACTTGTCCTTAAACTTGGACGTGATGTTCTGCAGACATGTGCACAATGTCCTGTTTTCTTGCAATGTAGACATTTTGCTGTTCACGATCCGCATTCATCTGCTTTGTGCGTTGTTAGTCCGCACCTGTAACATGTAATGTCAGCCGTCCCCTGTTCTTCTATTTCTCTAGCATGACTGTGTCCTGCTGCTCGGCTTTTGTTTGTAAAGTTTGAGCGAGCGCCCCGTTCAGTGTCACTTTGTCACTGTGGTCAGAAAGCATTCTTGATTCTGCTTGAGCTGCTTCATGAATTCTAGCGACTGTAAGAGCTCTTTTTTAAAGTCAGCCCTTCCTCCTGCAGCAATTTATAGTCTCTTATGTGCACATTTTTCCACAAGTTGATCTCTTAACATGTCAGTTTCCAATACTCCAAAGTCACAAGATTTAGCCAGTTCTCTTAGTGCAGTCACAAAAGCATCAACAGATTCGTCCTGAGACTAAGTTCTCTGCCTAAATTTATGCCGTTCCAAAACCACATTTCTCCGCGGTGTAAAGGAAGCGTCTAAGGCAGCTACAGTCTTTTTCTCCAGGGAGGTTGGCAAAAATCCGCTGCACGGAAGCCCCGATACAGTGCAGTAATGTAGCACGTCTCACGGCATCCTCAGCTTCTGTAGATCCACCGGCTATTTAAAAAAAATCTGTACGACTCCATCCATATCTTGTATTCCGTATACAAATCCGGAGCTCCGAGGTTCAGTAGAAGCGGTGGAAAAAGCCGGGCATAAGCAAAGCTTCTCGGCGCGGCGGCCATATCTTCCAATGCGCAAGCTAAACGAAAAGTCCGAAAATTCAGAAGTTCGTTTCTACCAGCAAGAGAACTAAAATCTGCAGTGTTCTGCTCGCTTTGAGTCCGTCAAGCACTCATCTCTCGTCGCCATAAATGTTGTGTATCTTAATAAAGAGATGTTTTTATATTATTTTAACTATTTTGTTAACTACACAGATCACGCCCTTACACCATATATTCCCGCCTTCTACTCTCTCGTTCTGTTGTCTCGCGATGTCTACTCACTATACTACATTTAGCATGACTTCTTGTTGCAGTTGAGCTCAAAGCTGGAGATGATCTCCATATTTTACCGCAGTAACTAGTCCGAAACGTAGTACACAGTACACACTTTTTAAGTGAACTCAGGTTGTTAAAAAATTAAACCAGTGCCCTGTCACAGAAACGTACCCCAGTCTCCCGCGCAACAAGCGGGGGTACTCAGCACTATACTAACGAGGAGCGCTTGTCTGCAGCTGAGCATCAGCTCTGTTTACTGTCAGCAATCATTTCCTCATTTCCAAATACTTTTTCACCTGCTCTCAGCTTTTAAAGACGGTCATAAACGCTCAAGAAGTAATTCATGTCAGTTTGAAGTCTGTTTCTGTTGTCTCAGCTCTTGATAAAGAAAAGCCGTGCGTGGGAGACTCCCTCTCTGAAGAAGTTTGCCGTCACCCTGCGAGGGAGAAGAGCCATCAATCACTGAGGCAACCAATGAGACAGTTAACATTAAACACGTGAAATGCGAGAAAGGCTTCTATCGTTTCTACTCTAACGAGAAAGACCTCTTTATTATTAGTGAGATTTTAACAAACGTCTCCAGGGTAAACTGCGACCTGAACGCAACGCCTTAGACCACCAGCCATCTTGCCTGTGGTACTTAGAGCAGCGCTCATTAAAAATGATCAGAAACCGAAAGCGCTTCTTATGCGGATCAGTATATTCCGATACCACTGGTTCTGCAGAAGAAATAAGAAAAGCCGAACTCAAAGCAGTGTGTTGCCATTACGGGTATTCTGTCTGCAGCTGCTTTAAGATCTACTCACACCGTGTTGCCATTAAGGCTACCTAGTTAAAAAAAAACTTATCGTCATCTTTTTGAACGTGATTATTAGACACCCGTTAAATCTCCACCGAGGTTTCTTGAGAGATCGTTCAGCGAGCGAGTATTAAAACACTACGTCGCTTCCAACCTCTGCTGTCACTGTAAACTCGGACGTGATGTTCTGCAGATGTGCAGTGTGCCTTTCCTCTTGTCGTATTCAAGAGTACTCACTGTGTGAGTTCCTCACTGCGTGTTCTGTGCTCTACTGTGATTTAATTTAGATGATTACGTGGAGTAGAGTGACAAGATCTACTTGAACATTTTCGGTTTGTGAAATGAAACACTAAATACACTACTGTAAATACAAGTAATGGACATTTAAAATAACCACAGTAAAGCTAGAAGAGTGAAAGATAAAAGACTATTTAGAATGACATTCACAATAGAATTAAAAACGGCACAGCCGCCCGAACAGGGACTTGAACCCTGGGCCCTCAGATTAAAAGTCTGATGCTCTACCGACTGAGCTATCCGGGCTCTGAAAGGACGCCGACACTGTCGGGATCCTCGCAAGTCACGTGTCTCTTGTGCCGAAGAGCAGTCATACCTGACCCGTCTGGAATGACCACTGACAGACTTTATCATGAAGCGACGGCACCACTCCCAGTAGAATGAGTGAGAAATACAGCATGACATGGGTAGTTAAGGGGCTCCCACAATCCATTTTTCCTCACATTACTGATTTTTTTCAATAGCATTTTGACCTTTTTTCACATTCAGATTTTTTTCACATTTAATAAAATCTTTTAATCAACAACATTAAAAAGAAAACAAATGTAACATTTTTTGGAACAATAATTAAAAAAAAAACTTTCAATGCCTTGGTTGTATACGTTTATAAAGGGAGTTGCAACATTGCTGAAATGTAAAGAGCATTTCTGTAGAGAAAACAGCATTTTTTCTGCCTTGATGTTAAGCTTAGGGAGCCTGTCTTTTGGATATTCTATTTTATAACACCTTGCACAGCCTCCCGGCAGACTAACAAATATTTTTTTGGAGAAATTGGCTCACACACCGGAAGACACTAACGTTTATTTACGTTAGAGTATGTAAAACTCAGGCTTTAACAGATGTTCATGATGTTTCACACGGGGTGTTACCTGTTGTAGTGTTTCAAAAGATGTGTTAGCGGACCACAAATTATCTTTAAAAGATTTGGGTTTGTACTGGCTGGGATTCAAACCCGACTCAATTATTTGGAAGGCGCCTGTACCACCAACGCACTTCCGAGAAGCACCTGCAAATTATCACAATCCTCTCTCTCACCTACAAAGTTATGGAGACACAGACGTCCAATGAAAACTAATTTTATTCACTCAAGGCTCCACTTTTGTTGTGATGTCATTTTAATTAATATTAGCTTTGATAAGGTGTCGTTTTTGCCTCTTAAAGTTAAAGTCTGCTCCTTTCTTCCTGGTATAGAAATAACATGTTCCATCTTTGTTTAAAAACACCACTAAAAGTAAATTATTCAGCTCTAACGCCTGTGTGCATTGACAAGACATCTCAAAAGGACTTATCAAATAAGAACACGATCCTTCCTGTTACCATTCCTGTGGCTGGGGCATTGTTTCACCCTTTTATTTTCTTCTACATTACTTGCAGACAGGGCTTTATCACTCGAGTTGTACAGAACAAGTGTGCATCGGTCCATGAAAATCATCAGTAGTGCTGTTTTTCTATGCATAGTTTAATCAAGAGCACTTAAAAGATGCAAAAAGCTTTCAAATAAAACAGAATTGAAAGACAGTCGAGTAAGGAGGTAGAAAAAAAGCACTTCCCCGTCTGGGAATTAACCACCGTCGCACGTGTGACTGGATACAAAAATAATAGATTAATTTGTTCCCAGTCTCTTGAAGCTTTAATGCGATTATTTTTCCTTCCTTATTTCTTCATTCCCATGAATTTACTCTGTAGTAGAGGAAACGCGAAAGTGGGAAACTGCAGGCATTCTTTGTGAGTGGTGGATTGTGATCAGTGAGCATCTGGACAAGTCTGTTCCATTACCTTTTCCATCGGGGATGTAGCTCAGTGGTATATGTTTCTTTGGATCGAGAAGATGACCATTATGAGACTCAAAACATGCCTGTCTTTTCTTTTTTCGAGGACAAATGGCTGCTGTTTCTTCAAATCCTTCAACTGATCATCGATATAGAGAAATAATATTATACAATTGTGGTTTTCTGTTAATTGCCAATTTGACTGTAATTACATCTTCGTTTACAGATGTCTTGCATCTACAGATGCAGCCATTCAAAATGCGCGGGGGATACCGCATTATTTTGCGGTACGCTGTACGCAGTCTACCGCAAGCTACTGGTAAATACCGCGAGTTACCGTAAATTCTCCTATAATATGACAAGCAAAATAATAGTATCCGGAATTTCGGCAAGGTGGAGCTAATAAAGCTCAACCTCTCATGTTTGAGCTGTGGCCATTAAAGTCTTTAAAGAAGATATTACTAATAGTATTAATAATGAATGACCTTGGACAAGCTGTAAGTGTAAACTCAAAGTATTGCCCTGGTCAACATTCTTTTTTTCATTGACCGTCTTGTTAAAAGTAACACCACAGCATTTCGCAATCACGCATTTGTTTCCAATCATGCAAAGTACAGTAATTTTTGAGAATCCCCGATTCACCATGCCTTTCACATGCTCATAAAAGAGATTGATTTAGGAACGTAAACATATTACAGTATGAAAACTGTACTGTATACAGTATGTATATGTATATTTAATGTCTTAACTGTGGCCGTTTAAGTATTGAATATTCATATCTAATTTTACCACTGAAGGGAAATCTTAGTAGCTGAGCATAAAAAGAATAGGAGCATACTGCAACGCGTGTGAAGGCCATAAACGATATTAATTTTGGAACATAAACATACAGTACATGGCTGGTCTCGGTACTTTAAAGAAAACATTCACGAAACATGGTTTCATTATGACCAGAATCGGTCTTGAGATATTTTTAACTTGATTTACAGTATTTGAGAGGTATGTCTTAACACCGATACTACAGTGCGTAAATACTGCTCACGTATATGTTTCTAGGTTTATATTATGTATTTCATACGGTCAAATTACTTTTGAGCAACTAATAAGAAGCGCAAAACGGTATGCGTTTTAGTTTCGTTTTGTGCTGGGACTCTGCTTTTAACAATGTCGCCGTGGATTGATTAGAGATATCAAGTACATACAAGTCATTTTTTAAATGTTGTAGTTCGTCTTGTAAAAATGTTACGAGTACATCATCTATCAACAATTACACAGGTTCTGTTTCCATATTGTGGATTTTGCGGATTTTAGATTTCACGTTGTGAATATATGATTTGGGCAAACAGAGCCGCAAAGAAGTACATTATGGGTTGTTGTTTTTTTTTTTTGCAGTTTTATCTAGAACAAGCGATGCTTAAACCTTTGTCTGATTCTTGTGAAACTATCCACACGACAGTTACAGTACCTAGGAGTTGACTTCAGTGATGTCACTGATGGGATGTTTCTAAAAATCCATCCTCTGTAAAGCGTCTTCTCTAGTTGTCCTGCATATGTATTCGCTAATGAAGCTGTGTGTTCTGAGCCTGGATCTCTACATTTCTGTATGAACCAGCTTAGAGGGCTAAAGACAGCTTGTGTTTAAATTGAGTGTAAGGCAATTTATGCTTCTGAAGTCATGGTCAGCATTTATTATTGTACTGTGCTGTAAACTTGTTTTGTGCCTAGTCACATTATTTTATAGTGTTTTTATAGCGTTATTAAATCCGGTGGCGCTGTGTGTTAGTTTCCTGACTCCCATGTCACATGGTCTGTGATTGAATCCCTTGGAACTATGACTTTATTTTTTAACAAACATTTCTTTGAAAAAATGAAACGTTTACCTTGGTCAGAGATTAAGGTCGCTGCCTTTCATCTAAAACCCTACTTGAATCCTTCTAAACTAAAAATCAGTGTTAGTGAGTTAAATAAAGAGGTATCCAGGTAACAGTGAAACGGGCAGACAGTCTGGGGAGATCGCCCGTTTTCCATGTAAATAGTTCCCTGGTTCTGCACCCCTTGGTGTTTCTCTCGCTCTCTCTCGGGTCACCTGATCATTAGCTCGAAAGATTTGAGTGCTTTGTGTATATTCTAATGGTAGTGGGGGCAGGGTGTGTGGGAACAGGTTTGGTTGAAATTGCATTGGAGATCTATGTTCTTCACACCTGAAACATTTTCTCTGAAAGCATTTTCTTCGCAGTTTAGCCGATCTTGTTACAGCATGTTACAGTTTACTATTATTAACCATATTAATTTTAAGTGCTTAATGCCATTTTTTGACCAGGCACGAATATTCTTAAGTCCATATCTTTGCAAGGGAATCAGTGCGAATTGCAATACTAATTAAATGACCGCAGGCACTTTCCACCCCCTCTGCCAGCAGGAACATTCCTATTCTTAGCTCAGCAGCTCATTACAAACCGGGTTTTTTTACACAGCAATACAGCTTTGCGTTGTGAATCTGTTTTTCCAAAGAAAGTGGAATACAGTGATACTACCTGCTATACAGATACATATGTTTAGATATTTAGACCCTTAAATTAATATCATTATTAATAATAATGATTATAATGATAATAATGATAATCGGCCAGTGAAAGCTCTCTTGTCCTTCACATCAATGCCTGAAACATTTTTTTCATAATGTCGACATACACAGTCGTGTAATTGACAGTTTGAGGTAGCCTATCGTGTAAATTTCGCTTTGTTGCTGATAGGTTAAGATTTCGAAACTCTGCCCCAAAGTCATGTGACTGATTTTTCGCCCTGTTTCGTTGGTTAAACGCAATGATCACAAGCACCACCATGGTAACTGGGATGTATAGTTTTTAATTCCGTTTGAATTATAACTGTACGTACTGTCTTCATATTTGGCCAGGGCTTTAAAGAAAAGGCGCGCCAAAAAATTTCGGTGCCGTCGTCTCCGCTTTAAAGGTACCCCCGTGCTGGAAGAATTTGACCTCGGAACGTTTGCCCAGCGTAGTTATAGTGGACATAAAAACAAGAGTTTGCTGGCATTATATAATTATGCGAATTACACAAATATAATTATATCTTATTAATTTCTTGAGATACGCGATTCTTTTAATACAGTCTTTGCTGTGCTCTAGAGGATCCTTGTGATAGTCGAGCTCTAGTTGAATGATAAGTGTCGCAGTTTAAATAAATTTTGTAGTTGGCAATTATGAAACACTCTGTTAAAAGCAAGGGAGTTTTTATGTCCGTTGCAGTTCTTTTGAAACTGAACTTGTTTGAATTGACTGAGCTCCGTGCTGTACCACACAATGTCTGTTTTTTTTGTGCTGTCCTACTGTACTTCCTACTTTGAAAATACCTGTGAAACCGGTTTAATTCATCACAGCCAGCCCTCCCGCAGAGAGGGGGGTTGTACTTGTTAATGTCTTAGCACAAAGCAGAAACTTCTTGGAAAGATTACAGATTTTAATCGTCTTTTTTCTGAACCAGGGAAAATCTGATCATGTTTCTCTATAACAATAATAAAAAACTTTATTTTACATATCACCTTTAAAAGTGGCATCTCAAAATAATACAGTAGATGTAAACCACAGATTACAAAGTAAATACCCAGACAAAAGCAAATGCGTTTTTAATAAGATGCTTTTATTCGTTCATAATCCGACGATCTCAGGAAGACTAATGGGGGTCTGGCTTTTTTTCTGGAAAACCATAACTCTGGTCTTGTCCAGATTGACTGTCAGCGCCCAGGTCTGACAGTGCTGCTCCAGCCTCTGTTCTGTGGGCGACAGCAGGACCAGTTCCTCTGCAAAGAGGAGGAACTCGATTTCTGTAATTAATGCCGATAAGTAAATCAGGGGACGACAAAACAGTTATTGCGCCCGGCTCCTCAATGGGCTTCGACGTGCTAATGCGTTGGTTTAACAGTCCGGGTGTGGCAATGTTTTTTTATTATTGTTATAGAGAAACATGATCAGATTTTCCCCGGTTCAGAAAAAAAGATCTGAAGTACTGTACCGTATACTAGTTTGTCACTCTTCTCATCCCCTCTTTGCTAAATGGCTTTTGAATCGAGTCACATGAAGACAGAGGTGAAACAGCCCTACACAGCCCTGTCGCAGTACACAAATATAATTATATCTTATTAATTTCTTGAGATACGTGATTCTTTTGATACAGTCTTTGCTGTGCTCTAGAGGATCCTTGTGATATTTCGAGCTCTTGGTGAATGATAAGTGTCGCAGTTTAAATCATTTTCGTAATTAGAAATTATGGAACGCTCTGTTAAAAGCAAGGGAGTTTTTATGTCCGCTGCAGTTTTTTTGCAACATGAATATAATTATATCGTTATTAATTTCTTGAGATACGCGATTCCATATTATATTCCCTTTTAATCAAATTCTAAAAGTATGCTTGTTGTCTCCGGTATCACGTTAGTTAAAGTCTTCGATGCTTAAAATGTTTAGGGACAAATGGAATACTGGTGTGTATGTTTTCTTTAAAGTACCGAGACCAGCCATATACTGTATGTTTAAGTTCCAAAATTAATATCGTTTATGGACTTCACACGCGTTGCAGTATGCTCCTATTCTTTTTATGCTCAGGCACTAAGATTTCCCTTCAGAGGTAAAATTCCATATAAATATTAAATACTACAATGGACACAGTAAAGACGTTTACTGTAAATCTTTCTACGACAGACCAACGGACCACGAGTGCCCCTGTCAGTCAACCAATCACATACCGCGGTACCCCGCGTCATCTTGTGTCACGATGCGTGACGCCGTAGCCAATTACCTCCAGTACGTGTCTGTACCGCGCACTTTGAATGGCTGCATCTGTAGATGGCACAGCTGTTACAACAAACAGGCAAATAAACTTTTTTTATTATTCCATTCGAGCTGTAGTTTTGAAAATGTTTTTTTCCATTCATTAAATAATACAAAACACAAACCCACCATAAACGTCTGACCATTGTTATTCCTGAATTATAAGCTCGTACCCACGTACTGCGAAATTCGTGCAAGAGTCACAGCTGGTAGGCAGTTCAATGAATATGATGCTTTTCAGGGGCCGAGTATTAGACACGTGTTATCGTGCGGAGCTTAGTCTTCCTCTAACGCAGTCTTTGCCTCGGACCACCCCTCTTGGCACATTAGCCCTTTAATTTTCGATTTTCTGTATAGAACACCGAATATCTTGAGGAAGTCTGTCAAGCAATGACTGCTGGATAATTGAGGTGAAAACATTGGTTCAAAATCAACATCCTCTGCTATTGCCGTTGATTCTTTGAGAGTTTCTTCAAGTTCTTCATTTGACCTTCAATATTGAGGGATATTGAGCATAATACCGTACTATTTGTAGCTTTCTTTTGATCGCCCGTTTTATTAAAATGCCAGCCTCTTTTACAATTATTTAGATGTTTGGCAAGGTGTAATAGCCCCCCTCGCATCCTCAGCTAAAATATTTCAAAAGTACAACAAAATTACATTATATTGAACAGCATTTATGTTAACATTTATATTCAAATTAAAGTAAATATACGAAAATATTAAAATACAACTTCGGCGATCTGTCGTTTTTGCTTGTCAAGTTCTCAAACAATTTTGCGTTGTATTTTAAATTACTTTAGCTGAAGATGCAACGGGAGCATAAGTGAATTCTCCCGCCACCCACTGGAACATATAATTCCATGGGTGAATACTAACTTTCTCGCAAGTTGCCAATATCGGAAATTATTGGAAATTCCCGGTAATGTTGACTCTGGTACTCAATTGTTTACTACTACAAATATCAAAATAGTTCAGGTTTTGCGGAACAATTAAATTTTTGCGGTGATGATGTTTACTATAGGAAGAAGTGCGTCCCTGGGTGGGATCAAAAAACCCACCTTGGGGTTAATAGCTAAACACGCTAACCGATTGCACCACAGAAATGCTTACACCTTGATTTTTTTCATTTACATACTTTTGGTGAACAAAAAAATTCACTCGCATTTCATCTTTCGCAAGCTATATGATTTAAAAAAAACAAGTTGTTCTTCAAAGGAAATGAATAAACGCATTAAACCAAATCAAGACCTCTTTGAGTGTCCCAAATTACATGTTCTGTAAAACAAGACAGGAAAAAAAAAGGTACCGCTGGAATTCGGATCCAGGATCTCCTCTTTATGAAATAGGTGTTTTAACCAGCTTTACCACAGCACCGGCAGAACACTATTCTTATACAGGTGGGTACCCACCCTCAAACCTTTGTTCTCCCGCTACTTTACCTTTGAATACTGCCCTGTCTCTCTCACACCTGAAGAAGGCTCCACGGCCGAAACGTTGTGTTCTCTTTCTTCTTTTTTTCAGCATGGAATAAACCTATTACCTATTCTTATACAGCCGCTTGGACACACCGCTCTGAGACATCTGAGGTCGATGTGCTGAGCCTGGTCGCCGAGCAAAATCATGCCCGGGGGGGGGGCAGCTTTCATGATGTGGTTGCCGAGTGGTTAAGGTGATGGACTGCTAATCCGTTGTGCTTTGTACGCGTGGGTTCGAATCCCATCCTTGTCGGTTTATGTCTTCGACTTGTGATCTGTTTCTAAGTTGTACTTGCTTTCTTTAGCTACTGTAGTAGAGCAGTAATATTTCTAGCATTGGCTGAACATGGCTTACAGCTGTTAGGAATCCCTGGTGGGAAGATACACGGATCCTGTGCAGACGCAGGCACGGGTGATAGATGAGGCAGGCGAACAAACCAAAACGAGAGGCAAGGTCGTAGTCAAAAGGCGAAAGGCAAGTCGTAATCCAGGAAGTTCTCCGGTAGCAGACAGTCCGAGGCGAGAGGCGAGGTGCAAAGTCGAAAAGGCAGAAGGGGAATCCAAAATCCAGAATAAACGAGGTACGGGGAAAAACGCCAGGTAGAGCTCTCAAGGAGTAGACTCAATACCGAGCAGAGGGAAGCAGGTGAAGATGGTTTAAATAGCAGTGCGCACCGCACAGTGAGTGTGCGCAGGTGGTTTAACTCGTACGGCGGTGTTTGTTAATAATCACCCGCTGCTGGGGCTGATTAGCTCGCTTACGCTTTGGTCTTGACTGCCTGGTGGTCGTGACAACAGCAGTAGCTGACAGATATAGTCTCTTAATATTTAGGTTAAATTTATGCTTTGTACTGCTTTCACCTGATATTAATAGTAGTCCTGATGAACGATTTAGGGACATGGCGCATCTTGAAAATGTTCTTGTTAATTTCAGTTTGGAAAAAATGCACTCACCAGAACCAGAAACTGGTCGTATCTGCAAAATGCGCAATGCAATAGCATGTCCTGTCTTGCTATGAGTCCTTATCTGTTACAGGAGGCGTTGTAGGACTTTTTAAGCTCAGAAAAAGCTATCAATTCATCTTACATTTCTACTCCATCAATATTAGCAATGTTATCTTTACTAAGCTCTAAATAAATGCAAATTTTAAAATACATTTTAAAATAAATGCTATTCCATATATTGTAACTTTTTGGTATTTAGAATTTTTATCTGAGGATGCAAGGGAAAGTATTATACAAATGTGAAAGAGGGTTGTATTTTAATACAATTTTCCATCAAAAGAAAACCAAAATCCGTATGATATTACCGTCAATATCCCTCGATACATTATTTTAAACCAGACATAATGAAAGACGTAGTAACTAGACACACCTACAAAACACATGAATAGTAGCGGCTCTGAACTCAATGTGGTGCTGGATGGGAATGCAATACAAACGCCAATGGCACAATGGATAATGTGTCTGATTACGGATCAGAAGACTGTAGGTTTGTACTCCTTCCTGGTTCGTGAAAAAGCTTTTAAACCACACTACTCAACACTGACATCGTAGGGTGTGCGGTCCTACACAACCTTACTATCGACTGGATGAGTCTTCTGTTCAATCTCCGATTCTTTCCGCACATTCCTGCTATTTCACCACCGTTATTGTAGGACAACAGCCACAGACACGAGAAGATACACTATTCCGAACAAATGTCTTAAAAAATCACGTTGACAATACGTTTTTTGTTTCTTTAAGGTAACCTTACTTTTGCCTGTAAAGTTCACATTATTTTCTGTAGCCGCAAATCCCCAATATTTCTGCTGTCTCCTGAGAAACACAAGCATGGAGTCAAATCATATTAAATAACACAACACATCTATTAATTTAATACCCAGATGTGACAGAACACATGTAAGACTTACACACAGCCTTTATTTTGCGATAGTGAATTTGCAGGTATCCTGGGGAGGGAAGAGAACTGATATTAAGGAAATACATATTTAAAG
Source organism: Lepisosteus platostomus (assembly GCF_059453375.1). Classification (NCBI taxonomy): domain Eukaryota; kingdom Metazoa; phylum Chordata; class Actinopteri; order Semionotiformes; family Lepisosteidae; genus Lepisosteus; species Lepisosteus platostomus. The sequence continues at coordinate 66,336,733 of NC_142615.1, read as the reverse complement.
GGGATATACGTCTTAAATGTGTTTTGTCACATCTGGGTGTTAACTGAATATTTTTTTAGCATTATTTGTTGTGTTTTGACTCTATACTTGTGTTTCTCAGGAGACAGCAGAAATATTGATGTTTACATTTATATTCACATTCCCGTTGATATTGACTTAGGTACTCAACTATTTACTTGTAGTTTGACTCGTGTCAAAAGTTGAAAATCTCTGCAAACATCAAGATGGCTAAGGACGTGCAAAGAAACTCAATCACATTTAGAGAAGGTAATGTTTAGATCGGATTAATTCGAAGTGTGTCTCTGGGTGCGTTTGATCTACGAACGTTGTGTTTAACTGAAGCACACCCTGACTGAGTGTGCCATAGAAACTGACACATGTCGTATTTTTCTACATTCACAGATTTTTGGCTAAAGTAAAAAAAAATCGTTGTCATTTTCTTGCCAGCTGGCAGTAATTCTTTTGCACTGATAACAAAGATAAGCATTTTAGCTTTCGCAATGTGTGGAGTTCTTGAAAAACAAGTTGTGCCAAAAACGAAATAAACACCTCCATTAAACTTAATGCAGAAGCATGTTGTCTATAACAGTAAACGATGCAAGAAGACAGGAAGAAAGGCACCGCTGGGATTTAAACCCAGGATCTCCTGTTTACTAAAGAGGCGCTTTAACCATCTAAGCCACGACACCGGCAGAACTCTCTTCTTTTACTGCCACTTGGACACACCGCTCTGAGACACCTGCGTTTAGTAAGCACTGAGTCCGCCGGCTGAGCAAGCTGCCTCCTTTACACGGAACAGGAGCCCTGACCGTAAGAGAAATGAAGAGAAATGGCTTTTATCGGGCACTTTTCATGTCCAATGCACTTGACATCTCCCAAGGGGGACAGAGTTCATTAACGACACTTTTCCTTTCTTTCTTCTTTCTGTACACTTTGATGAAACAAAACGAGAAATCATGTAAGGGAAAATGTCTTTTTTCATGGAGAAAACATGCACCGGGAAATGTTGTGTTTAGAAGAAGTGAGTTAACATGAAAAGTGACCTAATTTACCAGAGCAAATGCTCACCAAGCAAGATCTGCTTTACTACTAGAGAGAAGTAGAGTGAAAGACGCTTTTGTCTTGGAATTCTAAATCAATTAGAAATTCAGAGCGACACATAAAGGCTTTGTCTGCTTAAAAGTGATGATTTTTTAAAACTAAAAAAAATGTAGAAAACACGTTTCTCACTTAGAAATTTAAGATGGGGGTGGGGTATTACTAGTAACGGCACTGAACTCACCATGGTGCAATTAATTTACGTGACGGGCTAGTGGTTTAATGGATAACGCGTCTGATTTCGGTTTATAAGATTGTCGATTCGACTTCTACCGGGGTTGTGTGATTCAAATCAGGCTCCTCAGAAATAGATGTCTGTTATGTAAATGAACCCCACCTGAAAGCAAACGTTGGGTCTGGGTTCCTTTCTTTCCTGCATGAAATAGCAAATCATTACAAAAAAAAAAACACCAACTAATGTCCAATAGTCCAATAGTTAGTCATTTAAGTAAACATGAATATACTGTAAGGTCTTGGTACATGGGAGTGGATTTCAACCACAATTAAAAGAAGGGCAAATTATAATTACAGGCTTCAGACACTTTTTCATACAAAAGTGACCAAACACTCCCTAACTTTCAGGTTTGCTTGAACCTGTAACAGAAAAGCGGTTTGAAACTTCCATTCTCTGATGTCACTGTCTCTAAAGTCGGACGTGATGTTTCGCGGATGTGCAGTGTGCCTTTTCTCTTGTCGTGTTCAAGATGAAATGCTGCATAAGCTCCTGACTGGGTGTTCTGTACTGTTCAGATTACCTAGGTGGTGTACAGCTAAAACCCAACTGCATGGTGTGAATTCCAGGTTCAGCACCAGCAGCACCTGCAAACACATCAGCTGACCTCGACATGATTTGAACACGCGACCTTCTGATCTGGAGTCAGACGCGCTACCGTTGCGCCACGAGGTCACTTGCGACATGTGCTTTTAATTCACCCAAAGAGAAATATCAGCGTCCCTGAAAAAGATTGTTTTCATTCTCTCCTGTGAGGAGCGCCGCTCTTCCAACGAGGGTCTCTTCATCCCAGACCACAGATTATTCCTCCCGCCCGGCTCTCTCACGGAGAGCAGACACACTGTCTCCACTAATGTGTTTACTACATCTATAGATCTGACCCCCTACAGCCCCGATATTCCTGGACAGGATATTTACCACCAGCCTCGTGAACTTCTCATCTTGACCTCTCCCAGGAGGAGCACAATTAACACAGAATCCTCTCTCCATTTAGCAATTAACACAAAAAACTGTTTACCTGTCAAGACAGAAAACCAGGCTGCTCCAGGTGAGGCTTAAACTCACAACCTCGGCATGAGTCCACTGAATATGTCATTTTACATGGCCTGAACCAGGAAAGAGATTGGAAGTCAAGAAGTTATGGTTTTGTTTTAATACTTGCCTACTCTTTTAATTTTTCGGTCAAATCTTTTATTTGGGAGTACTTTCAATGGATGTTAATCTTTGTCCCGATGCACGATTCTGGGCCATGGTGTGTCTTGAATAATGTTCTTATAGGCTTCAGTTTGGAAAAGTGCGCTCTTCAGAAGCTACTGAAACCGCTAATGGTTTCATAACACTTAATGCAAAAGCAACGTTCGGGTTTGAAAAATAATATTTCTTGCTATGAATACAAACACTGTTACAGGAGGCGTGTTAGGGCTATTTTAGCTTAGATCATCAATTCATCTTACATTTCTTCTCCATCTATATCAACAGCGTCATCGCTACTGAGCGCTAAAGGCAGGTCCTGGCAATACAATCTTCTTTAGAAAACATTTTTAAAACTATTTCCACTACCATACATTAAGTAAAAGATACCGATTGCACACAACTCATAAAATCTCTTTTCCAGGGACGTTGTAGCTAGATGCAAATTCCAATCGAAAATGTATCAGCTTTAAAATTTTCTTTTGGATCCACAGGACGATCAGCATGAGACTCAAAATATACCTGTGTTTGATTGTACAGCATAGATTGTACAGCATGTATGTTTACATTTATGTTACAATTAAGGTAAATATATCAAAATATCAACATCCAACTTCACAGTGCTAACGTACTGTAACAGTGCTTGTCAAATTCTCAAACAAATCTGCGTTGTATTTCTAAACTCTTTTAGCAGAGGACGCAACAGGAGTATAAATGATATCTCCTGCAAGCCATTCAAAGATACTTTTCCAAGAGTGAATATGGATTTCTGGGGAGTTGCGGTGTTGATCACTATTGGACTTCCCCGGTCTCAAGTGTTGTTGTTGGACACGGGCAAAAGACTCGCATTTTCTGCAAATATAAAGAGGGTTAAGGTTTCAGCTTTAGCGGAGACAGTGTTTACATTGACAATAATAAGAAGATCGTCCCTGGGTGGGTTTAAACCACCAACCTTTCAGTTAACAGCCGAACGCGCTCGCCAATTGCGCCACAGAGACTGATGAGAGAAGCTTTTCTCCATTCGCACCTTTCCGGTCAAAAAATAAACATTGCTTGCATTTTCTTGCCAGTTGGCAATATTCCTACTGCTCTGATAGCAAAGAATTACATTTCATTTTTCACAAGCTGTATGAATTTCTTGAAAAACAAGTTGTTGCAGAAAGGAAATACATTCATGCTTTAAACTAAATCAAGCCCTATGCGGTTGTCCAAGATGGTAGTTTCTGCACAAAAAGACAGGAAGAAAGGCACAGCTGGGATGTGGAGCTAGGATCTCCAGTCAACGAGACAGGTACTTAAACCAACTCAGCTACGGTGCCGGCAGAATTCTCCTCTTTTATAGCCGCTTGGACACACCGCTCTGAGCCATCTGCATTCAGTAAGCCCTGAGTCTGCTGGCTGAGCAAGCTGCCTCCTTTACACGGAACAGGAGTCCTGACCGTAAGAGAAATGAAGAGAAATGGCTTTTATTGGGCACTTTTCATGTCCAATGCGCTTGACATCTCCCAAGGAGGACAGAGTTCATTAACGACACTTTTCCTTTCTTTCTTCTTTCTGTACACTTTGATGAAACAAACGAGAAATCATGTAAGGGAAAATGTCTTTTTTCATGGAGAAAACATGCACCGGGAAATGTTGTGTTTAGAAGAAGTGAGTTAACATGAAAAGTGACCTAATTTACCGGAGCAAATGCTCACCAAGCAAGATCTGCTTTACCACTAGAGAGAAGTAGAGTGAAAGACGTGATCATTTCACGCCGTTGTGGAACGAAACGCTTTTGTCTTGGAATTCTAAATCAATTAGAAATTCAGAGCGACACATAAAGGCTTTGTCTGCTTAAAAGTGATGATTTTTTAAAACTAAAAAAAAATGTAGAAAACACGTTTCTCACTTAGAAATTTAAGATGGGGGTGGGGTATTACTAGTAGCGGAACTGAACTCACCATGGTGCAATTAATTTACGTGATGGGCTAGTGGTTTAATGGATAACGCGTCTGATTTCGGTTTATAAGATTGTCGATTCGACTTCTACCGGGGTTTTGTGATTCAAATCAGGCTCCTCAGAAATAGATGTCTGTTATGTAAATGAACCGCACCTGAAAGCAAACGTTGGGTCTGGGTTCCTTTCTTTCCTGCATGAAATAGCAAATCGTTACAAAAAAAAAACACCAACTAATGTCCAATAGTCCAAAAGTTAGTCATTTAAGTAAACATGAATATACTGTAAGGTCTTGGTACATGGGAGTGGATTTCAACCACAATTAAAAAAGGGCAAATTATAATTACAGGCTTCAGACACTTTGTCATACAAAAGTGACCAAACACTCCCTAACTTTCAGGTTTGCTTGAACCTGTAACAAAAAAGCAGTCTGAAACTTCCATTCTCTGATGTTACTGTCTCTAAAGCCAGACGTGATGTTTCACAGATGTGCAGTGTACCTTTTCTCTTGTCGTGTTCAAGATGACCTGCTGCATAAGCTCCTATCTGGGTGTTCTGTACTGCACTGTTATTTCATTCAGATTACCTATGTGGTGTACAGAGAAAACCTGACTGCATGGTATAATTTCCAGGTTCAGCACCAGCAGCACCTGCAAACACACCAGCTGACCTCGATGTGATTTGAACACACAACCTTCTGATCTGGAGTCAGACGCGCTACCGTTGCGTCACTCGTGACAAGTTCTTTTAATTCCCCCAAAGAGAATAACAGTAATGCTAGAATAACTAGTATTAAAACTAATAATACTACTGTTAATTCTCTAACAGTAACACTATAATTATAAATAATATTTACATGAATATTAACATTAAAACTAAAACTATCAGTAGCGCTATCATCATTAATACTCACATGAACACTAGCATTAAAACAACCAGTTGTACTCTCATTAATATTGATATGAATACACTAGTATTAGTATTTGTTGCTACCCATGACGTTACATCGCTCTTTGTGATGAACGAGATACACCTAGACGCGCACAGTGACGTGGCGCCTGTCCCCGTGGTTACCATACTTATGATTTATAAACACGGGAAAAAATACATGTAAACTGTTACTTACAGTGCCTTGCGAAAGTATTCGGCCCCCTTGAACTTTTCAACCTTTTGCCACATTTCAGGCTTCAAACATAAAGATATAAATTTTTTATTTTATGTGAAGAATCACCAACAAGTGGGACACAATTGTGAAGTGGAACGAAATCTATTGGATTTTTGAAACTTTTTTAACTAATAAAAAAATGAAAAGTGGGGCGTGCAAAATTATTCGGCCCCCTTGCGTTAATACTTTGTAGAGCCACCTTTTGCTGCGATTACAGCTGCAAGTCGCTTGGGGTATGTCTCTATCAGTTTTGCACATCGAGAGACTGAAATTCTTGCCCATTCTTCCTTGCAAAACAGCTCGAGCTCAGTGAGGTTGGATGGAGAGCGTTTGTGAACAGCAGTTTTCAGCTCTTTCCACAGATTCTCGATTGGATTCAGGTCTGGACTTTGACTTGGCCATTCAAACACCTGGATACGTTTATTTGTGAACCATTCCTTTGTAGATTTTGCTGTATGTTTGGGATCATTGTCTTGTTGGAAGATAAATCTCCGTCCCAGTTTCAGGTCTTTTGCAGACTCCAACAGGTTTTCATCCAGAATGGTCCTGTATTTGGCTGCATCCATCTTCCCCTCAATTTTAACCATCTTCCCTGTCCCTGCTGAAGAAAAGCAGGCCCAAACCATGATGCTGCCACCACCATGTTTGACAGTGGGGATGGTGTGTTGAGGGTGATGAGCTGTGTTGCTTTTACGCCAAACATATCGTTTTGCATTGTGGCCAAAAAGTTCGATTTTGGTTTCATCTGACCAGAGCACCTTCTTCCACATGTTTGGGGTGTCTCCCAGGTGGCTTGTGGCAAACTTTAGACGAGACTTTTTATGGATATCTTTGAGAAATGGCTTTCTTCTTGCCACTCTTCCATAAAGGCCAGATTTGTGCAGTGTAAGACTGATTGTTGTCCTATGGACAGACTCTCCCACCTCAGCTGTAGTTCTCTGCAGTTCATCCAGAGTGATCATGGGCCTCTTGGCTGCATCTCTGATCAGTCTTCTCCTTGTCTGAGCTGAAAGTTTAGAGGGACGGCCAGGTCTTGGTAGATTTGCAGTGGTCTGATACTCCTTCCATTTCAAGATGATCGCTTGCACAGTGCTCCTTGGGATATTTGAAGCTTGGGAAATCTTTTTGTATCCAAATCCGGCTTTAAACTTCTCCACAACAGTATTACGGACCTGCCTGGTGTGTTCCTTGGTCTTCATGATGCTCTCTGCGCTTTCAACAGAACCTTGAGACTATCACAGAGCAGGTGCATTTATACAGAGACTTGATTACACACAGGTGGATTCTATTTATCACCATCAGTCATTTAGGACAACATTGGATCATTCAGAGATCCTCGCTGAACTTCTGGAGTGAGTTTGCTGCACTGAAAGTAAAGGGGCCGAATAATTTTGCACGCCCCACTTTTCATTTTTTTATTAGTTAAAAAAGTTTAAAAAATCCAATAGATTTCGTTCCACTTCACAATTGTGTCCCACTTGTTGGTGATTCTTCACATAAAATAAAAAATGTATATCTTTATGTTTGAAGCCTGAAATGTGGCAAAAGGTTGAAAAGTTCAAGGGGGCCGAATACTTTCGCAAGGCACTGTACATACATTTATCAACTTGGAATATATTTTTTTAGCTCTAGGATACAGTTACCTAAATAATAATAAGAATAATCATTGTTTAATTTCGGTTTGAACATTTTTTACACTAAACGCACTGTGGTAATTGATCGATACAGTCTTTATTGACTGTTTTCTAGATATTTAAAACAGGATCAAAAACAGAAAAAGAACCAGTACTCACCAATCGGTGAAGTTAATCGTTTATTCTATGGTTTTTCAATTGAATTAATTGGTTTTCGATAGATAAATGATCAATAACTCTCCTCCGTGCGCACCCTCCCGCGGTCTTGCTCTCTGATCCAGGTGCTCAGGCTGGTGTCTGTGACATTACAGCGCTCTTTCTAACAGAGCAGAGCGCGTCTCCGCTGGAGGAGACTCCTGTCCGGAGCCTGGGGGGCTTTTCTTACAGATATAACATCCCCCCCAAAAAAGAATACACCGGGCTGTGAAGAGAAGCAAATCATAACAATTGTAAAAGGAGAGTGACAAACCAAGGAATGAAATTCATTAAACAGGAAAAAAAATAGTTTACTTCGCAGATGAATGTGTTACAAGGCGTACCTGTGTGGAGCAGTAGAGAACGAATACAAGTCCCTGTAATAAGTGCATTTAAATGTTTTAAACGAATCATCAGAGTATAGAAGCCAGGAGGATCAGGAACCTGATCCTGGAGGTTAAAATGTGTATCCTGGTTTTATTTCCAGCCTGCTCTCAGTTCCATAGGTAGTCTGATTATTTAAATTAAATGTATAACTGTTACAATAATTCATCTAATTGTAAATGTATAAGACTGTGAGACACCTGTGAGAGACATATGAGAGCTGGTGATTCCCTGGGCTGGTGTGGAATCACACACAGACAGGTCTTCTTCTGTGTGATCTTAGTCCCACTGCTGAGAGCTACAGACTGGTCAACTGGTCACTACTGTAGACACGGTCATTGGCCCATCGGCTACTAATAATCAATATACAGTGTACTGACCAGAGTGTCACTACTTGTGTTTATTACATTAAAAGATAATTCCACACTCACGTGTGTTAGAAAACATTTATAAAACATGTTTGGAGATTGACATACAGTAAAGAAAGTAATACTGAAGGGCTGGAGGTCCTGGAAAGGGTTAATAGAAGCTTCTTGCTTCTGACCTGGAACAGAGTCCACAGCTGACAGATCAGTGAGTCTTGAGCCCAGTTCACAGAGAGGAGAACCAGGAGCTCTTCTCTGTCTCTAAGTGGCTGTGAGGAAGGAGAAAATGGGGAGATGTGACCTGAGTCCAGGCTGTTCCAGGATTGTCTGAACGTCCTCTGGTTCTGGATTGACGGATAAAAAGAAGTATGGAGCTTCTGTCCGATTGTCTCTGAGCTGTGAATCAGACTGAGAAGAGAATAATGATTTATTATTCTGCCTCTGATAATTTTTCTCTTTGCCAAGTGGTGTTACATCCCCTTCAGAAACTCTGCACAGACTGTCAGAGTGAGAGAAAAGTAGAGAGATGGACAGATAAGAGCACACGCGGTGAGAGATACATATGTCTTGATTTACTTTGAACCAAGTGTTCATTTCCTTTGTGGAACAAGTTGTTTCTGAACTTCAAGAAATTCATACAACTTCTGAAAGATAAAATATAAGTCTTGCTAATCAGGACAGAAGAAATACCGCAAGAAAATATCAGTGATTTTTCTCCTTTTAACGAAAAGTGGAGAAAAACAACGGCAGTGCATCTCCGTCATCTTAATTTAGCTTAATACAAGTATTCACTTCCTTTTCTGTGGATTACAGACTGCGAAAGATGAAATAAAGTTATTGGTTATTCATGGTCAGTGCAGAAGATATACTGCCGGCTGGCAGGAAAATGTCAGTATTTTATAATTCTTTAATTACAAACGTGTGAATGGCAAAAAGCAACGGGAGTGTGTCTCTGTGCAGCTGTTAAATGAAGGGCTGGTGGTTCAAACCCACTAAGGGACGAGCTTCAGACTGTTCCGCTGTAACCATAACCTCTGCTAAAACTTGATGGGATTTCTTCGCAAGCCCTCCTGAAATTTGCAGGAAATATGGATTTTACTCGTGTGGAACTACAAGTAAACAATTAAGTACCTGTCAATGTCCAAGAAAACCATTTTCACGTGTGGAATTTTATCTTCAACTGGCTGTCAGGAGAATTCATTTATACACCCGTTGTATCCTTAGCAAAAATATTTTAAAATTAGAACACAGATTTGTTGGAGAACTTGACAATCCTTGACAATCATTATTAAATGAGCATTATACAATTGTGTGTTGATATTTTGTATATGTACCTTAATTGTAATAAAATTAAACATAATTGCTTTGATATGGATGTTCATTTGAAGGATTTGAGGAAACTATCAAGGATCTCAGAACAACCAAAGATACATTTGGGCATCTGCTATTGGTAAAGATTAAAGAATACTGTAAGTGTGAAGCTTGCACACACACGAGAGAAAAATCAGTTTTAATGTACTTCATTAAACTGATGGTGTGCTTATCAATCGTGCATAAAATGTACATAGCTGAGGATGGTTTCAATCAGTCGATTTCTGGATTAAGGGCCCAGCACGGTTCCGCTGCACCACTCTGCTAACAGATGTCTAAGTGTGATTCAACACAACTACTCTATCTTTGCTTTCTAAAAGTGTGCCCGAGATGGAAAAGTCTAAATGGTAAACGCAGACGTCACTTTGAGCACTTCGTCTTTTATAGTACAAATCATCACACGCTGCCTTACATGGCGTGTCTTCAAGATCGTTGTGAACCAAACCTTCTGCCAAACTGAATCTTTCGTCGTTAATTCCCAAATCTTCAATGAGAATCAGTGAAACGAAAACCAAGCCCATGTACACACTCGCGTCCTAGCGTGAAAGAAAAATGATGTAAGCATTTGAGAAATAACGAGAGTAGTCTGAACATCTCCAGCCTGTCAACTGCTCTACAAAGAGATCGCTCCCTCTACACCCACTTTATAACACTGAAAATGATTCAGGAAGCACAGCAAAGTTCTAGAACCAGCGAATGCATCTGCATACATAAAATGTCAATTTTTCAAAAGTAAAATCTTCAGCTTTGAAAGATTGTCATCTATATATTTTCGTTTTTCTCTTTTTTACATAACACGCTTTCGAGAAACAAACTGTCTTGTAATGAAGGCTGCATTAGAAAATGTGTATCTAGCTTTGTTAAATTAAAATCGGCACATCCCAGTGGACAAAAGATGTAGAATATATGGCTATTAAACGCATACTTTAGACGTATAAATGTGCTCTGTAACTGGTCTAGAATGAAATTCAAATATACATATATCGTTATACGTCAATTAGACATCTATGATTATATGTTTATTATACATAAATGGCTGGAGTTATATTATACGGATAAATTTAGAGGACTAATATACATATATAGTTAAAGGCCTATTATACATCAAATAAATATTTTATAGGTGTAGAAACTAGTAAATAAAGCCAATGATTTGTTTTAGAAATGTATTCTTAAAATATACAATTATTCACACCTGAAAAATATGTAGTTCAAATTATACATTATATACAATATTGTAATCAACAAATGGCTAATCATCATAAAAACACAACTAGTAAACTTCAGTTACAAATTCTAGTAACATGGCAATATATATAGTAATGACAAACAAACTAATCACATGATCCCGCTAAAATTTAACTCAAAACCACATTTCGATTCAAATATAAATTTTAACATTTACAACTTCTATATTTCCACGAAAATATAATTAATGCAGCACAAACGCTACTTTCTAAAAAAGACAGAATGAAACTGTTTGTTTTTGTGTTTCATGGTGATCCTCCTCTCGATACTAATGAAATGTTTAATATGATCCCTCGAGAAACAAAAAGGAGTCCATTTCCGCCTGGAATGATTGATGCCCCGTGGTACACTACGAGTTGCGTAAGGCTCTGTAACGCGCAGATGAGAAACTAACCTCTGCTTCTTCATTATATACACAGAGAGCTATATATGCGAGCTTACTGCCTCCTACGGGCTCTGTATTTGTTAGCGGTACAAGACCGGACGTGGAGAAATGAAGTGAGGAGGGTGTGTACATTAAAAGGCTCATATCGTCCCTGGAAGGGCTCAAACCACCACCCTTTTGGTTAACAACCAAACCACAAAGACGCATGTACAGCTTAACACTTCTCGGTCTCAGTGAAAGTGATACTCCGTAAAATTTCCAGAGATTCATTTATTTTTAAAGGAAAATCACCAACAGCGGCCGAGATCTACTGGAGTTGTTTCATTCTATACTGCGATTTATGAAGGGTACCCTGTGAAAATACGAATTTTGACGAGACGGGATGGACATATAAGGTCAAAAAGCTTGGGGAATTGAACTTTAAGGTGAAGACTGCGGGTTCAGTAGCAGCAGAACCTGATCAGTATCAGTTGACTCCGATATACTTTGAAAATGAACTTGGGGATTTAGAGTCAGACGTGCTACCGTTGCACCTTGGGGTACTTAATTTAAAAAAATAGAAAAAACAATCAGTGTTCCTGGATCTGTAATTGAGAACAACACCTGCACAAGAGCTGCGCAGGAAGAATAAAATGTGGTCTGGGAAGAAGAGACTCTCTTTGGAAGAGCTGCGCTCTTCATAGGAGATTTTTTTTTTTGTGAAGCTGATTTGTCTCCTTTGGGGAATTCAAAGGTATGGACAGCCGTGACTTCGTGGCGCAACGGTAGCGCGTCTGACTCCAGATCAGAAGGCTGCGTGTTCAAATCACGTCGAGGTCAGCTGTTACTTTTTCAGGTTCTGCTGGTCCTGAACACGGAATTCACGTCATGCAGTTGAGTTCTATCTGTACACCACATAGATAATCTAAACAAAATAGAGCAGTACAGGACACGCAGTGTGGAGCTCACACAGGCTTACAGTCTCCAGCATTGGAGTGAGGAGGAAAAAAAGAACTTTTTTTTTTTTTAAGAGAAAAGGCACAGTTCACATCTGCTTAACATCACGTCCAACTTTAGAGACAGCTACATCAGATAATGGAATCACAGAAGTTTCAGATAACTTTTTTTTTAATACAGGTTCAAGCAAACCTGAAAGTTAATGAGTTTCCGGACACTTTTGTTTTATTAAAAAGTGTCTGAAGCCTGAAAATGTAATTTGAAAAAAAAAACCGCTATTGGACATTAGCAGGTGCTTTTTGTAACGATTTGCTATTTCATGCTGGAAAACAAAGGAAACAGACCCAACGTTTGCTTTCAGGTGCGGTTCATTACATAATATACATCTATTACTGAGGAGCTATAATAAAATTTACACGAGCCAGGTAGAAGTCGAACCTATAATCTTATGATCCGAAATCAGACGCGTTGTTTATTAAACCGCTGGCATTTCACATGACTTGAATTTCCCCATAGTGTGCTCAGCGCCTCTACTAGTAATGCACCGCTCCGTCTAAAATTTCAAAGTGAGAAACATGTTTTCTGATTTTTTATGAGTTTTAAAATATAATCTCTTTAAATCAGACAAGGGGTTTATGTTTCGCACTGAAATTCCGATTGACTGAGAATTCAAAGAAAGACTGTTTTCTTCCACAACACCGTATAATTATCACATCCACCAGACTCCCCAACCTCTCCAGACCTTGCTGGGTGAGCAATTGCTCTGATAAATTAGGTCACGTATCATGTTAAATCATTTCTTCTCAACACAACATTTCCTGGTGCACGTTTTCTCTATGAAAAAAAAAGACATTTTTCCCTTGCACGATTTCTCGTTTTTTATCAAAGCGTACAGAAATAAAAAAGAAGAAGAAATAGTGTCGCAAAAGAACTCTGTCGCCCTTGGGAGATGTCAAACGCATTGGACATGAAAATGCCAGATAAAAGCCAGTTCTCTTCGTTTCTCAGTGTCGGGGCTGCTATGTAAAAGAGGCAATTTGCTCTGAGCGCAGGTTCAGCGCTTACTGAACGCAGATGTCTCAGAGCGGTGTGTCCAAGTGGCTGTAAAAGGTGATGGTTGTCCTGTCACCGTAGCCTAGTTGGATAAAGCGCTTCTCTATTAACCAAAAGAACCGAGATTCAAATCCCAGCCGTGTCTTTCTTCCTATCTTGTAGTACAGAACGTATCATTTCGGGCAATCACAAAGGGCTTAATTTCGTTAAATGCAGGTGTTCATTTTCTTTCTGGAAAACTTTTTTTCCGTTTTTGATGAAATTCACACAGCTTGCGAAAAATGAAATTCAATTCTTGGTTATCAGTGCAGAAGAAATATTACCGGCTGGCAAAATAAACGGTAAGATTATTATTTTTTAATCGAAAACTTGTGATTCGATAGAAGAACCCGCCAGTCAGTCTCTGTGGCGCAATCGGTTAGCGCGTTCGTCTGTTAACTGAAAGGTTGGTGGTTCGAATCCACCCAGCGATGGGATTCTTCTGCAATGTAAATGTTGTCTGAAATCAATTGGATTTCTCGGCGAAACCATAACCATTTTAATATTTGCAGGAAATGCGAGTGTTTAACACGTGTCAGGGTCACCGGGAAATGTCCAATAATGCCCAACATTGCAACTCCCCAGAAAACCATATTCACTCAAAAAAAATTATCGTTGAATCTTCATTTATACTCCAGTTGAATCCTCTGCTGAAATATTTTAAAAATACAATGCAGGTTTGTTTGAGAACTTGACAAGCATTGTTACGATAGCACTGTGCAGTTGGATTTTGATATTTTGACATATTTACCTTAATTTTAAACATAAATACTATACAGTCTATTGTAATTTTAAAATAAGTTAGCCGAGGATGCAAAGGGGTGAAAGGGAAAGGTCAGAAGGTATAGTAAAAACAAGGTTAGGATTGGTGGAGGTGGTAGGGGTGTTGATGGTTTTTCTCTGTAGAGGATGATTGAGTTTTTTATCCTTCTCTGAAGTGAGAAATTGGAAGAGTTGGGAGTTGAGGGATCTGATGAGGTTAGTTATAAAAGGAAGTTGATGTGGAGCTGTTAGCCGTAAAACTTCCTAACGTCTTTAAACTGCAGTAAGCAAAGATAAAGGAAATTATCTTTGCTTACTGTCCTGTCTTTCTCACACCTGAAGAAGGCTCCACGGCCAACACGTTATGTTTCTTTTCTTCTCTTTTCAGCATGGAATAATCCTTTACTTTTTCCTTTGCAGCCTACGCATGCTGACACAGCTACCCACCTGATATATAACATTCCTATAATCACAACTATGAATGTCCAATGTGGGTATTTTTTCCATTATTATTCATTTTGGCATTGAAGCATATTTTATGTAATACAGAAGTGTCATAATCACTGAAAAACATATTTTTTCATTTAGAAAGAATTAAAAAAATATAAATCACTATGAATTACATTTAGCCTGTTCTGATCTAGGTTTTCTATATACTTTAACATGCCATGTTCAGAATGTCACAACGCAGAAATGCAACAGTGAAGTTTTGTCATTACAAATGTTTGTGGTGAGTGATTTTGTCTCTCTTACCTTAGTGTCAGTGTTTTGGTAATGAGGAAGGAGGGAAAAAGTAATTCAGCAGAAGGGGTGCTATTTTGTTGACTATAAATCCTCACATGCCATGTTCAGAGGGTCATATTAAAAAAAGGTACAGTAAATTTTCTTATAGTTCATGATTTTCATAATTTGTTACATTGTGTCTCACACCTTTGTGTCAGAATTCTGAGATGTTTTTTTCTAAACAGGGGCCATCGCAATACAACAGAAAGAGCAATTAGCTTTTCCCTATGAATTCTCTCATGCCATATTCAGAAGGTCATATCTTAAAAATGGTACAGCAACATTTCCTGAAGTTCAGGATTTTGAGAGTCTGTTACATTGTGTCTCACACCTCATTGGCAGAATTGTGAGACAATTTTATAATCAGGAGGGAGGGTCATAGCAATACGCAGAAAGTGTCATCACCCTTTGCTCATCCTCCGTTAACCATATATTCTCATATGCCATGTTCTAAATGTCCCATTGTAAACTGCTATAATAACATTTCTTGCAAAATGCAAGATTTTAAGACTTAGAGAATTCACGTTTTGCCTTTGTCTTATTTACTTGTTGTCTAACATGCCAGTTTCTGTTATTGTGAGTTTTGAAAATTGGTTTTCGATTTTCTGAAATGTGTTTCATACAAAAATGCAATTTGGATAATCATTACTTACATATTCCCCTTTACTGAGGATATGTGCAGTAATCCACTCGGATTAGTATTTTTAAAAATGACTATAGAGAGCCATCTACAGGCGAAAGGCGGCATAACATCACAGCAGCAGCACTGGAACGAAAAACGCGAATAAGAAGCTGGCGAATAAGCAGCCAACTTCAGCCTCGTTAATGCAATAGGATTGGGTGAGGTAGAAAAATATTTCTTCCTCTGAATCCTAACATTTTTGTAGGTGTTCTAGGACTTCTCGTTTCAGATAAAGCTGCCAATACATCACTTATTTCTACTCCATCAATATCAGCAGTGTTATCAGTACTGAGCCCTAAGTGTGGGTCCTGTCATCATAGAAAAACTTGAACGTATCAACTGCATTCACCTGAAAAAATCTGATAAAATTGAAAAATACATCGGAAACAAATTTACACTGTTTTTTTCAGATCCAGAAGAGACTCATCATGAGACTCAAAACAGACCTGTTTTTAATTCTTTCCAGGAGGAAAGATTATTCAGATGCAAACATGGGTCCAAAATCAATGTACTCACCTATCTGTGTTGCTTCTTCAAATCCTTCGACTGAACGTCGGTATTAAGGGATGAAATCATACAAATTTTGGTTTTCTTTTAAAGCACTTTTTAAAAAAAATATGAGCCTCTATTATAGTTGTCTTGGATGTTTCGCAAGGTATAATAGACCCCCTCGTGCCCTCCGCTAAAATATTATAAAATACAACAATCTTTATATATATATAGAACAGCATTTATGGTTACATCTATATTAAAATTAAGATAAATATACAAAAGTATTGAAATACAAATGTACAGTCCTAACATAATCATGCTGTCCAACTGTCTTTTTTGCTTTTCAAGTTCTCCAACAAATCTGTATTGTAATTTTAAATATTTTAACTAAGGGTGCAACGAGAGTATAAATGAATTCTCCCGCCAGCCATTTGAAGGTCAAAGTCCATGGCTGAATATGATTCCCTTGAATGCTGGCCATGACTGGTCATTCCCAGTGATAATGACTAATGTACTCACTTGTTTACTTGTTGTAGTTTGACACACAAAACAACTGCATTTCCTGCAAATATCAAGTGGGTTAAGGTTTTACTAAGGAATCCAATTAAGTAGAATAATGAGAAATGGGCTCGAACCACTAACCTTTCAATTAACAGCTCCCAGAGACTCACGTGCAACCCTTTTCTCCATTTGCAAGCTTTTGGTAAAAAAAAAAGACTTTATTCTTGCCGGCCTGTAATATTTGTTTTGCACTGATAAGCAAGATCTGTGTTTCATCTTTCGCAAGCTGTATGAATTTCATGAAAAGCAAGTTGTTCTAGAAAGAAAATGAAAACTTGCATTTAACAAAATCAAGCCGCACGTGATCATCCATAGTGATACATTCTATAAGACAAGACAGGAAGAGAGGCACCACTGGGATTTGAACTCAAGATCTCCTGTTTAATAGGAAAACGCATTAACTAAATCAGCCAAAGTGCTGTCAGAGTATTAACATCATGTCTGATGTCAGTGATTGCAGCTGACGAGGAGGATCGCTGGAGGACAGTTCACTGTGAACAAGTCAGCCTGCATAATGAGGGGAAGAGACCAGCCTCTGTGATGCACTATAGAGTTACACTAACCTTCTGCCCTACTGTTCTCTGCTGCATTCTACCCTAGCAGATAAATATTGGTTTCCATGCGTGTAAGGTTTCTTTTTTTTGTCAAATATTTTCAAGCATATTTTTGCTGTTGAAAATAAGTTGTTTGTGGTTTTGAGTGTTGTGTTCCTCTTCCTTTAGTGTCACCCAAAGTGATACATTGTGCTTCGGCAATTCTTCGGGCTATAGTGTTTAGAGGAGTTCAGTTGAATTAGTTTGCATAGATAAAGTATTTATTTTCCTTTTAATCCTTTAAAGCATATTACATTGTCAATACATTGTATCTTTCTTCCTACTAATTGTCATCATTTTTTTTCTGGCTTGATCTCGTAATCAGATATTTCAGAATCTTCCTTAAAAACTAGTAAAAGAAGTGGGACACATTCATGCACACTTAAAAATATGAAAGGGTAGCAGGACACAGTAACCACAAAACATCTTGTAGATTATGAATGTGCCTAAAATATTTCAGTACTTTAGAGGGTTCTGCCATTTTAGATGTTGTACTGTGCCTGTCTGATTTATCAAACGTGTCATTTAAATCTCACATCATTTCTATATCAGTCTCAGGGCCTTGCAGCAAAGATTGCAATTCATCCCAAAATGCCAAGTTTCCCACTGTTGATACGTACAAAGAAATTAATGTACATTTTCCCCCAAAATCAACCAATTTAAAAATCAAATGCATCCCTCCTCATCTGCAGTTGGAGAGAATAATGTCAGAATAAATACAGGTTTAAAAGTCAGGAGCATTGATAGTCCTATTTAAAAATTTTGCTAAAATGCTCACAATATATTAAAAAGTTCTATAAAATGCAAAAATAATTAAAACATAATAAAACAAGGTAAAAAGAAATGATACAGTTATAAAGATCAGGAATTATCAATTTGAAGTTACAATCCACTTACAATATGCCAAAAATGGCAAGAATATGTAAAACAGGTGTATATTTTTTTAAAAAACAAGTTAAAATAAATACTAAATACTTTTAAAATTCAGGAATGTGATTGGTCAGATGCTTACGATGAGTGTTGTTGGTGTTTCGTGTGATTTAGCGAATTGAAAAAATATTCCATTTAAAAACGGCAGTAGCTCGTATGAAAAAAATAGTTCGTAAGTATCTTTGTTGTAACAGCTGCGCCAGAACTAGTGTATTCATATTCAGCAGAAAAATACCTGAACTTGACTGGTTTATATTCAGTTATGTGCGTTGGGAACAAAAGGGAGACTTACTGTACGTGGATTTTATTAGGTTTTAGGAATCAGAAAATGTATTTTTACACGTTTATGCCTACGAGCAAAAATAACTTCCTGCTTTCAGCACTTTTATTGTTTCTGCTTGTAACCTCGAACAGAGAAACCCAGTACTGACTCTGGGATTTAAGAGGCATGTATGAAGACAGTAAAGGTGAGTTTGTTGTTTTTTTTCCCCCGCTGAAGAGTATGAAGGCGGTGTGACGAGTCTGGAGGGAGGAGACGCGCATTCCGCACGGGGAGCGCAGAGCAATGAGTTTCACCTGCAGCTCGCCGAGTCCTGTCCTATATAACCGCTGAGCCCGGACACACAGAGTCTCCAGCCAGTGTTGGAGACGCACTATGTTAATAGTTTTTTTTAAGAAGAAGTCGGTGTTCTTTCGCTATTATTAGTATTATAATTGTTATTATTATTATTATTATTTGAGTTAGTGGTTACTGGTTACTGTGCTAGACCGGCGCGAATACCGCTTCCGTTTCTTTTCTCTGCTCAAACACTGCTGGGCAAAGCTTAAATTAAAACCCTTTTTCTGAAACATTGAGTGTGAGGGGTAACAGGTGGAGGTAGTCCGTATCGAGGTCACCGGGGGAGGTACTCCTGTCTCCCCAGGTGACACTTTTTATTTTTGAGATAACGTTTGTTTGAAACCGCTCTACAAATTTTCTCACATGCACGTATTCTCCAATATCACCACAACAAAACCATAAAGTGTGTTTCCACAGACATGACACTACTATGCAATAAACCAATAAATTAATGAACTAGCAGAATCCCAATAAAAACACCTGGCCAGCCCAGCGTGTCAGTATCAGTTTCTTATCAGTGCTCCTTTTTTTCCACACCAGAAGTTAACTGAGGTTTTGTTTTCATTGCATAACAGCAGATAAAGGCTCTCTAGCAGTGTCTAAAGGTTTTTATAGCAATTGCAATGGTTTTTATTCTCATTTTCATGATTTTGTATTAATTTATTAATGTCATTCCAGGTCCAGTCTTCACAAAACATGATGTAGAATTTTTTCTAATTGATCAATTTGTCCCAGATTTTTATCCAATCTAGTAGTTACCTAGAACAAGGTTTTCAAATCATTCCCAGGCCCTTGACATGCATATAGTTGAAAAATATGACCTCTGAAGACCAAAAAAACATGTTCACCAGCTGTTTTTTTTTTCATATGTTTGTCTGCTGAGTGGGCACATTAAGAAATTTGACTATTCACACTCAAAGCCAAGGGGGCTAGCTTCAATTTAAGACCTGAACCAGGCTCCTGCTATGTTCTGCTGCAGAGATATAACAAATGTTTAAGGGGGAGGAAATTCCAGGCAGACATTGTCTAAATATGTCAATGTTGTTAAGTGTTTGAAGCCCAAATAAAGGGCTGTTTTGGATGAAAGCAGTAGATTGGGTCTGATCAAGCTCGTTACTGACCTCACTCACGCAAACTCCATATACGGTATTCGGGACTACGTGCGGTAAAGAGAAGAGTGCCCCCTTCTGATATATCAAGAATACACATAACTATGGAAGCCCGTCTCACCAGGGAGTGAAAAAAACCGTGCTATGGTATCTCATATTTGCAACTTCGAAATTATCCCCATTTAACTGTCTGCCCTTCTCTTATTGTAAGGGATTTGGTTTCTAGGGCTTGTACCCCTGCCACTCCCACCCTAGTTCGTGCCTCACTGTATAGGCTCGAACCCAGGTCTTGCCCACTAAGCTAAAGACCTTCGAGTAAAGAAAGAATTGTACCAGAATTGTTTTGGATAGATTTGTGAAATGTTATTGTTAAATACATAACTCACCAGAGCTGTTTTTTAAACAAAATAAATAAAAAAGCAATAGGGCTGGAGTTTATAGACTGTGATTCAAATACGAGAGTAGGAGAGGAGGGGACTAGTTCAGGAGCACAACCGGCCCTCCCCTGCCCAATTTCACAGCAGGCTCTGTTGTACCCCAATGTGGAGTTCAGCTTTTGATCACTCAGCTGAGAGATGAGCCCTGGGAATATGGGGCAAATACAGGAGATACACATGACTCGAGAGAGAGTTTTTATCCCTAAGGGATAACTTGTTTTACAATGGCAGACAATATAATGAAACAAAACCTCTGTTCTGCTGCTCCAGGCTGGTTCCACTGGGAACAAGTGGAGCTAGGAGCTCATGAACAGCAATTGGCCCAGAGGGCAAAAGATGTAGAATATAAATCTATTAAACGAATACCTTAGACGTATAAATGTGGTCCGTAATTTGTCTAGAATGAAATTCTAATATACGTATATTGTTATACGTCAATTATACATCTATGATTATATGTTCATTATATATAAATGGTTGGAGTTCTATTATACAGATAACTTTAGAGGACTATTATACATCAAAGAGATTTTAAATCAAGGCATAAATCAAGCCAATGACTTAGTTTAGGAATTTGTTAATTTTCAGAATAATCAAACACCTGAAAAATATGTAGTTCAAATTATACATGATATACAATATTGTAATCAACAAAGGCTAATTATAAAAAGACACAACTAGTGAACTTTAGCTACAAATTCTTGTAACATGGCAATATATATAGTAAAGACAAACACAAACTAATTACCTGAACATGCTAATATTTAAGTCAAAAACACATTTCAATTCAGATGTAAATTTTGAAACGTATAACTTCTATATTTCCAAGAAAATATGATTACAATGTGAAGTTAAGACCAATTTTTACTGTTCACCATTTGCAAAGCCCTCTCTTATTGTCCTAACAGTTAGAACCAGCAACTTATCATTTTCAGTGTCCAGACTTCCAGGCCCCCTGCCTTGCGTACGCAATCTTCAAACAAAGCATTTTGTGCTCCTTTATTTCATTTTCTGTTGTTGTTGGGTGGGACTTCAGCACCTCAGCTAGGAGAAAATTTTATAATATTAATACTCAAATAAATTATGATTAATCTCAAGAAAGAACCATTAAGGTTTACTAAGCTCAAAGCTTAATCAGTGTATTAAGTTTAGCTTGCATCATAATAATGGACCAATAGTCTGTCCTAATTAAAGAGTACCCAAAGTTTGAAAGTACAACATAAAATAAGAGTACCTTTAATTACTCTATAAAGATTTGTCTCTCCCAGGCCCCTCTTTTGTCGTTGATCTTTCCAGTTTATGCCAGCGAAGTTGAATTCCATCATCAGTTCATTTGTCATTTGTCTGAAAAACAAATTCTCACTGAGCTTAGATGTTTTTCAAGTGAGTTTCCAGTCAATGTTTTTTTACTCAAATATTTAGGATCAAATGTACTACTGTAATCCTTATACTTTAAAAGACAGTTTTGCAGCTTTACACCTTGCAAATTCAGTGCTTAGCACATAGGTATCTATAAACTAAATTTTGTGCATATTTTAACTTGATCAAAGTAAAAATGTAATGTAAAAACATCTTAAAAATCAATAAGCAATACCTTGACAACACTGTGAACACACTCCCTCTGACATCACTGCCACCTACTCTCCAAAGTTGGTTTATTTGGAAATAATATATTTGAAATAATATTAGAAGTTTTTTTACTACTGGATCTTCATCAATCAACTAATCAGACATACACATTACCCATGACTACTCAATGGAACTAACACATTTTTACATATTAACTGCACTTTTCTGCAGTATTTGCTCAGTCTTAGAATACAAAGTCACCATATTTCAAAGTTAAATTGTAGTAACGTTTTAGAACATAGAACATTATGTAAAACACTTTATTTTGGCATTAAAAGATAAGTAATATTATACATTATAAACTAAAAATAAGAAAGTATGCCAGAGATGGATCCTATTAATCAAATGTAGGCTGTCAAATTATGACCCATCTGTAACCTAGAATACTAGTGAATATTTTCTACACCAGAGAGAATATACAGTAATATCATACCAGCAGCAAGGACTCACTCGTGTGTACAGAACTCATCCATTGTGCTCAGCCTCTTGATGTGGAACTGGGAGTCTAACGGTTCTGTACACCTTCCCACACATCTCAGTTCATCTCTGATCTCCATCAGGAGACCCAATACCCACTTCTGAACTTCTGAAGTCATTCACATTTTGTATCAACATTTGAAAGGAATTGGATCAGGATTTTCTTATACTATTGTTATATTAGCATTACTGTAGTGTTGCTAATGTGCTACATGCAATTTATAATCTTACAAGTTCCCACATTTGTAGTTGATTTTATGTGGTCTTCTCTTTCAAACTATTTTATGTGCCATTTATTGCTTATTAAAATACTATTTTTAATCAAAATAATATTAAGTAAGACCTGTAAGTAGGATAAAGCGACGCCTTTCGTCAAACTTTTTGACAGATACCATGCCCCCTTTTTCAGCCAATGGGAGGCTGTGGTGGGCGGATGTCCAGCCCCCTTTTCAACCAATGGTGTGTTGTTATGGTCAGCTGTCCCTCCCTCCACCCGAGCCAATGGTGTGTCATTGTGGAGCGGATGTCCCGCCTTCCCCCACTGAGCAGTCCTGAGCCTCAAGGTCCAAATACCCGCCACCGCATTCCCCTCGAAAAAGCACATATTAGTGACGAGGGTTGGAAGGCGATCATGTCTGCCACGGGGTTGAGTGCGCTCTATTATAACCCTAAGGAAGCGGGGAGTTACGGCAGCGTGGGGAGTCTGTTGAGGGCCGTGACTTCCCCGGGTGTGAGCGCCACGTGTGGCGGCGTGTGAGCTTTAAGAGAAACAGGACGCTGGTACCTGAAATGGACTGGCAGTGGCAGGCCGACTTGGTGAACATGAGAGACTACAGTGAGTTCAACGATGGTTTCTGTTACATCTCATCACGTATAGACATGTTTTCTAAATATGCCTGGGCCGTGCCATTGAAAAGTCTGGAGGGGGCGTGACAAGCGCTTTCAGAAATATATTTCAAGAGGGTCGTACTCCTGAAAAGCTACAAACGGACGAGGGAAAAGAATTTCTTAACAGGACCTTCCAAAATCTTCTGAAATGTGAGAATATTGAACACTTCATTATGGCCAGTGATGTGAAGGTTAGAGTGATAGAGAGGTTTAACAGAACTATTAAAACTTGGATTTTTCCACAGCACGTTTCATTTCATGCATGAGCTGATCGATGTTGCAGTCGTACCCTCTAGGTAAGGTACATGTCCATATAGTCTCATCACTGATGAACAGAAAATCTTCATCCTGATCAAACGTGTTTAGCGTATGCGGATAGTGCAGCTCGACCAGACCCACTTCCCAGCTCCTGTCCAGGTCAATCGCCTTTGCCAGATGCTCTGTGAAGCACGCGCTGGTGTTCTTTGGAAACATCTTTGAGGATGAATTACTGGCTAGTGTAACATAGAAGACATTGCGGTTCATTTTTCAGCACCTCTATATTTCTTTGACCTCGGAAGCCTTTATCCAACTATTGAATTTATCGCTCTATCTGCGCCACTTTACCAAAATCTGTTTGTTTTTTTCACGCCCCCTGGCTGCTTTAATCTTTTGGATGGGATAGACGCTCTCAGAATTGGGGTTTATTTTCTGTACCTCTTCTGCGTAGAAGGAGCCCTTAATGTCATTGCTTGTGTTGTCCTGCAGTTTGTAATAGGGTCTTAGAGCCGGGGTCCGCTCTTTGACAATTAAAATTTCATCTGTGAAGGTCTGTTCATACCCCTTCTCAAACATTCCCTTTTATTTTGGACACCCGCACATGATCACCCACGTTAAATGAAAACTTTGACGGTTTTCACTTAAAGTGTTCGCCATAGACGGTTCTCCACATTTCAAGGGAGTTATCGGTCGTAACAGAAGCCGGGGTTCGTTTAATAGTCATGTGGTAACTATGATTATAAAAGTAAATAAGATCAGACAGATCGATTTTTGAAAGGTGTTTTTGTGTGTCAGGTACCTCCACATTTTTGTTTTAATAGTTTGGTTAAACCTCTCTATCGCACTACTGCTCGGTGGGGGAAGGCGGGACATCCGCCCTATAACAACACCATTGGTTGAAAAGGGGGCGGGACATGGGTTTTAAAGTTTTGACAGACACAGGCACACCACAGTGGGGCAGACTTGAGTTTTTCAAATAGCTCTCGGTTACCAGCGTTGGCTAGCAAGGTGCCCGGTACGTTGATTTCGGCCATTGCCCCCGTGAACACATCCCAACCTTTTAGCTTCTTACCAGCCGCAACAGATTGCTGTTGTGTGAGAGCCCTGACAAGATCAATCATGTGAGAGCCCTCAACGGGTGCACCCTTGTACACAAATTTTCCTTTTTAATTCCAGGCTATTAACAGTTTATTGCGTGCCATAGTCTTGAACAATATCTCGGCATTTCTCTGGAACCACTGAGATGCGCTGTCTTAAATATACCCAAAGTCAGCGTCGGTCGATGACGGCTGTTGTGGTGATGCGTGTGATAGATCGGCGGGTGCATTTTCGGGTAGTACAACAGTTAAAATCCCCTTTTCAGAAAACTCCTGGCGTACTATTGTCAAATACCGTTGTAACACCCGATTATATAATCTCACTTTTTCATATTCAGGCAGATGCGAGTTCTGAAAAAAGTCTCTCATTTAGTCATCCAACCTGCGGGTTGTTATTTTTCTCACATCGCTTTCGTTGCCGGACCGCTCTCGGAGTCGATCGAGCTGTTTCTGAGGTACAAGGTACATTTTTTTCAGCGTGCTCCATTATCGGTGTTGTAGAAGCCCCGTAATCAATGGTACCGCAATACTCAACAGTGTCCCAATAAAACTGCCGGACTGGTTCACCAAGAGTCTTTATTTTAGGAGAAACCCAGTGGGCAAAAGACGTATAATATACGTCTATTAAACGCATACCTTAGACATCTAAATGTGGTCTACAATTCGTCTAGAATGAAATTCTAATATACGTCTAAAGTTATACGTCAATTATACGTCTATGTTTAGACGTTCATTATACATAAATGGTTGGAGTTCTATTATACGGATAGATTTAGAGGACTATTATACATATATGGTTGGAGGTCTATTATACATATAACTTTAGAGGTCTATTATACGTATATGGTTAGAGGTCTATTATACGGATAACTTTAGACGTCTATTATACGTATATGGTTAGAGGTCTATTATACGGATAACATTAGAGGTCTATTATACGTATATGGGTAGAGGTCTAGTATACATCAAAGATAGATTTTATAGGTGTAGAAACAAGTAAACCAAGCCAATGATTAGGTTTAGAAATTTATTCTGAAAATACACATTCACACCTGAAACATACGTATTTCAAATTATACATTGTATACAATCAACAATCAACATATGGGCAATAATCATAAAAAACACAACTAGTCTTAAACTTCAGCTACAAATTCTGGTAACATGGCAATATACAGTATAGTAATGACAAACACAAAACTAATTACATTAACACACTAACTCAAAACCACATTTTGATTCAAATATACATTTTAAAATGTACAACTTCTATATTTCCAAGAAAAAAATATTACAATGGAAGTTAAGACGATATTTGTCCACTATTTGCAAACCCTGTCTAATTGTCCTAACAGTTAGAACCAAAAACCTATTATTTTCAGAGTCCAGATCTCCTGGCCCCCTGCCTTGCATATGCATTCTTCAAGTAACACATTGTGTGCTCCTTTATTTCTTTTTCTGTTGATGTAGGGTGGGACTTCAGCACCGCAGCTAGGAGAAAATTATATAATATTACTTCCCAAATAAATGATGATTAATATCTTCTTTAGTATAATCTAAAAAATGAACGGTTTACTAAGCTCAAAGCTGAAATAAATGTATAAAATTTGGCTTGCATCATAGCAGTTGAGCAATAAAGTCTGTCCTAATTAAAGAGTACCCAAAGTTTGAAAGGACAACATAGAATAAGAGAAACGGCAAAACGATTTTGTGTCATCTTTCCCATTCACACTATTTTATGTGCCATTTTTTTGCTTATTCACGTACTATTTTAATCAAAATAATATTAAGAAAGATCTGTATGTATTCAGATAGTATTATTATTGTTCATACTTACTCGTCAAAAGAGGATTGCTGAGATATTTGCAGATATACTTCTACGTTTGAAAAACGTGTCCAAAATGGTGACCAACGAATACTAGCAATGCATTGTGGTATATATCCGGAAAAAATGCTGGGTTCGATATTTTCTCAACGTATGCGTTTATTAATGTTGTCGATATTATGGTTGAAATTTAACATTGATAATACATCGCGGCTATGTACCCCCTGCTATGAGCTGATGTGCAATTTTAACACATGCAGTTAGTAAGGATCGGTCACTGTTGTATGGTATTATATATAATGACATTATGGAATAGGATGGGGACAGGCCTGGCAACACGGGGGGAGGGGGGAATGTCGCCCCTTCAGTTTTGGGCAAAAAGATTTACCTAACTTAATTTGCGCCCTAAAAAAATAGTTGTATTTTGTCAATGGTCAGACAACACTAAATGACACGAACAGTCACTCAGTCTGTTTGATGGGCAGGAGGGCTATCCGTCCAGGAACTGCACATATCAGTGTCGTTATTGAGTGTCAACATTACGATCCTGTTTGCTCAGGTGGACCGATTCCTTGCAGTAGTTTATCATTATACTTAAAATCGTTATATAACTAGGACTAGTTATAGCAGTCTGTGCTTTCTGTTGGTTTTACAACATTTTTTTCTTAACGATTCAGAACGTCCATGTAGCTGCAAAAATGAACGCTGGTACTTTTCGCTCCAGGCAATACAAACCGTGAGTGACGAAAAATGTGAAACTGAACTTCATCGCAAATACCAGATTGCTAGTCGTTATCTTCTATCATGAAGCACTAATCAATGGCATAGCTGC
Source organism: Lepisosteus platostomus (assembly GCF_059453375.1). Lineage (NCBI taxonomy): Eukaryota > Metazoa > Chordata > Actinopteri > Semionotiformes > Lepisosteidae > Lepisosteus > Lepisosteus platostomus. Next base: position 66,309,524 of record NC_142615.1, on the reverse strand, counting down.
GAGATTTCATTTGGGTAGCTGCACCATACAGCTCCGTTTCAACCGAAATATCACTCCCCCCTCAGAATTTCAGACGCCCCCCTAGAGCTTTTTCCCCGGGCACCGCGCACTGATGGGGGACGGGGTGTCCAGGAAATGGTATCAACTTTTGTCAAGAAAATAAAAATAGAAACTCTATAGGCACTCAAACATTTTACTGTTTTTTTTCAGGCAGGTGGCAAGACCCCCTCAACAAAACCCTTGTATGCCAAGCTGTGGGCATTGATTCGTCGAATATACGTATATTTACGGCGAAATTACGTCTATACGTATATATACGTCGCCTCGACGTATAATCAACGTCGAATTGCAACCGTAAAATCGACGACATGAATGAACGCATATATAACGTCGAAAACACATCTAACACAGTGCCTGAGGCTTTTTACTGTACAGTATGTATCGTGTGTGCCGCAACTAGGAGTATACGGCACTCTGCACAGTGCACGAAGTAAATTATTTTGGCAGTAATTAATTTACACGTGTATAATAAATATAGTAAATATAATAAATTAATAAAACTATGTTTTCGGGTTTACGAGTCATAACGGTATCACCGTTCTCCAAGAGCTGTTTTATAAAATAACTTTTACCGCAATTCGAGGGTCTGGACAAAATGCTTGAAAAAGGGTGTTTTAACCTGACATCCATCGTGTTAATATCCGTAGGGCAATGATGTCAAATTTTCTTGCAGCACCCGCTTGTCGTACACCACCTTTTGGGTTTTCTTTAAGGTCCGGGTCTCAATGTGCCAATCCTTTTTAACACGCACGATCATCGGCTGTTGAATAGAAATGTTTAAATTCCCGGCACTCAGCATAAGGGTTAACGCCATAGTCAAAAACCAAGTCCCGCAGACTCTCAAAGTTAACATTTTCACCATTATTACGCTCAATGTGAACAGGCTTTCCCACCAGACAGCTTGTACCCATACGACTCGAAAAAAATGTACTTGTTTGAAATTTTGGGGTTGTCCAAAGGCGGTATGTAGCAGAAATGTGTGTCAGGGGTGTCGATCACGTTGTTACAACGCGAGCACAGTTTCTCTTTACATTTGGGACTTGCGAGGTTATAAACCCCACATTTCTCACAAAAGACCCTGCGCTCACACTTACTCACACCCGTCGCCGCATTCCGAAAGTGCCAAACACTGAAAGCTACGACAAAAGACCTTACAGGCCGGGCAATTCTGAATTTTGGCATCAATTTTGCAACACTGGGGATCTAAACAGGTTTTACAAGCTTTAACACAGGCGTGTGCGTTCTTGTGGCTATACGCCGCATGGCAGTTAGTGCAAAAATACGCCGCCCCCACAAAAGCTTTAATATTTAAAACCCCATAAAAATGCTCTTCATGCAGTAGAACAAAAAGTATTTTAGAAATTTGGTGGTGTGGGCCCCGTTGTAAAATATTTCCAATCACCCTGGTCGTGGTACAAAATTTTAATGACCACCTTTAAATGTTTTTCAAAAGCGGTAATGTCTGACAAACTAATTTTCCGATTCTCTGGAAAACCCAACTCTTTGTGCATTCGTTTAGCGCCCTGTAACATTTCCCTATCGGTACAACCTTCATTCAACAAACCGTACACACACCCGGCGAAACACAGATTACCGCCCGTGTAATGTAAATCGATAAGGTGCGCTTTTTTCTGAGCAATTACCCGGCTGTACAGAACGGATTTAAATCTTCGGCGGGCACCCCCCTGCATATTCCTAACTATCGTCACCACTAAGCGGTGGCTGTCATCGGTAAGAACCTCTGTGTGGCTCTGTAAGAGGTCCGAGATGTGGCTTAAAAAATCGGCAGCATTTAATTCTCCGGGGTGTCTCCTGCGTGAGAACAAGGGTTTGTTAAAACCACCCGCAGTCAAACGCAGCTGTACAAAATCATTCGCCCTGATGTTTTGAGAAAGTTCATCCAATATTCTCTGGACTGCACCATGCTCAGCGTCTATAGCCTGTACATACGAGGTTATTCTGTCGAGATTAACAAAACGAAATTCTTCATGGTGCTCTGTTGCTCTAAAATTATTATAAGACCTGTTATAACTACGTATACGCTCCAGGAAAACTAAGGGGTCTCTATTCGCCCCTGCACCGCCACCAACCTGATTCAGATCGTTCAGTACAACCGGTTCTCGGTTACCGACATCCTGTTCTGCTACAACAACCTCGGGCCTTAAGTTATTTTCTACCACGGCATTCTCATTGCATGGTTCGGGCGGCCCTTGGGAAATCTGATGCCGCTCTCTGAATCTTTGACGACGCAACAAACATGCTTTTGCCAGTTTAATTCTTTTATTTATGTACAAACGCTTGCTGTTGGCAAGCGCTCGGTCTTTTAAACACTTTTTAGACCGCATGTTTAGTCATTTATTGCCGGGGATTTGCACCAATGAAGCATGAAATATCATCATCATGGTCTGAAATCCTGAGCTTAGAGCGGTATCTTCTGTAGAAATTATATCTAAGAGGTTAGCGGTGAAAACCTGGATCTGTTTTGGAAACAAGGTCTGTACACCGGCTAAAACCGCTCTTAGACACTCTAAAGCTCGTTTTTTGGCCACCTCATTAGTGATCGCCGTTGATAGTGACTGTGTAATACCGCGCACTGAATCTAGCACATCACCCAACACCAAGTCTTTAGGCGCGTTATTATTTCTCTCCGCAGGCTTGACACGTCTGGCTTTGGTCAGTGTCTTAACAGCCGTCTCCGATGCAGTCACCACCTTAGGGTCCGACGTTTCCGCCACATTTGTTTCGCCGCTCGTCGATACAGCGGCTGTGTGAAAAAATAAAATACTTATTACCACGCCAATGCTCCACATCTCAAAATCAGAAAACTACACTGTGATAAAAATAAGACTTTTCAACACAACAATCAATGAAATCTAAACTGTCAAAATCAGAAAACTACGATAACTATGATAAAAACGCCACACATGTGGCGCATCCTTACACAAAGGGCTGCGGGTGAATGGAACAAGTTACACGGACATGTTGTTACACCGGTTTCCTTTACGGCTGTGGTGGCGCTACTGGGTCAAGCGGCGTGGTTAACAGCCTATAGACCCGCGGACAGACCAGTCGCTTTTAACTTTAAAAGCTAAGCAGTTTTAAAATAAGGTTTTTAACACTCCCAGACAGAAAACTACGCGAAGTAGGATCTTTCAGCGAATTAACATCCTAACAAAAGAAGTAACGTTTGCCATAAGTGGATCATAACATCTTGACCACGCTTAAATTATTGTAACGCTTACGGCCGACAAGCACTGTGTGTAAGAGCCGGCGTACCAGAGCGGGTGACGTCACCGCCCTTCCCTGTGATAGCAGGACCACAGCTACTGGGCTGTGGAGAGATCTCTCTTTAGCTCACGGGGCTAGGTCGCTGCAGAGAGACGCGGAAGTCCCGGGTTCGAGCCTCCAGTCGGGATGGGGCCGACCAGATGCGGCAAGGGCGCCCGCTTGAGCCCCCGTTGCGTTACATTATATTAACCTTTGCTTTCTTGATTTCAGACGTTTTGAGCTCGTTGACCCAGTTAACGTGTTGGCGCGTCGCAGTTTATTTTTTGAAGGTCCGGGGTCTGTACGGAGTGGGAAAATACCATTAGTGAAAGAACTCAACACCGCAAATTACCAAAAAACGGTGGGGGTTTTTATTATAGACACGTTTAAATGGTTATGCTAAAAGAATGTTTTATATAATACCGACGTCTTCTCTCAGGCGATCTGATAATATGCCCCGCACCCTCTGGTATGGCGTGAACATCTGCATGTGTCTCCACAAGGTTTTGCGGTGGGATTGTAAACCCCAAACGAGGTTTTTTAAATGTGTAGCTACTTGTCCCTTCGCCCGCGTCTGTGGAATAGACACATACGAGTTTTGGTGTGGAGTATATACCCCGGTGTCTTTAAGACTCACATGGTCGTAAAGCATTATTCAAAACATTGTCGTAAATACTCACCAGTGTTGGGCTGTGCGGTAACTGGCCTTTTTACAGCTGTGGTTTTCGGGGCTAATGGAAATGAATGGATACACACAGTCACGACCACATTATGGAGCAACTCCCTGGTAATTCCATTATAATAATTCAATATTGTCTAGTATACAAATATTATACAACGTTTTGTAACTATAGCAAACATGAGACATGCACCGTGAAGTTGTAATTGTCTCACAAAAAGCCGGATATACATACCGCTGAAATTCGTGGAGTCCTGGCCTTCGTCTACCAAGTCGAGCAGTGTTAAGTCTGTAAATAGAATATCTTCAGACCGTTGAAATTGATCGGCGTGATCCATTCTGACGAGTTAGGCGATAACGTGAGACTGTAAGAAATGGAATGCAGCCAAAACTTCGCCTGTTAAACCGCTGGTACTTATACACAAACCGATAAACTCTTCTAAGAAACCCCCCCACATAAACCATTAATCTTCAGTATCGTTGGGTGTGCACGTACTGGGCTGTAGAAATTAAGAAACATTTTAGAAAACGTTTTAGTCCGTTATAATGTTAAAATCTATATTATTTTAAGACATACAACGGTGTCTAAATTTCATAGCTGTTAAACGTGGTGAAAATGTGTCGCGGTGTCTGTGTTTGATTCACCAACAGACCGCTAAGAATATTATCAAACAAAATGTTTTTTATTAACGCTATAAGAAAATGTATCTGTTCTTTATAGGCACTTGTTCACAAACCAAGCTTGACGTTTTGAGGTTTTATTTTTTAATAATGTTAAGAACATTTTTCCGTGAAATACATGGTGTGCTTGTAAATTAGAAAACTTTACATGAATTTAAAATGTTTGTAAACTTTTCCCTGGGGGTTTCTCCCACTACTCTGCATTCCATTATCTCTACTGGGAAACAATTTTAGAACATTAGGACCAATCCGTTAAAGTATGAAAAACAACACCCCATCATTTTTTGTCTGTTAATACCTTAAAGACTTTTACGCTTGCGCTGTGTGGAAATTTATCTCAAACTTTCAAAAAAGCTGTGGCTGTGAAAAATGTCTTGTGTTATGTAGGTGTGTTACACCATTGGCGCATATTCTTAAATGCTCCGGCCTGACAGGGTCGCAGTGCGTGCTTGGAGCTGTCAGACACCGCAGAGGTGCTGAGATGGCTTCTTTGTGTGAAGAAACAACGGGTTCCGCTACTCTGCAAAGTGAAGAGGTAGGCGGCTAAAATATTTTTCTGATCGTGCTTGTATCGGTGCTTAGCCTATGTCATTTTAATACTTGATCTTCTTTTTAGCAAAACCCGACTCCACCCTCTGCACCCTGTGACAGCGGCGGGGGTGTGAGTTCAGCTGGGGTACCAGATGTTGAAGAACTGCCGGGTGCTAGCGATGATGCCACGCTACAAATGGTAAATATTAACGAAAAACCTTAGCTCACAAGCGCGTTAAATGCTCGATATTTTAGGTACAAAGCATGTCTATTTTGTTAAGCCTTCCTTTTCTTTTTCCTTTAATAGAATAAAGAGGATGTGGACGGGTCAATCTTCAGCCTACCGGCACATGTGACTGTCTCGTGTCTATGCTAGTGTGTTCGCCCAAATGTTAATAAAGCTGATGCCTATGTCCCTAATGAGCCCGATGTTATGCCCCAGATTGTGAAAGCAGTAGTTTATTGCATCTTCAAACACTGTTTAAAGGGGGTCCTGGTTGATGACTGCCCGGCCTGTCTGATTGACCATCCCGGGCAGCGGGGTCACACATGCCTGTCTGGCGGCTACACAGATGGGTCTGAAGACATGACGTTTGCCGCTTTAGAAATTTATAAGTCTCTCAGTTTAGCCCGAATTTTATCGGCTGTTCTGTACACCGCCCGGTGTCTGGGTTCGTACACCATTACAAATGACACTGAGCGGCGCATAAAACAGTTGCTAAAAAATATAATTGAGGACCGCTCCCCATACGAGCATGTACACACCACAGTTGAACAGCTGGATGGAAAATTAGTAGACATGACTTTTGATGAGTTGCAAAAGAAACACTATTCTTATTTTTACAGACGCAAAAAAAAAAAGATCTATGTAAAATGTGAATACAGATTTCACTCTGTTTTACAGACCCGGGTGTGCCATCGTCCGAAGAATGAAGAATTTCGAATGTATACGTCTGAATTCTTACTAAGAGTGCTTTACACACTTCTCTCTACAAAGCTTGATATGCAAAACAAAGAGTCGAATGCTAATGTCCTTAAATTTGTTAAAGAGATAGATGTGTATGTCAAGAACTTGAGTGAAATTATTGCAGATCTGATGTTTTCAGATCAGAAAAGGAAGCCTGGGGGGTTCTACAGTGTGTATTCCAAAATAGAGCGTGTTTTGCACAGAACCTGTGGTAACACCATCCCGCTGATTACGCAGGCAAATTTTTCCGCACCAACATTTAATTGTTGAATGCAAACAGGAGCCGGTAACGCATGTGTGCTGCGTTGTTTCACTGTTTGAAAACCCCCTGTTGAAATAAAGCGGTTCACATTTCACATACTTGCAAACTGGAGTCTGTAACTTGTGTAAAAAGTGCGGCTGCGCTGTTTCTGTGTTTGAAAACCCCCTGTTGAAATAAAGCGGTTCACATTTCACATGGTGTTTGTCCTGCGAATTCTTTCCGTGAGACTTTACGCAGTCAGTGTGTGTGTGCATGATTGCACCCCTGCTGCTTTGGAGACACGGCTTGTGCAGCCGGACAACCACTGGGCCACCCGGCCGCGGCTGGCACCGCTCACACCCCGGGATCTTGCGGCCTGCAACAGACTCCCCGCGCCGCCGTAACTACCCGATTTCCTAGGGTTATAATAGAGCGCACTCAACCCCACGGCAGACATGGTCCCCTTCCAAACCAATACACACTTTCACACACCTAAAGCGAGGGATGCGCCGCCTTGGGGCTTTGGGACCCTGAGGCTCCGGACCGACCGGCCGGGGGGAGGCGGGGGTTCCGACCCACACCATTGGCTCCTGAGGGGACGGGACATGCACAAATAACAACACGCCATTGGATGGCAAGGGGCGGGACAACCAAACACCGTGGACGACCATTGGCTGGAAAAGGGGGGCGTGGTACCTGTCAAAAGTTTGACGAAAGGTGTCGCTTTATACTACTGATGTGCAGTGTGCCTTTCCTCTTGTCGTATTCAAAAGTACTCACTGTGTGAGCTCCTCACTGCGTGTTCTGTACTCTACTGTGATTTAATTTAGATGATTACGTGGAGTAGAGTGACAAGATCTACTTGAACATTTTTGGTTTGTGAAATGAAACACTAAATACACTACTGTAAATAAAAGTAATGGACATTTAAAATAATAACAGTTCAGCTAGAAGAGTGAAAGATAAAAGACTATTTAGAATGACATTCACAATAGACTTAAGAACAGTTCAACCACCTGAATAGGGACTTGAACCCTGGGCCCTCAGATTAAAAGTTTGATACTCTACCGACTGAGCTATCCGGGCTCTGAAAGAAAGTTGACACTGTCGGGATCCTCGCAAGTCACGTGTCTCTTGTGCGGAAGAGCAGTCATACCTGACCCGTCTGGAATGACCACTGACAGACTTTATCCAGAAGCGACGGCACCACTCCCAGTAGAATGAGTGAGAAATAGAGCATGACATGAGTAGTTAAGGGGCTCCCACAATCCATCTTTCCTCACATTACTGATTTTTCTCAATAGCATTTTGACCTTTTTTCACATTCAGATTTTTTTCACATTTAATTAAATCTTTTAATCAAAAACATTAAAAAGAAAACAAATGGAACATTTTTTGGAACAATAATTAAAAAAAACTTTCAATGCCTTGGTTGTACAATGCCATACGTGTGCACACCCTTTATAAAGGGAGTTGCAACAATGCTGAAATTTAAAGAGCATTTCTGTAGAGAAAACAGCATTTTTTCTGCCTTGATGTTAAGCTTAGGGAGTCTGTCTTTTAGAAATTATATTTCTTAACACCTTGCACAGCCTCCCGACAGACTAACAAATATTTTTTGGAGAAATTGGCTCACACACCAGAAAACACTAACGTTTATTTACGTGAGAGTATGTAAAACTCAGGCTTTAACAGATGTTCATGGTGTTTCACACGGGGTGTTATCTGTTGTAGTGTTTCCAAAGATGTGTTAGCGGACCACAAATTATCTTGAAAAGATTTGGGTTTGTACTGGCTGGGATTCAAACACGACTTAATTATTTGGAAGGCACCTGTACCACCAACGCACTTCCGAGAAGCACCTGCAAATTATCACAATCCTTTCTCTCACCTACAAAGTTATGGAGACACAGACGTCCAATGAAAACTCAAGGCTCCACTCAAGGCTTTATTCACTCAAGGCTCCACTCTTTTGTTGTGATGTCATTTTAATTAATATTAGCTTTGATAAGGTGTCATTTTTGCCTCTTAAAGGTCAAGTCTGCTCCTTTCTTCCTGGTATAGAAAGAACGTGTTCCATCTTTGTTTAAAAACACCACTAAAAGTAAATTATTCAGCTCTACCGCCTGTGTGCATTGACAAGACATCTCAAAAGGACATATTAAATAAGAACACGATCCTTCCTGTTACCATTCCTGTGCCAGGGCGTTGTTTCACCCTTTTACGTTAAATCATCAGTACTGCTGTTTTTCTATGCATAGTTTAATCAAGAGCACTTAAAAGATGCAAAAAGCTTTCAAATAAAATAGAATTGAAAGACAGTCGAGTAAGGAGGTAGAAAAAAAGCACTCCCCCGTCTGGGAATCAACCACCGTCGCCCATGTAACTGGATACAAAAATAACAGATTAATTTGTGCCCAGTCTCTTGAAGCTTCGATGCGATTATTTTTCCTTCCTTATTTCTTCATTCCTATGAATTTACTCTGTAGTAGAAGAAACGCGAAAGTGGGAAACTGCAGGCATTCTTCGTGAGTGGTGAATTGTGATCAGTGAGCATTTCCACATCTCTAAGTCTGTTCCATAAAATTTTTCATTGGGGATGTAGCTCAGTGGTAGAGCGCATGCTTCGCATGTATGAGGTCCCGGGTTCAATCCCTGGCATCTCCAGGTGCTTTATGTTATAGTACTCACATCGCAATCTTCTGTTGAATTAGAACTCTTTGCTCGTGTTCAGAGAGAGACAGGTTTACAAAATTAAATGCAGGCACACTCGACGTGCTGCAGAGTTGCGCTGCTGTTTTAAATGTACCTCATTTAGTTCTGTTTAATCTTAAATTATTTGAACTAATAATTTAGTTCAAATTCAGGAAATCCAGAGATTGCTTCACACTTGTCGTGGCTGTTGCAGAAAACACCTGTTGAATCTCACCTGGGATTTCCTGAGAGATTATTCAGCGAGCGAATCCTCCTTCTGAACTCCGCACTAAACTGAAAGCTTCACGAACTCCTCACTGCGTGTCCTGTACTGCTCTCGTGTAAATGTTAAGCACAGCCATAAACACACTTTGAACTTTTTCCGTTTGTTAAGGTAAATGCAAAAGAGCATGACAAGTATTGATCGTATAAAATATCCATGGCACAACTCGAGAAAGTACTGAAGGACTACACATCGACTCTTGATGATTACAAGAGATTCAAGAAACACAACCGTCCGCACCTGGGTTTGGATCCTGAACGCTAGAGTTAAAAGAACATAAGTGATGGATATGTAAACTCTCTTAATTGTCTTATAGTTTATGAAATAAAACAATTTCTTATACTTTCTTACTGTTGATAGACGATTTATTGAATTTTAACAAAATCACAATTACAAACGTTTTCTGTTAAACTGTTATTCACATATTCTAACGTAGATAAACGTTAGTGTCTTCCAGTGTGTGAGCCAATTTCTCCAAAAAATATTTGTTAGTCTGTCGGGAGGCTGTGCAAGGTGTTTAGAAATAGAATTTCTAAAAGACAGACTCTCTAAGCTTAACATCAAGGCAGAAAAAATGCTGTTTTCTCTACAGAAATGCTCTTTAAATTTCATCACTGCTGCAACTCCCTTTATAAAGGGTGTGCACACGTATACAACCAAGGCATTGAAAGTTTTTTTTTAAATTATTGTTCCAAAAAATGTTCCATTTGTTTTCTTAATGTTGTTGATTAAAAGATTTTATTAAATGTGAAAAAAATCTGAATGTGAAAAAAGGTCAAAATGCTATTGAAAAAAATCAGGAATGTGAGGAAAGATGGATAATGGGAGCCCCTTAACTACCCATGTCATGATGTATTTCTCACTCATTCTACTGGGAGTGGTGCCGTCGCTTCTGGATAAAGTCTGTCAGTGGTCATTCCAGACGGGTCAGGTATGACTGCTCTTCGGCACAAGAAGAGATATAACATCACAGCAGCACCATTTAAGGTGGAACGAAAAACGCGAATAAGAAGCCAACTTTAGCCTCGTAGCAGACCCTGGGAGGCACGCTCAAAATAATCATCTTTCCCAGTACTTAAGAGTCATATTTAGATCGCTTTACTGCAATTTTATTTGATTGATGGGAGATGTGAAGCCATCGACCCTGTACTGCGCTTCACATTGTAATTGAAGCCATTTCTCATGCTTCTCTCAGTAGCGGGGCTGCAATTGCGTGTAAAGGAGGCGACTTGAAAATGTCGCTACAAAAAAGTTAATTTACTTGTCCGACCACCTCCCTCCGTCCCCCTTTGCTGTTAGCACAATTCTTTCAGTTTCTTTTCTTGTATTTTCCTTGATATTTTACTGTTGCTTTTCCCCATGAGGAGATGGATCCACAACCGAAACTGTTTTCACCCTGTTTGTGCAACTTCAGTCTGTATGAGGAGCACATTTTGCACAGCTCCAGTGGCGCAATCGGTCAGCGCGCGGTACTTATACAGCAGTGCACAGCGGAGTTATGCCGAGGTTGTGAGTTCAAGCCTCACCTGGAGCAGTGTCTTTAGCTACTGAAAGCAACTGTCGAGTTTAGATACTCTCAGGTATCTGATGGAGATAAATTAACATCAAACGAACAAGTAAAGGTAAAGGTTTACTTCGAGTCACAATCAAAGAAGGCTCCACAGCTGAAACATTGTGTTTCCTTCTCTTTTCAGCATGGAATTAATCCTATACTTTTTCCTTTGAAGCCCACCCATGCTGACGCAGCTCCCTACTTAAAGTACCATCAGCTGTGTACCTCCAGTTGACCTGTACACAAATATATGAGAGAGGTCTACTGAGACGAGAGGAGCACTGGACTTGATAAAGCTCTTGCATTAGATTATGTTTTTGTTGTTCCCCAGATTTGTTTTTAAATGTTCTTTTTCTTTTGAAGTTGTTGCATTTGGTTGTTTTTTTATAGTTGTTAGACAACTACAGGGATTTACCGAGGTTCCCGGAAGACTTCTCGTTTTGTGTTTGTTGTGTTTTTGGGTTACAACTATTTTTTTTCTGTTAATAGGACCCCACGCATTACTGTGGGACTAGTTAATTTTAGTTCTTACATTGTACCTGAAATGACCTCAATAACTACTACTCTGTTTCCCTTTTTTTTAAAAAAAGGCAAAACTGATGTTTTGTTTCTCCTTGTTGCTGATTGGTAGCTACAACGGGTGAGTTGAAACAAACTTGGCCTCTGAAATTTTTCAGCAGCTCTGTACTGAACCTGTTCTCAATTGCAACAAACCTAAAATAACAGCTGCTGCCCATTAGATGTTACTGAAGTAGCAGACTAAGCGGAACAATAGATTACATTGGAACTGTCCTGAGTGTAGTGGAATAATATCGTCATTAAGTAATGAACTGATGCACCACTTGTTTGAAAATTATTTTTATATTTAACTAAAATTGCTTTCCAGACACTACAATTATTCACAAGGAATTTTATCAATACATATTTTATTAATAAAAGCGTGATATCTTAATAATAAAGTTTAATGTTACCTTTAACATTAGTACTTTAGTAGCTGTATTATGCTTTTGGGAATTTCCAGGTGTCCTGGTGGAGAGAACTGAAATTAAGGAAATACATATTTAAAGGGGTGTAAGTGGATCTACAGAAGCTCAGGATGCCGTGAGGCGGGCTACATTACTGCACTGTATCGGGGCTCCCGTGCAGCGGATTTTCGCCAACCTCCCTGGAGAAAAAGGTACATATGAACAGACTGTAGCTGCCTTAGACGCTTACTTTACACCGCTGAGAAATGTGGTTTTGGAACGGCATAAATTTAGGCAGAGAACTTAGTCTCAGGACGAATCTGTTGTTGCTTTTTTGACTGCACTAAGAGAACTGGCTAAATCGTGTGACTTTGGAGTATTGGAAACTGACATGTTAAGATATCAACTTGTGGAAAAATGTGCACATAAGAGACTATAAATTGCTGCAGGAGGAAGGGCTGACTTTAGAAAGAGCTCTTACAGTCGCTAGAATTCATGAAGCAGCTCAAGCAGAATCAAGAATGCTTTCTGACCACAGTGACAAAGTGACACTGAACGGGGCGCTCGCTCAAAGTTTACAAACAAAAGCCGAGCAGCAGGACGCAGTCATGCTAGAGAAATAGAAGAACAACCAAGTTTAAGGACAAGTATCCCTTTTATTGTTGTTGCTGCATCCAGGCGATGTAAACCAGATTCAGAAAAAAATAATTTGAACAACATTATTCCCACATTTACTCGAAGGCGCGGTGGCTGAGTGGTAAGGCGTCGGTCTCGTAAACCGAAGAGCGTGGGTTCAAACCCCACCCGTGCCTGTTTCATTTGTCACCGCTTTCCTTTAGTTTCAAAGTCTAAAACTAAAGTCAAAAACTCGCAATGTAGGGGTCTCAATAGTAAGAGGACATAACTGTCGCCAGTGATTAGTATTCTTGCATATCCTGCTTTGTTTTTTAGTCGACAAAGCTTGTCTCTCTTCACACCCATCTTCCAAATGATTGCCTCAGCATTGGGAAGGAACGTGCGCTTGGTACAGCCCCCCACTCCATGGTCTGATCACAAACAGATCGGGTGAGCTGTCAGTCCAGGTTGGAAGTAACGTTCGAAAGCACTAAAAATCTGGCTTAGGAACGAAAAGACCGTGTTTTTTTAAACGAGTAAACGATAAAATAATATACTGCCTGCAAGACTTGTCAAGTTCAAGTCCAAGTTTATAGTCATTATACTCATACACAGGTATATGGTATAACGAAATGCTATTTAGCTAGCTCTCGGACATAAGTAGTACAAAGAAAAAAACACAACAACAATACAATTGTATAACAAAAGACAGACAGAAACAACAGCCAATGTGCAAAAAACAACAACAACAGGCAGTGTACAAAACAACAAAAAGGTAACAGGTTATGTGCAAAAACATGCATCAAAAGAATGAAATAAAGGGATAGAAATGATGGGGAGTGAGCTTTTGACATATATGGTAGAGGTAGATTTTCAATGTGTGTTTGGGTTTTTGGTAAGAAAGAAGGCACTGTGAGGTTCAGATCATAGGTGAGAGGTGAGGAGAGAGTGAGAGAGGCTGGGAGTTTAATAGTTTGATAGTGCGGGCGTAAAAACTGTTCCTGAGTCTGGTAGTCCGGACCCGAATGCTCCGGTACCGTTTTCCATGTCATGCTAAACATTGTGTTTGTCCAGTCGTATCAATCGTTCTAAAGTTACGGAAAATCGGATGCGACTGGTGCAAACAGCAAATTCACAGGTTCGTGTCTTTTAAGCTTTGTGTTCCGCTCTCCGAATAGAGGCACGGGTTCAAATCCCACTCCTGACAATCAGGCATTTTACCCTGTCTTTTTTACCTGCCTTTACACTGTTTCAGTCTTGTTGTGCTCGCTGACAATCACAGTACGAGGAAAACGGAGAAACTGCTTAGCAAAAACATAACGGACAGAAAAAAGCTTCGTAAACACGTGAATGTGATTAGCAGCAGTAAGGTACAGATGCAGCCATTCAAAGTGCACGGTACAGACACGTACCGGAGGTAATTGGCTACGGCGACGCGCATTTTGACGCAAGATGACGCGCGGTACCCCGGTACGTGATTGGTTGACCGACAGGGGCACTCGTGGTCCGTTGGTCTGTCGTAGAAAGATTTACAGTAAACGTCTTTACTGTGCTCGTTGTAGTATTGAATATTCATATGGTATTTTACCACTGAAGGGAAATCTTAGTAGCTGAGCATAAAAAGAATAGGAGCATACTGTAACGCGTGTGAAGGCCATAAACGATATTAATTTTGGAACATAAACATACAGTATATGGCTGGTCTCGGTACTTTAAAGAAAACATACACGAAACATGGTTTCATTATGACCAGAATCGGTCTTGAGATATTTTTAACTTGATTTACAGTATTTGAGAGGTATGTCTTGACACCGATACTACGTAAATACTGCTCATGTATATGTTTCTAGGTTTATATTATGCATTTCATACGGTCAAATTACTTTTGAGCAACTGATAAGAAGCGCGAAACGGTATGCCCAGGGCGTTTTAGTTTTCGTTTTGTTTTAATGCAGTGCGGGGACTCTGCTTTAACTATATCGCCGTGGATTGATTAGAGATATCAAGTACATACAAGTCATTTTGTAAATGTTGTAGTTCGTCTTATAAAAATGTTACGAGTACATCATCTGTCAACAATTACACAGGTTCTGTTTCCATATTGCGGATTTTTGTTACGTAATATTATTTTCTAATTTCACGTTGTGAATATATGATTTGGGCAAACAGAGCCGCAAAGAAGTACATTATGGGTTGTTGTTTTTTTGCAGTTTTATCTAGAACAAGCGATGCTTAAACCTTTGTCTGATTCTTGTGAAACTATCCACACGACAGTTACCTAGGAGTTGACTTCAGTGATGTCACTGATAGGATGTTTCTAAAAATCCATCCACTGTAAAACGTCTTCTCCAGTTGTCCTGCATATGTATTCGCTAATGAAGCTGTGTGTTCTGAGCCTGGATCTCTACATTTCTGTATGAACCAGCTTAGAGGGCTAAAGACAGCTTGTGTTTAAATTGTGTGTAAGGTAATTTATGCTTCTGTGTATAATGTTTCTGTAGTGCTTTTTCAGCACTCTCCATGTGACTGCGCCGGTGGCACTGTGGGTTATCGCCTTTAAACACATATATCTAAACACGCGTTTACGATTTAAATCGAAATGCGATTCAAATCAATATAAATGTTTATTTTGTAACGCATAGGTGACTATTCATTGAAACTAACACACAGCGCCACCAGATTTGACAACGCTATAAAATAATGTATCTGAGTCAGGAACAGTGCCACCGGCACGGTCACATGCTGAGGGCTAAAAAAGCAATGCAGAAATATTATCGACAGACAATGTACAGATTTACAGATTTAATGTAATTAGGCACAGAACAAGTTTACAGCACAGTACAATAATAAATGCTGACCATAACTTTAGAAGCATAAATTGCCTTACACTCAATTTAAACACAAGCTGTCTTTAGCCCTCTAAGCTGGTTCATACAGAAATGTAGAGATCCAGGCTCAGAACACACAGCTTCATTAGCGAATACATATGCAGGACAACTAGAGAAGACGTTTTACAGAGGATGGATTTTTAGAAACATCCCATCAGTGACATCACTGAAGTCAACTCCTAGGTACTGTAACTGTCGTGTGGATAGTTTCACAAGAATCAGACAAAGGTTTAAGCATCGCTTGTTCTAGATAAAACTGCAAAAAAAACAACGACCCAACAACCTGTGTAATTGTTGACAGATGATGTACTCGTAACATTTTTACAAGACGAACTAAAACATTTAAAAAATGACTTGTATGTACTTGATATCTCTAATCAATCCACGGGTCCCAGCACAAAACGAAACTAAAACGCATACCGTTTCGCACTTCTTATTAGTTGCTCAAAAGTAATTTGACCGTATGAAATGCATAATATAAACCTAGAAACATATACGTGAGCAGTACTTAAGCACTGTAGTATCGGTGTTAAGACATACCTCTCAAATACTGTAAATCAAGTTAAAAATATCTCAAGACCGATTCTGGTCATAATGAAACCATGTTTCGTGTATGTTTTCTTTAAAGTACCGAGTCCAGCCATATACTGTATGTTTATGTTCCAAAATTAATATCGTTTATGGCCTTCACACGCGTTGCAGTATGCTCCTATTCTTTTTATGCTCAGCTACTAAGATTTCCCTTCAGTGGTAAAATTAGATATGAATATTCAATACTTAAACGGGCACAGTTAAGACGTTAAATATACATATACATACTGTATACAGTACAGTTTGCATACGGTAATATGTTTATGTTCCTAAATCAATCTCTTTTATGAGCATGTGAAAGGCATGGTGAATCACTGTACTTTGCATGATTGGAAACAAATGCGTGATTACGAAATGCTGTGGTGTTACTTTTACAAAGACGGTCAATGAAAAAAAGAATGTTGACCAGGGCAATACTTTGAGTTTACACTTATAGCTTGTCCAAGGTCATTCATTATTAGTACTATTAGTAATATCTTCGTTAAAGACTTTGATGGCCACAGCTCAAACATGAGAGGTTGAGCTTTATTAGCTCCACCTTGCGGAAATTCCGGATACTATTATTTTGCTTGTCGTATTATAGGAGAATTTACGGTAACTCGCGGTATTTACCGGTAGCTTGCGGTAGACTGCGTACAGCGTACCGCAAAATAATGCGGTATCGCCCACGCATTTTGAATGGCTGCATCTGTAGATGCAAGACATCTGTAAACGAAGATGTAATTACAGTCAAATTGGCAATTAACAGAAAACCACAATTGTATAATATTATTTCTCTATGTCGATGATCAGTTGAAGGATTTGAAGAAACAGCAGCCATTTGTCCTCGAAAAAAGAAAAGACAGGCATGTTTTGAGTCTCATAATGGTCATCTTCTCGATCCAAAGAAACATATAAATTTGATTCCTTCCGTAGTATTTGGGATTTTCTTACGAAGATCTCACGAAGTATTGCCAGGATCTATATATAGCTTTTGGTAGCGATAACACTGCTGATATTGATTGAGTAGAAATCTATGATGTATTGACAACTTTATCTGAAGCGAGAAGTCCTAGAACGCTGCCTATGAAGTGTTAGGATTCATACCAAGATATACTTTTTGTTTTCAACCCAAAATGCTGCTATTGCATTACACATTATATGAACATTACCAGTTTTGGTAGCTTCTCTGCATGATTTTTCAAAACTGAAACTAATTACAAAATTATTTAAGATCAACCATGACAAAAAATTATAAATCAGGACTAATATTAATATCAACTGATGTTACTACAGAAAAAAAGATTTAACTGAAATATTAATAAGACTATGCAAGCCTAAAAAGTAGAACAATTCAATTTATATAACTTTTTTTTTTAGAAATCGGCTCACACACCGGAAGACACTAACGTTTCTCTTCGTTAGAGTATGTGAATAACAGTTTAACCCAAAATGTTTGGAGTCCAGAAGGAGGACTTGCTCGCTGAATGATCTCTCAAGAAATCCCTGGTGAGATTCAACAGGTGTTTTCTTCAACAGCCACTAAAAGTCTGATGACCTTCTCTGGATTTCCTGAATATGACGTAAAATTAGTTCAAATCATTTGGTAGTTAACAGAACGAAATGCTTTGGAGGTACATTTAAAACAGCAGAGCAAGACTGTAGCACTTCGTGTGTGACTGAATTTAATTGTGTAAACCTGGCTCTCTATGAACACGAGCAAAGAGTTTTCACTCAACAGAAGATTGCGATGAGAGCACAATAACATAAGACATCTGGAGATGCCAGGGAGTGAACTCAGGACTTCATACATGAAAAGCATGCACTCTACCACTAAGCTACATCCCCTATGGCACAGATGTGTGATCAGGTAACACATCTCCTGAAACTTTCATTCAAGGTAGGAAGCGTGCTCTTAAACACCAAAACAGTCAAAAAGGAAGAAGCAGATCTCTGTACACAAGATGGTAGTGCGATATTAGAATTTCTGAGTTCTTGACGGATTCAAGCTCCTTCTCAGAGGTCTTTGCTCCCCAAATAACTTTGCATCTGAGGAAGAGCACCACGGAAAAAACCCAACTCAACAAGAGAGCCCATTGGTTGCTCTTGCTCTTAATGCAAGGAGCTGTTTTTTTTTTCCTCGCAATAAGCATTATTAACCAGAAACAGCAGCACAGGTAGGTCGCATTTGTAATTATGTCACTTCTCTGCTTCAGCAAGGTCAATAAAAGACTCTGAAAGTAGTAAAGCAAAACTGAACTCAAAATCATATTAGGAATTCTGAGTGATATCTCCATACAGGTAATCCAATAAGAACGTTGAAATATTTGAATATCATCTCTCTGTATATTGCGCTGCTTTTTACCCAGAGTAAAACTATTGGATTGAAGGAATGCTAACCGCTGGGTTAAAATGTATAGTTGTTATTTGGAGAAATCTGTAAACTCGTGATCTTATATGTTTTAAAAGACAGCACAGGAAAAAACACACACACACAGGTACTAATACACGAGGATACATTTATTAATACATAGAATATGCATATAAACCTAACAGATCTAATCGAGAGGGTTATCACAATACAAAAGGTATATATTCAGTCAGTTACAAAGAGTTACATATATCAAGAGGACATACGTTCAGTATATCATTCATTTAGACCGTTTCGTAAATGCACTTGGTTATAACTTCTACATTAGATACTCAAAACAAGTACATAACTCTTAGGAATTAAATTGATATTAACTGGTTGGAATAACAATTGAATTCTCGAGTTGTAATGCATTGAAGTTGAATACTCATCCTATCTCTGGGGATTCAGATCTCCTGCGGGCACAAAGAAACAGTTGCAGGCTGTTGCTGTCCAATCCGCGCTCTCTGGTTAGGTGCCAGGCTGTGCTGTGCAGCTTGCGACGGTCCACTCCTGATGCTCACTGACCGGCTAGTTAGTGTTGGCTTTAACTAGCAAAGTTTGTGCACAGGAGAAAAGATGACTGTGGATCCCAGCAAGTCAGGAAGAGGACCGGTTTGACCCTGATGAAGAGCTAGTTCTGAATAGTGATTCAGCTGTCCACAGTTCTGACCTGTTCACGAGGCCTGCTGCTGGTGCTAACCTCGGGTGGATCCTCTGGTTACTCTCTGCCAACCTCCGCTCTAGACTCTTAGAACAAAGGAAAGTTCTGGCACTCGGACACACTGGCCGTTCCGTTGGTGTCCAGGCTGAGTCTCAGGATGGTCAGGAGGCGTGCTGCGAGAATGTCCTGCCCTTGGGAGCCTTCTGCTCCTGGGCCGTCCTGCCCTGGAATTCTCCTTTGAATTCCCTTTAGAAAAGTCCACAGAACCCTCTCCAGAATCTTACTGAATCTCTCAGGCTCTCTGTGTTGCCTGTTTTTACCTGGAGGAACTTCAGCTCATTGATTGGCTGAAAGTTCCATGGGCATCAGAGTCCCACGTGGGTTACTCGGCCCTACCAGTCCCTGATTGGTTGATCAAGGTGAGATATGAGTCACATACTCCTGACACTTAGGAATGCAGTCCAGATGTCCATCTGGCACTCCCTAGACAGATAGGCGCCAATGGATGACCATTGATCATGATAGCCAGGCTTAGCTAAGTGCATCCCCCTTTGGGAGCTGTCCTAGGAAACCTTATCAAAGGAAACCTTAAATCAGCCTGCATGAATAGTTTCTCTGTGGGTGCACCACAGAGATGAACAGAGAGATGAGGCCTAATTTGGGAAAGCTCAGAAACACTTAATTCTGCCTTATTAATAAGCCTCGCCGCTACACCGAGCTAATTGATAAAGCCCACCCAGTGGATACTCTAGCAGAACGTCAAAGAACATTCACCTTTGTACCCAAAGAAACCACAGGAACAACATCAGGAAGCACAATCAATTGCCCTTTTAAATCTTTCCTGTAAGGTATGCTATGTGAATTCATGAAGTTAATCCTCTGATCTCTTTTGAGCACAAACAAAGTATTTCTGATGGAGCGCTATGTTCAAAGATATAATAAGCTTTACCCCTGCCAACGATTCGGCGTGAAGAATTAAAAGTTTCACAGACAAAGGCAGCTCACCACCACAGCCAATATTACAGTAAATGTACTTGCCGGTATACTATCATGTGCACTGCCTCAAAAGTGATCTCGGCAGACGTTGTTCCCTACATAAAGCTGAACGTGCCAAAGAGAATTTCTGTAGAGAAAACAAAATATTTTTTCTGCCTTGATGTTAAGCTGACAGCCTGTCTTTTAGAAAGTCTATCTCTAAACACCTACGCAGCCTAACAAAAAGCACTTTGACTGATCGTATTGCAGGTCTTAAAACACTAACATTTGGCAGCAGTGGGATTCAAACCCACACCCCCAGAGAGACTGGAGCCTAAATCCAGCGCCTTAGACTGCTCAGCCACGCTACCTTCCCATGCTTAGCTTCCTCACATTGCTGCCTTGGAAAATGCCGGGGGCTTCAGCTCTTGTCATCGGATCTAATGATATCATGACATGTGGAAGTGACTGCACCTTTATCTTCCGAGATGCTTTCAATAGCACAAACGCTACTTTCACCGGCACAACCAGCAATAACGAAGGAGGTGGGTTTCATCCTTTGTGCTGTTTATAGGGGTGCAAATCTACAGTGATCTACTGACTTGAAGAGCAAAAATCAAAATCCTCTGCTACTACAGTTGCTTTTTCATAGTTTCTTCAAATCCTTCATTTGAACGTAGATTTTGAAGGATATTGATGATAATACCACATAAATTGTGGTTTTCTTATGATTGCCAATTGTTTTCAAATACCAGCCTTTTTTACAGTTCCTTGCATGTTTCACAAGGTATAATAGCCCTCCTCGCATCCTCAGCTAACATATTTTAAAATTACAATAGATTATACAGCATGCATGTTTACATTTATATTAAAATTAAAGTAAATATACAAGAATACATACAGTGCTAACCCAATAATTCTTGTCAGGTTCTCCAACAAATCTGCGTTGTTATTTTAACATGTTTCAGCTGAGGGTGCAACAGGAGTATAAATTAATTTTCCCGCCAGCCATTCAAAGACCAAATTCCATGAGTGAACATTATTTTCTCAGAAGTTGCCGGCATTGGACTTTGCCGGTGGTGTTGAATTATGTCCACAACTGTTGTAGTAGTTCCTTCCTTGAAGTTCGACACGTGCAAAGCACTCGTAATATCATAGGTGTTAAAGTTCGCTGAGTCTATTCGAGTCATGGTGTGTATCCCTGCCTATCACTGGGAGACGGGTAGCTTTTTTACACTCAGATTCCAATCTTCAATGCTTTGTGTGAGAGCTTACATAACTTTCAGTTTCTCACATTTTCTGACGACTGTTCCAAAGGGGCACCCTGTCAATTCCGAATACTTTTCAAAAATCTGCCTACATGTTTGATTATTGTCATTTCATTTTGAAAAAGTTCAATATTGATCATAATTAAAGAAGATAATGATCACGAACAAAAAAGGGATAAAGATGCGAGTCAATCTTGAATCACAGCTGGGTGACAAGGGCTTCTGTTCTGATATGGTTGTACGAGAAACAGGAGGAATCGCCAATCTCCTATAGAACATGAGTTGAATCAGGAGTGAGACATTTCATATACTCGTGCATATGTCAACGCCTGACCTACATCGTAAAACTAACATTAAGTTGTCAGAGATGTTCATTTATATACAAACAAGAGACCAAGTAATAATTCTACATTAGTTCAGGTGGGTAGACCTGAACTAACTAATAAACCTATTAATAATTCTACATTAACGTGTCCTACACTGATCAGACTAATTGACATGGTCTAATTCAGAGCCTGTGCAGTTCATGCTAATTACAACAAGGACAGTTCTGAACCCTCATCACCAAACTGAGCACAAGTTCAGCTGTTCTCCAGTTTTGTTACGCATGGTTTTTCATTGCAATTGAGTTCAGAGCTGGAGCTGATCTCCAGACAGTACAGTGTTTTGGGTAAGTTGTCGAAATTCGCATGAGGCTGCAGACAACTTACCCAAAGTGTTTTCTGTAGCTTTCAGGTGGAGTTCATTTATATAAAAGAATGTAAGTGGTATAAACACAACAAGCCAGACGGCAGGCCAACCTATAATCTTCTGACACGAGGCCCGACGTGTTATTCATTACGCCACTGACCCTGCTATTGAAGTGCTAAAAAAAACACGTTTTCTACATTTTTGTCTGTTTAAAAATCACTCTCTAAAAAAGACAAAGGGTTTGTGTGTCGCGCTAAAATTCCGCTTCATTTCGAATGCAAATAAAAACCGTTTTGTTCCAAGAAATCACAAATTTGTCACATCCTTCATACTATACTTCTCTCTTGTATTAGTAAAGCATTTTGATTAAAACTGAATAATATATGAAAGGTTTCATCTATACACTTACACATAATAAGTATACGAATAAATTCTCAGAAGAAGCCGCAGCTCAGGTATTAGAGAGATTTAAAATCGGATCGGAGGATTTAGAGCCCAGACTGCAAACCAACAGCTGACACAGGTCTTTTATAGAACCGTTTTGATTTCCTCTACTTTGTCCCCGTGACGTCATTGTCCTGATGCAGCCGAGCCCGACACACGTCTAGTTTCTGTCGCTGGGCGCACACCCTGCGGTCCATGCGGATCCTGATACCCCAGTACAATGACGGGGACACTAAACTGTAAACAGGTGCCGTCCTTCGGCTGAGACGTAAACCGAGGTCCTGACTCTCTGTGATCATTCAGGAGAATGGTGGTGGTGGAGGGGAGTCCCCGTTACCTGTGAAGCGCATTGAGTGGAGTATCCAGAACAGCGCTATATAAGTGTATGCAATAATCA
Organism: Lepisosteus platostomus; assembly: GCF_059453375.1. NCBI lineage: Eukaryota > Metazoa > Chordata > Actinopteri > Semionotiformes > Lepisosteidae > Lepisosteus > Lepisosteus platostomus. The sequence goes on along the minus strand of NC_142615.1, from coordinate 66,286,683 downwards.
TGATGATGATGATTATTATTATAATGTAAAATGCAATAAAAAAATCAAACTTTGATTTAAAATAGATTAATGTAAAAACTGATAAAGCTAATGCTTTTTTCAGGGCTATATCTACTTTTTTTTTAAAAAGCGAAGTCTGTCACGATTGTGAGAGTTAGAGAAGGTGTACCACCAGGTGCCTTCATATCGTGAGCGTCAGTCTCGCCCGTAGCTGCGAGAAGGTTAAAAGCGCCCAAGTGATCTGTAGACGATGTTCGGGGAAGAAATAATTCTGTTTTCAGCACAGGGAGTGAGAATGAGCTCAGCCCGGCTCCCAGCAGAATCCATTCTGGTTTGGTTACTGTTAGACTGTGCGTCTGAGCCTCTTTGGATCGCAACGTAAAAAAAAACAATTGCTCACATCGTGTGACTTCCACGACAGGAAGGAAAAGATATCACTTTAAAAAATCAGAACTGAAGATTTGGATCCTTGGCCTCAATTTGATCAAATTATTAAAATAATAATTATCAAAATATCAGATTGTGTTTCTGCAACATTTCGTGCATAGTACGTCATTTTTATCTAAAACAGTCACAACGAGGGCTTTACATGCAGTCTGGGGTTTTTTCCCCTTTTAGATTTTTGCCACTTTATATCAAACCTGTTATACTCCCAGAAGTGCACAGTAGCTTGTACTTAATAAAAATGTACAATTCACCGCTGGTATAAACAGATGTGTGCCGTGTTTGCCTTTGTAAGCATTTGTTTAAAAAATAAGTTCACAATACGATAAAAACACAGAAAGCACAAACTTTATAATACAACGATACCAAATCAATACCAAATCATTATACCAATTAAGTAACTATCCTTTGAAAACAGAGAACACCTTTATATCTACATAAAACTTGACATTTGTATGTATTTTTGAATTACAAAGCAGACAGTGTAGTCCCTTAATTCAAAGATCAGATCTTGGCCAAAACAAGACAATCAGACGTGGGCTGAATTCGGAACAGGAGTCTTTGCTTCGTCGTTTATTGAGCTTTTGATCAATGTCTGAATAAAACAGATTAGCTTTTTTTAACTCTTTGATTAAAGTACACAAAAGCACCTTCCTTCAAGCCAGAACCGAACCAGCAACCTAAGGATTCCCTGTTGATTTCACTACAGTCCTCTGCTCTACCAACTGAGCTATCGAATGGATGCCACAGCATTGCTCTCTGGCACACACTGCCCAATGAAGAAAATTTGAAATGGGTGATTTAAATCCCACTTCGACATCAAGTTTCCAACTCGTTTCCTTAGTCTTGTTTACCTTGAATTTAAGCCACGAACCAGGATTCTACTGTATAAACTTCAAGGGATATTACAAAATGTTTGATGGGGCATCAATCATTCCAGGCGGAAATGGACTCCTTTTATTTCTCGAGGGATCATAAACATTTCATTAGTATCGAGAGGAGGATCACCATGAGACACAAAACAAACAGTTTCTTTCGGTCTTTATCAGAAAGTAGCGTTTGTGCTACATTAATAATATTTTCGAGGAAATAAAGAAGTTGTAAGTTTTAAAAATTTATTTTTAATCGAAATGTGGTTTTGAGTTAAATATTAGCGTGTTCATGTAATTAGTTTGTGTTTGTCATTACTATATATATTGCCATGTTACTAGAATTTGTAACTGAAGTTTACTAGTTGTGTTTTTTATGATGATTAGACATTTGAATACAATATTGTATATAATGTATAATTTGAACTACATATTGTTCAGGTGTGAATAATTGTATATTTTAAGAATACATTTCTAAAACAAATCATTGGCTTTATTTACTAGTTTCTACACCTATAAAAATATTTCTTTGATCTATAATAGACATGTTCTCCGCGACAACATCCAGGGAATCACCAAGCTCGCCGTGGGGGAGTGAAGCAGATCTCCGGGCTGAACTACGAGGAGACCCGCGGGGTGCTGAAGGTGTTCCTGGAGAACGTCACCTGCACCGAGCACGCCAAGCACGCCAAGAGGAAGACCGTCACCGCCATGGACGTGGTGTACGCGCTGAAGCACCAGGGCCGCACCCTGTACGGCTTCGGAGGCTAAACAGGAGCGGAGCTTCACTACCGGACCCCGACGTATAAACCCAAGTGACCCAGTGACATTTGTCACTGCTGAGGTTGCTTTATGGGTCTATTTTCTATACTGTGCTGATCAATTTGAAATCAAATGGCAAAAAAGACCCATTCCCACACCTAAGGTCACAAAACTGCTCGAGTGTATGGAAGCACACAGCTTTATCAAGATTTCCAAGTGCAAGATCTTTTAATTCATAAAAGACCCTATTTATGTTGTATGAAAAATATTAATACAGATTCTTTTTTCACCAAATAAATGGGCTTCCTGACTTCAGAAAGCCTTCTAGACAAATACTAAAAGAGCAAAAATTCAATTTGGTAAATGAAATGAAAGCACATACCCTACCAAACCTTGAGTACAGGCCATTCAGGATGATAATACAAAACCATTTATAATTCAACAAATAAAACCTGTCAACTGGTAATCACCACTTATCATAAAAAAATAAGTAGCAATACACAGTAGGGGACTCTTGGGTGCAAGTTAAATCCATGCAAGAAGGGGTTTAGTGTTATATTTCCAAATCAGATATGCAAATGAGAGATCTGGCCCAGCCAATCTCAAAGCTCCCTTGGTCTGGAATGGAGCTGCTCCCCTCTTCTAGTTATTCACACTGGAGTTAGGTTACATATTAGCACATTTCATCTAACAGTTGCTGCAGAAACAAAAACGTAAACAAATGACCTGGAATGTGACCACACCTATGAGAATGTAGTTCAACAGATAACTTGTAAACCTTGTCATAAGATTTTTTTTGTTCTACAAAATATACTTTATTCCGCAAAAAAAAAACATCTCAAAAGGAACATCTCACACATATTAACACTCCATGTAATAAAAAACAACGGCGGAACGGAGATTGATTGTCCGTTATCAATCTTTGCAAGTGGGGGCGGATTTGTGCAATTAAGAGAGTCCCTCCAAACCTACCACTCGCTATTGTCCTTTAATCCCTGTATAGGGCCCAAAGTCCTTTCCAGCGCTCCCTCGCCGTGGGGAAACCCCATTTGGCGACGTGGCGCTTCGTCCTCCTCCTGAGGTCCACCAGGATTTTCTTCTGCATCTCCCTCTCTCCCCACTTTATGTTGTGCCAGATGAGAGTGTTCCTCGCCTTCCACAGTCCTTGTTTTGTGAGGGACAGCAGCAGCCCCCGCAGGTCCTGTGTCCCCTTGTCCAGTCCGGTGGGTGCCAGTCCCCAGCAGAATGTACTGGTAACTGAGCACCGCACCCGTTCCCAGGAGTTGCATAATGTTGTCCATTCTGCCCCATTCCAGAACACGTGCTCCTGAGTCTCCTCGACAAAACACGTGTCCCGGGGGCAATGCAGATTCCTGGAGATCGAGTGTCTGTAGAGGACCTTTCTGGTAGCCAGTCTCTTGTGTACAGCCATCCAGTTGAGGTCCTTCAGTTGGTTGTCAAGTTCTTTGGGCTGTGTCCTTTCCCAGACTTGTCTGGGAACCTGCAGCCTTTCGTCAGCGACCAAATGCCCCCTCACCTCTTTGTACAGGGCTCTGTGGTTGGTGCAGAGCTCTGGCTGTCTCGTAGCCTCGTACCTCCTGATCCACTTGACAGCATGGATGTAGAACTCCGGTCGCATCTCTGCCTTGGGCCCAGTGTTTGATCACTGGACCAAGTGCCTCATTGGGACGGAGAGCCACAGCCTGACAAAGTACTGGTACTTGTGGCCGACGGGCTCCCGCAGCGCCCGACAGAGCTTGCAGTAGACGATGCAGTCGAGTTTCAGGGGGAAATGTGGGACATCTTGACCCCCTTCCTCGACCGGCTGACACATCCGGTTTCTCGTGATGTACTCGTACTTGCCGCCCCAGACGAAGCCAAATATCATCCCTTGCAGCGCTCGTCTGAGTCTGGCCGGCAGCGGGTACACCACCGCCAGGTAAACCAAAGCCGGCAGGACGTCTGCTTTCAACACCATCACTTTCCCTGTGTAGGACAGCGACCGCGTTTTCCACAGACCCAGCTTCGCGTTCACCTTGGCGATCCTCTTGGTCCAGTTGTTGGTCTCGTTGTCCTGGCTCTGGAAGGAAACCCCCAGTATTTTGAGGGGCTCCGTGCAGAGCTCGAGACCCTCCGGCGCCGTCGTCCTGTGCTTCCAGGGCCCGAAGAACTTCAGTTTGCTCTTTCGGCGGTTGAGTTTCGACCCCGAGGCTCTGGAGTATTGCTCCATGACCTGCAGGGCCCTCCTCAACCCCCTGTCCGACCTCAGGAACAGCGTCGTGTCGTCGGCGTACTGGGAGATCTTCAGGGTTTCCCCCGCGCCTCCCGGTATCTCCAGGGTCCCGTCACACCGTCTCTGCTAAGGGCTCTTGAAGAGCAGGGAGATGATGCCCTCCCTCATGGTGTCTCTGAGTTTCCCCGGCGGAAGATCTCCTGCGCCACTTCCACCAGATCTGCCGCCAGGGTGTCCCAGAAGCAGGTGTAGAATTCCTTGGAGAGTCCGTCCGGCCCTGGCACCTTGCCATTCTCCATGGACAAGAGCGCCGCCTTCAGCTCCTCGGCCGCGATCGGACCCTCCAAGTCCTCCCTCACCTCCTCTGGTACTCGTGCCTTCAGCTCCTCCAGAAAAGCATCGCCTGCCTCCACCTCCGTCTGCTTTTCTGAAAAGAGCTCCGTGTAGAAAGCGGTGGCCGCTTCTACCTTGTGGCTCTCGTCCAGCACTTCCTCTCCATCTCCCCGTCTCAGGCCGTGGATCACCCTCTTTTTCTGGGCTCCTCGGACCTGATTGAGTTTGCGGAGCCTCTCCTTCAGGTCCCGTGCCCGGGCTGAATTGAAGGCTCCTCCCCCGTTAGTCGAGCTGTACTCCTCCTCTAGTTGTCTCTGGAGTCGTGCAGCTTCCTTCCTCTCCCTGGCCGCCTTCCGTCTGCAGTACGTCTGCGCCAGGGTTCGGGTCCTGTCTTTCACCGACTCCCACCATTCCACCATGGAGCTGTAGCCGTCTCTCAGATCGACCCAGCTCGCATAGTCTTTACGGAACAGTGCCTTGAAGTCGTCTTCCTCCAGTATCTCCCGGTTCAGCTTCCAGTACCCACGACCGAATGCCGGCAGGTTGGTGTTAGCCACCACCGTCAAGCGCTCGTGGCTGGAATACCACTCCGGGGACACCGTCGCCGACTCCAGGGAGCAGGTTGTGTGCAGAAAGATGTAGTCCAGGCGGCTGCACACTCCCCGGGAGTTTTTCCATGTCGTTCCGGCGTCGTTAGGGCGGCACCGTCTGAAACCGTCTACCAAGGAGAACTGCTTGAGTAGCGACTCCAGCTCTGCCGAGCTAGTGTCGCTCCCCTTCTCCTGGTCGACGTTGAAATCCCCGCCAAGCACCACCTGTCTGTTGGTGGTGCAGCAGCTGGCCAGGTCAACAAACACTTCCTTCAGGATAGAGGGTTCTGTTGGAGCATAGACGTTAATTGCTCTCAACTTCTGCCCCCTCCAGTAGATGTGTGCGACCAGGATCCGGCCCTGCACCACCGAGAAGGAGGAAACCAGCGTCATCTCTGGGTTTCCGAGGAGGATTCCCACTCCGGAAGAGTGGACCTCTCCTACGCTCCAGCATGATTCTCCCTTCGTCCATTCCCTGGTGAATGTCAGCTTGTCGCTTTCATCCTTCAGGTGGACCTCCTGTAAGAAACAAACTGAGAAAGACTTTGAGGCCAGATCATGAAAGACTCCCCGTCTTTTCAATGGGTCTATTAGCCCTCTCACGTTAGTTGTTAGAAAGATAAGTTTCACAATCATGATTAAACAAGTGAAAGTTGAACCTCCTCTCTTTGTGCTTACAGTGGAAAACTTGGGAGTCTACATCTGGGCACTGTTTAGCCTAGATGTAACTCCTCTCGTTCGGGTCCTGGGGGGAATATGCATGGCTCCCTCCGGGTCTCGCTGGGGACTGAAAGGTAAACATGCTGGACAGGTCCAGCCCTACCATCAGTCCCGTCTCCAGGGCGGCTTCAAAGTAATCCTCGTCTTCCTTGAGGATACTCTCCACCACCGCTTTGAAAAGGCTTTTTTCTTCCCTTTCTCCAGGAGTTTCGGGGACCTCCAGTTGCTCCTGGGCCTTGGGGGAGGGGGGCTCCATTTCCTGGGCTGCCTCTTCGTGTTGTTCATGGGCCTTGGGGGAGGGGGTTCCGACTTCCTGGGCTGCCTCTTCCTGTTGTCCCTGGGCCTCGGGGGAGGGGGTTACCTCTTCCTGGGCTGCCTCCTCCTGTTGTCCGTGGGACTCGGGGGGGAGGGTTTCCATTTCCTGGGCTGCCTCCTCCGGTTGTTCCTAGGCCTCGGGGGAAGAAAGTTCCGTTTCCTCTAGGACGAGGAAACGGTTCTCCCTTACCACTCTTTTCTTTTGTCCTTCCGAAGGTGGATCCGCCCTGCATCTCTTCTCCCGCTTTCTCTTTCCCTTCTTGCTGGGAGTAATTAGGGCCCTTTCTCCGGTCAGCCATTTTGTCCGTCGTCCTGGCAGCCATCTTGTGGCACTGGTGCAGCTGGGGGTGTGGCCTCTGCAGTTTCGGTTCTCTGAGGGGGAGGTGCACGTTCTTTGTTCTCACCTCTCTCCCTTTGTCTTGAGACCGGTTTCTGCCCGCCGGCTTCCACCATCTGCGCAAACGAAGGTTTGCTTACCTTGCATTGGTGAAGGAGGTGCCCCTCTTTGTTACAGTTGTTCTCCTTGTGGCATCCTGGGGTAGTAAAGGTACCCCTGTCGGCTCCGATGTTGAAGCGGTCTGGGGGGTGCTGGAAACCGTCGACGCCCTCTGGGTCCTCGTTCAGGAGGACTCGGTACTGTTTGCCGTACCAGACGCCGCAACTGTCCCTGATCTCCGTCGGTTTGCCCACCACAGTTACATACCTCCCTAGGTACGCTGTTACCAGTTCCATTGGTTCGTAGGGGTTGTATATGAGGACTGTGATGGTCCTCTGGTTTGTCTTCCTCATAGGCTCCGGCCTGAAATCAGAGAAACCGGGGTGCTTACCTTTTTCTCTGATCATTTTTGTTGCCTTTTCATATGAGGCGTCCGTGGCCATGTAGGCCTCCATGTATCTCTCTGCCTTGTTGTCTTGCAGGCAGTAGAGATCTCCGGCCACCAACTGCAGGATCCCTCTCAGGAAGGTAATGAAAAAGGATTTCGCAGTTGGCATCGTCTCTGTTTTCTTGGTCCAGTGGAACCGGATCAGTGTCTTCTTGTCTGCCATCTGGAAAGGAGAAAAAAGAAAAAGGAGAGAAAGAGAGAGAGCAAGGTCCTGTGGAGAGGAGGGTTTAGCTGCTAAAGGAGCAGCGAGGGAGCCCTGGCCTTTGTCCTTGAGGGCAAAGCCCAGCTAGGTGCAGGCGCAGGAGGAGAGAGAGAGGGAGCGGATAATGCTTCCGAGTCTCGAGGAAGAAAGCAAGCACTGCGGGCAGGCCACGAGTACCTACTCCCAGCCAAGAGGCCAAGGAGGTGGAGCAAGAGAAAGGGGGAGGGGAGAGGAGAGAGCAGAGAGAGAGAACGTTGCTTCCGGATCCCACCCAGCTCAGCTGCTGCTTGGCCTTAACCCCCTAGGCTCAACCTAGGGCGATACCAGCTCAAGCACTCTTCAGGATCTTCGATCGCCTTCTAGAACTTTGGAAAGACAGGAACTGCGGGCATCCACTTGAACTTGATCTTAGCCAAAAGGCCGATAAAATTGGATTCCAGCTCACTGGCCCTACAAAACTTAGTTCAAGACTTTAAACTCTCAGACACATATAGATGTATATATCCCACAACAGCAGGATATACATGGTCAGGGAGGAATAGCAGCTCCAGAATTGACTGTTGCTTTGTCTCAGAGAGAGTGAAAGTTGTTGGGGTCACTCTTCAGCCTGTCTTCTTCTCAGATCACCAAGCTTTAGGGTGTAGAGTGGAACTCCAGGGCGGGGCTGTCTTTGGCCCAGGCCTCTGGAAACTCAACACAAAGCTGCTAGAGAACGACGGGGTAGTATCCCGCTACAAGGAGAAACTATCACAGTGGCTGTCCTTGCAGTGTCTGTATGGGTCAGTAGGAGAGTGGTGGGAGGAGGTGAAGGTGAGGACAAGGGCCTTTTTCATGGCTGAGGGAAGGAAGGCTGCCAGACGGAGAGGAGTGTTAGCCAGGAAACAGAGAACTTGAACTTGAACTTGAACTTGAACTTTATTGCCATATGTAACCGGTACTGGTACAATGGAATTCTTACTTACAGAAAGTCTCTCGATTATAAAACAAGTGTAAAAAACAAAACAAAGTGCAAACAGTGCATCAAGACAATGTACAAACAAACAATAGACAATGTGCAAGTAAACATGCAGACAGTTTGACTGTGAACAATACAGACGTGTAAACAATGACTGGAGACGTACAATTAATAAATTACAATGAGGTAGATGGTGATGGTGTAGGTGTGGTCCGAGGGGGATGGCTAAATGTGTTCGCCAGTCTCACTGCTTGTGGATAGAAGCTATTGAAGAATCTAGTGGTAAGTGTCCGTATGCTCTTATATCTCTTGCCTGAGGGCAGTGGGGTGAAGAGCTCATGCCCGGGGTGGTGACTGTCCTCTGTGATGGCCAGAATTCTACCACGGCAGCGGTCCTCATAGAGCTGTTTAATCTCGGTGAGACCGCAGCCGATGATCTTCTGGGCCATATTGACCATTCTCTGCAGTGCCTTTCTTTCTCGCGAAGAGGTGTTGCCATACCACACGGTGATCCCGTTGGTGAGGACGCTCTCGATAGTGCAGCGGTAGAAGTTCACCAACACATGTGTTGGCATCCCCCATTGCTTGAGGCACCTCAAGAAATAAAGGCGCTGCTGAGCCTTCTTCATGATAGAGTCAGTGTTCACAGTCCAGGTTAGATCTTTAGAGATGTGAATTCCCAAAAACCTAAAGCTGGTGACTGTTTCCACTTCCGTTCCATCAATACTGAGTGGGCTGTGAGTGTGTGGCCTGTGTCTCCGAAAGTCCACTATTAGCTCTTTCGTTTTCTTTATGTTCAAGTCCAGGTTATTGCTATGACACCACCTAAGCAGCTGTACAACTTCATCCCTGTAAGTGGACTCGTCATCATCACTGATCAGTCCTATTATAGTGGTGTCATCGGCAAACTTAATGATGCGGTTATTGCTGTGTCTTGCTGTGCAGTCGTGAGTAAATAGGGAGTACAACCTTGGACTCAGACAGCAGCCTTGTGGGGTTCCAGTGCTCAGGGTGAGTGGTGTTGATGTTTTATTGCCTATCCGCACCACCTGTGGTCTCTCGATAAGAAAGTCCAGCAGCCAGTTGCAGACAGAGTTGCACAGACCTAATCCCCTGAGCTTTGTCACCAGTTGACAGGGTATGATGGAATTAAATGCTGAACTGTAGTCCACAAACAGCACTCTCACATACGAGTTCTTAGTGTCCAGGTGTTCCAAGGCTGTATGCAGAGCCAGGGAGACAGCATCATCCACTGATCTGTTGTTCTGGTAGGCGAACTGCAGGGGGTCCAGGGACTCTGTGATGGAGGAGTTGATGTGTGACAACACCAGCTTCTCCAGGCATTTCATCACCACAGATGTTAATGCTACTGGGCGGTAATCATTCAGGCATGTCACTTTTGTCTTTTTGGGGGTTGGAACAATAGTGGTTTTTTTAAAGCAGGTGGGGACCATGGACTGTGACAGGGAGGAGTTAAAGATGTCTGTAAACACTGTGGTCAGCTGGGCTGCACATGTCCTCAGGACGCGAGGTGGTATCCCATCAGGCCCTGCAGCCTTACGGATTTTCACCCTGCTCAGAGTCTTCTGCACGTCCTGCTCTGAGAGTTTCAGAACAAACTCGCCCTGCACGCTTGGGGTCTTCTCGGCAGTGCCCGTGTTCAGAGCATCAAAGCGGGCATAGAAGTGGTTCAGCTCGTCAGGCAGGGATGTGTTGTTCGTGTCAATCTCCTGGCTGCAGCCCTTGTAGCCTGTGATTGACTGTAATCCCTGCCACAGCCTCCGGGTGTCAGCGCACTGCATTTCAAGCCGCACTCTGTAGCTCCGTTTGGCGCGTTTTATGGCTTCTTCTAATGCATACCGTGATTTCTTGTACAGCTCTTTGTCCCCCGATTTGAACGCGGTGGATCTATCTTTTATTTTATTGCGAATGTCGTGGTTGAACCACGGTTTCTGATTGGGAAATGACCTAATTTTCGTTTCTGGTACACAAACGTCGGTGCAGTATTTAATATAGCTGGTGACCGCGTCCGTATACTCATTTAAATCTGTGTCGGGAGCTCTGAATGCGTCCCAGTCTGTACTATCAAAGCAGTCTATTAACTTGCTTTCCGCCTCCTCAGACCAACAACGCACTGACCTGTTCGCAATGGGGGAGGTCTTCAGCTTCTGTTTGTACTCAGGAAGCAACAGGAGAGCGATGTGGTCCGACTTACCGAAACTCGGTTTGGGAAGCGCTTTGTATGCCCCTTTTATTGTTGTGTAGCAGTGGTCTAAAATATTGCCTCCTCTTGTCGGTACAGTGACATGCTGAATGTATTTTTGCAGAACTTTCCTCAGATTGCAGTGGTTGAAGTCCCCAACTACAATTGAGACGGCTTCTGGGTGGGAGTTTTCGTGCTTGTTGATAATGTCGTGGAGTTCGCTATGTGCTGCTTCCACGCAGGCTTGAGGTTGAATGTAAACGATTGTGATAATAGTGGCGGAAAACTCCCTCGGCAAATAAAAGGGTCGACATTTTATGGTCAGGTGTTCTAGATTCGGCGAGCAGGATTTAGAGATTACCTTCACGTCGGTGCACCACTTGCTGTTGACCAGGAAGCAAACGCCTCCGCCTTTGTGTTTGCCGGTTGCTTGGTGGTTTCTGTCCATGCGGTAAACGGTGAACCCCTTTGGCTGGATGGCGGTGTCCGGGACGCATGCATTCAGCCAGGTTTCAGTGAAGGCATAAACACAGCAATCCCTCAGGTCCCTTTCCGCGTTGATCCGACAATGTAGCTCATCTATCTTATTGTCCAGTGACTGAACATTAGCTAACAAAATAGACGGCAGCGGTGGTCTGTGCGGACGCCTTCGTAGTCGCGCTAGTACGCCGCCTCGTCTTCCCCGGCGTCTGCTGCCCACCTGTTGTTGTTGTTCGCCGCATCTTTGTCCGATCCAGCAGGTGGGGTCCAGTACGTGAAAAAAGTTGTTTGATGACATTAAGGAGTCTATCCTCAGGTTTAAAAGCGTTTGTCTATCATAAGTAATGGCAGACATTGAGCGTCCAACACAAAACAAGAGTATTAACGTATAAATAAACATTAAAACAGACACACAACGAGAGAGCTTTCTGTAAACCGTCGCCATCTTTCCGGCGCCGGACAGCTGCAGCGTCTCTACACGATGCTGCACAGTGGCTTCGATGTGCTCGAGGATATCACCCTTTTAAAAAAGGACATCCAGAGCGTAGCGGAAGAAAGTAGTCGAGGAGTGCTGTTAAGAAGCAGAGTGCAGTTCTTGGAAGAAAATGAGAAGTGTACTCACTTCTTTTTCAGGAAAGTGGTAGGTTCCAAGTCTGTCATGGAAAGTGTAGTTGATGAGGAGGGAAGAGAGAGTACAGAGCTGAGTGCTATCCTCTCCTGCATTGAGGCCTTCTTGTCACGGACGTCCAAGGGGCCTAACCGTGGGGAGCAGGAGGGCGGAAAAAGACCCATATGCGTAGCGGCGAGACGGGAAAAAGGCCCGGGCTCAATAGTGCAAAGAGTTCAGGAATGCCGTATAGAAACCTGTGCCCTCAGGGAGCGGACATGGGGCGCCCTGGTGCTAGGCGGGTCTCAGGACATCCAAACGTCAGTGCTGAGCGAGGACAGAGTGCAAGACCCGGAAATATTTAGCCCAAGGGAAAGAGAGGGACAGGAAGGACAGCAGACCAGAAACTAGGGACAGGTAAGAGGAGGACCGCCCTCTGGCTGCAGAGGGCGTGACACTTCTACACAAGACTGTACAGCTCTACAGAGGTAAAGGATGAAGAAATTCATTTTTTTACCTCAAAGCTAGAAAACGTTTTGAGTGAAGAAGATGGGGAAGTATTTGAGGAGGATTTGACAGTAGAAGAGCTGAGAGGCTACGGAGAGCTTACAGAAGGGGAAAACCCCGGGTGCTGACAGGCTCCCTAAAGGGGCGTCTGCTTTTACTACTTGCACGAATGAAGGCAAAAAAAAGCCAATCGACATGAACGAACGGCGCTTTACAGAGGAGTACTGCCTGACTGGATCGTTGATGAACGACAGAGGCCACTCCGACCTCTTCTCGGTTTTCTTCAATGACTTACTAAGGATCTTCTTCACATTCGCCCATGCAGGGGAAGCCAGTTACACCAAAGCAAATGCAGGAAAGTGCATTTCAAGCAGAGACCAGGAGGGACTTGTTTACACCGAGAGTGGTCGGAGAATGGAACAATGCGCCCAGCCCTGTTCCTGGAGCCGATTCTTGATGAGATCTTGGGCTCACTAAGAGGCCCCCGCTGGATGCTAATCTTTCTGTTGTTCTTGCAGGTCCTGCGCTGCTTTTGAGCCGACAGAGCTCGTCCTGGTCTGTCGGCACAGCCCAATTGCGAATGATCGGCTCCGCGTACAGAAGGAACGTGCGTTTGGTACAAGAGTGCACGAAGGCACCGGAAATACATTGGGAACAAATGACCGGTCGCTCAAGACCTCTGTGAAGTACAGGAGCGTGCAAAACGAGGCTGCTTCCACCCGGTCTCGAACCGGGGACCTTTCGCGTGTTAGGCGAACGTGATAGCCGCTACACTACGGAAACCTGCAGGGACCGCTGCTGGTGTCTCGCTTGCGTTTCGGGCTGAGAAAGGGACGCGTCACTTAAGGCAGGGGGCGCTGGAGAGAGGAACAAAGGGCGCGATGAAACAAAATGCCGAAACCCGGGATCGAACCAGGGACCTTTAGATCTTCAGTCTAACGCTCTCCCAACTGAGCTATTTCGGCGGTGCGCAGAGCCCACTGCCACCTGCTCCAGCCTTCCTGTGTTGCGGCATGAGTGCACCAAGAGTAGCGGGAGAGTGTTGCAGGAACGTCACTCAGAAGGAAAGCCACCCAGGTGCGCCCTCTGAGCTCTGTCCAGCGCATCTTCCTCGCATGGACTCCTGCCTGCGACGGGCGGGAAACAATTAGCAAGAACAGAACGACACCCCATGAGTGTCTCATGACCACACCTTAGGTTGTGACACGTGCAGGTGTGAGGAGTTGCCGGGCTACTTTGGAGCAGAGCTTGGGCAGAGGGGGGGCGGGAAAGCAGACAAAGAGGTGACACCTCAAGGTCTGCACAATCACAGCTCTCCGCCGCCCCAGGCTTCCGCTCGATAAGCTACTGGACACACCCGCCCCTCCTCACACAGACCGTGGAAAAGCCCCCGAGTGGGAGGGCTCTCTCTTCCTCCCAGGAGCTCTTGGACACGACGCACAGACAGAGCGCGGGGAGCCGCCGCCTGCAAACACGGCTCCAGGCAGGACTCCACTCCGCAGGAGCCGCAGAGCAGAGGAGATGGGGGCAGCTAAGATCCAGTGCAGAGACCTGATCTGTTGTTGCTGTGTACGCTGTCCTTTCTCTTCTCGGGGTAGGACATCAGGAAGCACATTGAAGCGCTGCGACATGCACTGTACAGATCCCGCCACTACTGGGCCCGATTTCCCCGGATCGAAACCGGGCGGAAACAGGCCCTTTTCGTTTGTTGCCACGCAGACTGTTTGGGGATTCGCCTAGCGCTGAGATCGAACAGACCCACTCACCTCTTAGTGTGGCGGGATCTGCACAGCGGATGTCGCAGCGCATCCTGCTTTCACTTCAATGCATGTCCTGATGTACCCTGGTCTCCCGCGTGACAGGTGGGGATATTTGCCACTATACTAACGAGGAAGACATCGCTCTCTGCTTAGTGTGTAAAACACTTACTTGCAGCATTGTGGGTGCTGTGGTTTAAATGCTATTGGTTTGTGAACAGAATACCCCTATCCAAGTACATTGTGCCACATTAAATAAACACACGAGAAAAAGAGATTCAGAACGCAAAGCTGTGTCAGTGTTCTGTGTAAAAAATCGGTTTGAACATCATGGGAGCTGTTTTTAATAAGCTGCTGAGTAAAGAATATTTTAATCTTCCTGCTGTCAGTAGTATTGTGAATATAGTTGACTCTTACCCGAATGAAAACAGAACGTAAAGGAAGGGTTTCAGAATTCAGACAAAGCTTTATTCCCGTGCTTACAGTCTGAGTAATTGGAGACTGCGCTATTCTGTTGCCTATGGTCATATACGTGTTTTTCGCATGAAGCCATATTGAACAGTATTTCTCGCGTTGTGAACTTGTGCACACAGCGGTCCCCCGGGTTCCAGTTAGTGCGTAATTACGCATCGATGAAAAACCGGAGGTTTAGAAAAAGATAATTAGCTCACTGATACTTTGATGTAGAGGCTGTGGAAATATCCACATGTCGTGGTCTTTTAAATGCATTTGGTTTGAAGGCGTTCTGTGCTTCCGTTGCGAAGATATGGACAAAAGAATATTCGTGCTTGGTCAAACTAATGTCATATAAACGAAAAAGTAAAGGCTGAGAAAGCATTCACAATGTATTTTATACACAAAGCAAGTATTCTCGCGATTCTAAGAGGTTTCGTGTAAACGCTACAGGCGTGCCAAAATCGTTTTCGAACTTCAAGCTAACTTTTCCCCGGTCTGGTACCATAGGTCACGTAGCTTAAAATCCCAGTCATGTTTTTTTCCCTATCTTGTGGTACATAACGTACCATTTCGGACTATCACAAAGGGCTTGATTTCGTTAAATGCATGTATTAATTTCCTTTCTGGAAAACTTGTATTTCAAGAAATTCACACAGCTTGCGAGAAATGAAATTCAATTCTTGATTATCAGTGTAGAAGAAATATTGCCATTTGGCAAAAAAATATATTTTTTTAACCGGAAAGCTGTGAGGTGAGACAGGGACCCACCATTCCGTCTGTGTGGCTCGTTTGGTTGTTAACTGAAAGGTTGGTGGTTCGAGTCCACCCAGGGACGGGTTTCTTTTGCGATGTAAACATTGTCTTCGCAAAGGTCGATTGGATTTCTAAGCGAAACCTTAACCATTTTAATATTTGCAGGAAATGCGAGTGCTTAACACGTGTCTGAATCACCGGGAAATGTTCGATTGCTGTATGCCCAACATCGCAACTCCCCAGGAAACCAAATTCAACCAAGAAAAAGTTGAGTCGTCATTTATACCCCCGTTGCATCCTCTGCTGAAATATTTTAAAAATACAATGCAGATTTGTTTAAGAACTTGCAAGCTTTGTTACATTAGCACCGTGCATTTGGACTTCGATATTTTGACACATTTACCTTAATTTTAAACATAAATACTGTACAATCTATTGTAATTTTGTTGTACTAATAAAATATGTTAGCTGAGGATGCAAAGGGGTGAAAGGGGAAGGTCAGAGGTGTAGTATTGGTGGAGGTGATAAGGATGTTGATGATTTTTCTCTGTAGAGAATTTTGAGTTTTTTATCCTTCTCTGAAGTGAGAAACTGGAAGAGTTGGGAGTTGAGGGATCTGATGAGGTTAGTTATGAAAGGAAGTTGATGTGGAGCTGTTAGCCGTAAAAACTCCTTAATGTCTTTGATGTTGTCATCAGCGATAAACTGCATTCAGCAAAGATAAAAAGAAAATTATCTTTGCTTACTGCCCTGTCTTTCTCACACCTGAAGAAGGCTCCACAGCCGAAACATTGTGATTCTTTTCTTCTCTTATCAGCAGGAATAGTCCTTTACTTGTTCCTTTGCAGCCTACGCATGCTGACGCAGCTACCCACCCGATAGCTAACATTCCTATAATCACAACTATGAATGTCCACTTTGGGTATTTTTTCCATGCTTATTTATTATTATTATTTATTCTATCATTGAAGCATATTTTATGTCATACTGAAGTGTCCTAATCACTGAAAAAATATTTTTTTAATTTAGAAAGTAAGAAAATGATAAATCACTAGGAATTGCATTTAGCCTGTTCTGATCTAGATTTTCTATATACTTTAACATGCCATGTTCACAATGTCACAACTCATAAATGAAACAGTGAAGTGTTGTAATTACAAATGTACATAGTGTCGGGACATTGAGATGTTTTGGTAATGAGGAAGGAGGGACATGCAATGTTCACAGGGTCAAATTTATAAAACGCTACAGTAAAATTTCTTGTATTTCGGGATTATGAGAGCCTGTTACATTGTGTCTCACACCTCAGTGTCAGAATTTTGAGACATTTTTATAACCAGAGGTAGGTTCATAGCAATAAGCAGAAAGTGCGATCATCCTTTGCTCATCCTCGGTTAACCATATATTCTCATATGCCATGTTCTGAATGTCCCATTTAAAACTGCTATATTAAAATTAAGACTTTTTTATGATCAGAAGGCAAGGTTGTGGTAAATATGCATAAAGTGCAAGTGAACTTATGTTTTGCCTTTGTCTTGTTATTGTGAGTTTTGAAAATTGGTTTTCGATTTTCTGAAATGCGTTTCACACAAAAATGCAATTTGGATAGTCACTACTTATATATTCCCCTTAACTGAGGATATGTACAGTAATCCATCCCGATTAGTACTTTTAAAAATTACTGTAGAGAGAGCCATCAGAAAGGGAATGAAAACTTGCTTTAAACAAAATCAAGCTGCATGTAATCATCCATAGTGATACATTTTGTAAGACAAGACAGGAAGAAAGACACTGGTGGGATTTGAACGCAGAATCTCCTGTTTAATAGGAAAACACTTTAACCAAATCGGCCAAGATGCTGTCAGAGTATTAACATCATGTCTGCGTCAGTGATTACAGCTGACTATCGCTGGAGGACAGTTCACTGTGAACAAGTCAGCCAGCATAATGAGGGGGAAGAGACTGACC
This sequence comes from Lepisosteus platostomus, assembly GCF_059453375.1. Lineage (NCBI taxonomy): Eukaryota > Metazoa > Chordata > Actinopteri > Semionotiformes > Lepisosteidae > Lepisosteus > Lepisosteus platostomus. The sequence continues at coordinate 66,269,645 of NC_142615.1, read as the reverse complement.
TCTGTGATGCACTATAGAGTTACATTAACCTTCTATCCAACTGTTCTATGCTGCATTCTATCCTAGTGGTAAATATTGGTTTCCGTGCGTGTAATATTCCTTTTTTTGTCAAATTTTATCATGCACAAATTTTGCTGTTGAAAATAAGCCTTGTGGTTTTCAATGTTGTGATCCTTTTACCCCAGTGTCACCAAAATTGATACATTGTGCTTTGGCAATTCTTCAGGCTATATTGTTTAGAGGAGCTCAGTTGAATTAGTTTATATTAAGTATTTCTTTTCCCTTTAATCCTTTAAAACATATTACATTTTCAAAACATTGTATCTTTCTTCCTACTATTTGTAGCGGCAATGCTTGTTAATAAGACAGAATTAAGTGTTGCTGTGCTTTCCCAAATGAGGCTCCATCTCTCTCTTCAAGCTATTCAGGCAGGCTTTGTTTTTAAAAACATTTAAAGATGTTTTCTTTTGATAGGGGACAGCTCCCAAATGGGGATGCATTTAGCTAAGCCTAGCTATCATGATCAGTGGGCATCCATTGGCGCCTATCTGTCTAGGGAGTGCCAGATGGACATCTGGACTGCATTCCTAAGTGTCAGGAGTAAGTGACTCATATCTCACCTTGATCAACCAATCAGGGACTGGTAGGGCCGAGTAACCCACGTGGGTCTCTGATGCCCATGAAACTTTCATCCAATGAACGAGCTGAAGTTCCTCCAGGTAAAAACAGGCAACACAGAGCTCCAAGACTATTCTAAAGGGAATTCAAAGGAGAATTCCAGGAGTGTGAGACAATTCCAGGGCGGGACGGCCCAGGAGCAGAAAGGCTGCCAAGGGCAGGACATTCTCGCAGCGCGCCTCCTGACCATCCTGAGACTCAGCCCGGACAACCACGGAACGGCCAGTGTGTCCGAGTGCCAGAACTTTCCTTTGTTCTAAGAGTCTAGAGCGGAGGTTGCCAGAGAGTAACCAGAGGATCCACCCGAGCAGGCCTCGTGAACAGGTCGGAACTGTGGACAGCTGAATCACTATTCAGAACTAGCTCTTCATCAGGAACGAACCGGTCCTCTTCCTGACTTGCTGGGACCCACAGTCATCTTTTCTCCTGTGTGCAAACTTTGCTAGTTAAAGCCAACACTAACTAGCTGGTCAGTGAGCATCAGCAGCGCACCGTCACAAGCCGCACAGCACAGCCTGGCACCGAGCCAGAGAGCGCGGATTGGACAGCAACAGCCTGCAACTGTTTCTTTGTGCCCGCAGGAGATCTGAATCCCCAGAGATTGGATGAGTATTCAACTTCAATGCATTACAGCTCAAGAATTCAATTGTTATCCCAAACAGTTGATATCAATTTAATTCCTAAGAGTTATGTACTTGTTTTGAGTATCTAATGTAGAAGTTGTAACCAAGTTCAATTACGAAATGGTCTAAATGAATGATATACTGAACGTATGTCCTCTTGATATATGTAACTCTTGGTAACTGACTGAATATATACCCTTTGTATTCTGATAACCCTCTTGATAAGATCTGTTAGGTTTATATGCATATTCCATATATTAAGAAATGTATCCTCGTGTATTAGTACCTGTGTGTGTGCATTGTTTGAGTTATATCGCATGGTTGGATTCTAAAGCCATTAAAAGAATCATTTTGTGATTTACTGCTACAATTAATAATTGTCCCAGTAAATGCCCAAACCCTACAGAACTGGTGCCTTCAGAAAGCACACTACATAGTGATGACATCTTTCTGTATGATCAGGACAGGAGCTGCAGGTCCACTGTGTTGTGGCTGCAGTACAATTTTAGCTTATTATTATAATACTTTTTAACAGCGACAGAATCTTAAGATCACAAGGTGTTTACAATATTATTTCAGTATTAAGCTGTTACTACATTCGGAACTGTCCCATAGGATTCAGTGTTCCATTAGTTTGGCACTAAACTGCTTAGTCTATTGCAGGAATTGTACTTAGTCCTGTCCTGTAGTGTCATCTAGAGAGCAGCAGCTGTTTCCTTGGGCTCATTGCAATTGGGAACATTGTGATTATTGAGCAGGGGACTAAAGTCAGCAGACGAGCGCGTTGCAAATCGGTAGTAATCTGGCGTACAGAGCTGCATGCTAATCTCTGGATCATCTCCAGTTAATGCGATGCTGTTCTTACCTTGCAATTGACCCAATCTGACTACTGGCACCAACCCTGTTATTACAAAGAAACTTCTTGTGTACCTACCGTGATACATAAGTTTGGTGGAGAGGTTTGGCAGCCCATATTCAGTCAAAGATGTGTGTGCAGATCACTGTGATATATAGGCATCAACAAACTGACAAATACAATATTAAATGTTTAACTGATAAAGCCCAAATGGACCAAACCTGTATAAATTAGTGGTGGAAAGGAGTCTTTATATATAGCAAAAGGTCTCTGATCCTTTGGTAAGAACGATGGGTATATAACCCATTGTCCTCAATATTAGAAATGAATCCTTGAGCATTGCCGTTGTACCAACGATCCTCAAAAGTGCTGCCATTACCCCCTTCCCATAAAAGCCTTACATTAACCTTTCTTGCATAAACTGTAGAACATGCCATCACATTTCAGTTGCTTCTCAGTAGCAGTTTGATCTATTATCAACCTGCTCCCCACATCATAACCTTCGCTCTTCTAATTCTAGTCTCCTAACTGTCCCCCAAGCCTGTCTACACTGTATGGGTGACAGAGCCTTCTGCTGTTATGCCCCCAAGCTCTGGAACTCTCTCCCCAAGGATACCAGAGTCACCTTCCCTAAACTCCTTCAAATTCAGACTCAACACCTTCTTCTGTAGAAGAGCCTTTACTGAACTGGTTCTATTCTTTACCCCTCTGCTTCTACTTTTCTCCTCAATCTATTGGAATTGTTTTATCCTGTGTATTCTAATTGTAATTTTGTCAAGTGCTTTGAGAAGCCACCTTCGGAACCATTATATAAAATAGTTTATTCTAAATCCTTGAAACTTTAATAGGGCACTGCAGTAGGGCTAAAAATTGACAGCCTTAGTGGGCCATCATGATTTGTGCAAATTATAGGTAGTCACAAAGGAAGACTAGGATTCACTTGAAATCCATGACACGGGACACTGAAACAGTGGAGAGGCTTTGTGTAGTAAGCATTCAGTCTCAATCTACACCATCTGTGCTGCTGGTAGAGGTAGTTGTGAACACCTGTCTTCCGGATCAAGTACTGGGATCTCCAGTCTCAATCCTAATACTTATGACTGTCCACTACCACTGCTGTGAAACCAACACCCATAACATAAGACCTCCGAGATTCTAACTGTACCATTATTCACACACCAGTATTGTTCCTCTGCTAAGGAAGGAAGGCCTACTTTACACCAAGCCCCTGTTGACAATTCCTTCCTTGTGTTTATTTTAGTCAGTTTGTGCAGCCCAGAATAGGACATCAGATCTCACTCTTACTGGGCACTACAGTAGCAACTCACTCCATAAGCACTACCCCTCTCGGAAACGGGAGGATTTCCAGTATATTGAACACCTCTGTCTCTCCCACAGTAAAAAAAAAAGTCACAATGACCTGTCCAAGGAATAGTGCGGCCATCTTCCCCCAGTACAATGCTTTATAACTCCAGCCATTTTCAGTCCTCATTGGCAGCAATACAGGAAGCATTCTTGAAAGTGGAACCCCCACAAATACAGTACTTTAATTTATTAATGGGTCTCACTTCCCTTGAATTCCTCCACCCCATTCAAACCTGTAAACCATAAAGAAACAAGGGCAGGCAGAAGGGTCTTTCACAGCTTTGTTGAAATGTTGCCATTACAAGGCGACTGGAGGCAGGAGAGTCACAAGGGCCAGGCTGGAGCCTTCATTCAGGCACCTGGGGAGGAAGAAGGAGAACAATCCAGCTGAACTGCAGGACACCCACCCCTACAGGAGCTCCTCCTGCCAGACCCTACCTGTCCACTGGCCAACATCTCCAAAGTCCTCTGCTCCCTCCACATCCTCTCTGGTGCTCTCAGCATCTTCACTGGAGCTCTGAGGGTCTCCCTCCTCATCCTCAGTCCAGTCAGCTCCCACATCCAGAGGAGCTTCTACTGGTGCCACAGCCACCCGACTGCTGGTCACCAGGCTCCTAGTACCTGTGGACAAGTAACACCCAGGAGTGAGGGATCTGCTATACCCAGAGACCCACAGTCTACTCATCTACACAGTCCCTTTGTCCAGCACGGGATCATTCCTCAGTTGTCCAAGCATGGTTGTCTCCTGGGCAGAGATGCATCCACAAGGGATAGAGAACCAGACCCACCTTCATTCTGACTGCCAGCACACCTGGACTCACAGCAGGCACAGACCTCATGGTCACCATACAGCTCCTCCCACCTGGAGGAGAGGAGGACAGGTGAGGCCTCCACCTGGCATGTCCCAGAGCACCCTCAGCAGGTTCCTTGCAGAAGTACCTCTTAGCCTCCCTGTTGTAGGTGCAGGACTTGGTCCCTGGTGTTGCTTTAGCAGGAGCCACAGCCATGACAGTGCATGTACAGCTCAGTCACTTCATGCTGCAAGAGGGAAGGTCACAGCATTAAGGGATCAAGGCCAATAGAGGGACAGAGAAGGACCTTCTGCCATCAGTGAAGGCAAGCTGGCAGCTCTAGGCACTACAGCTGCCACAGTCTGGTTCACATCTAGATCATGGATGGAAAAGCAGACAATGGATCAGTAGAGCAAGAAGGCTGAGCAGCCTTTGAGAGCAGTACCTTCCTGGACAGCTTCTTCTGGAAGAGGAAGGCATCAATTGTGAAGCGGAGCACATCCTTCTGCTTGGAGGGGACAAACCTGGACAGGCAGCCATCTGCCGTGCTGTCCACCATGCACCTGGGGACAAGGACAAGGATGAACCCCTGCAGGCTCTCGGGGCTCCTGCCCACCTCTGCTCCCAGAAGGGGCCGTACCCCAAGTTATCGATCACAGGGAAACGGGGCTGCGAGTGCTGGTCTGGTTTCTCGGTTACGTAACACTAGTGGATGTACAGCCTCTGCTCCGCTGTGGCAAAGTAGGCAGTGGCCTGGAAGTACATGGGCTGACCCAGGAAGTACTCATCCTTAGGAGAGAGCCGGACCCAGTGGGCTGGAGAGAGAAAGACAGCATTACACCTGCACACAGCACCCCCTGCTGGCAGGAGGAGCCACTCGCTCAAGGAGCTTACAGTTGGTGGTGAGCAGGACAAAGCTGTGCTTGTTTTTCAGGTCCTTGAAGAAGGTCCTTCTCCTGGCCCACGTGGGGACATAGCCAACCTTGTAGGAGTAGTGGAACCTGCAGGACAGAGGAGATGAAGGGCTTCTGGACACTTTCCCAGCAGCAGCAGAGCCCTGCCTACCTGTTGTAGGAGCACTTGATCGGCACAGAGAAGGGAATGAAGTGATGCACAGGCGCACTGGAGGAGGGCGGGGCATAGCGGAGAGTGTTGGAGTACACCAGGCGGCCCTGGACAACCTGCAAGGTCACAGAGGAAGGGGTATTCCCAGGAAAGGCACTAGCCCTACAGTTCACATCAATACATTGCCTGTAGATGAAGACCCGCTTACCGATCGCTCGGTACCGCACTCGTGAAGCCCGTAGATGAAGTAGAAGTAATGGCGTGTGGTTCGGCTGACGCTGCAGTTGCCCAAGGTCACCTCCGATGGCCGACAGCTGAAGCCGAACAGGAGCCGACTGACCCTCACGTACATCCTGCTGGAGTCGCACCACACAGCCACTGCTCGGGTGCCCCCGATGGCCGGGCGAGCCGGCTGCCGCCCTCGCTGGGGAGGAAACAGGACGCTCTTGATGTAGGCGGGTAAGGGGCGGCTGCCGGCTTCATCTTCTCCTTGTTGAAGTAGGGCGAGTACGCGTCTCTGGACACGGGAAGGCGGCGAAAGTCGGGAGCCAAGGACTGCGAGTCGTTCTCGCTTGTAGACAGGTCTTCGGAGGGCGCATCTGCCAGGTTCAAGTCCTCCAACTGGGCTGCATCTTCAGGAGCCGGGAGGTCGGCCTGGAGCGCCAATTCCCGAGAGTCCCAGCCAGCCGGCCCAGCGGAGACCAGTGCGGGGAGCCCGGCCCCTGCGCACAGGCACAGCACAAAGAGAAACGAGCGCATCGCCAAATTAACGTCCCGCTTAATTGCTACAGGAGTAAAATAAGTAAACCACAAAACCGTGTTGAAGCAAGAAAGCATAAAGTGTGAACGCGGTGACTAGGTTTTTATACTGGCAGGACCTGCTACCGCACACCTGGTCACACTACCGCTCAATCAACACAATCAATTACACACAGAGACCCGGATTGTTCTCAGCGTCTAATTAGAACCTGCTTCCAGTATGAGGCGGGACTCCGTGAAGCCTCCTGAACACTTTCCCGTGTGTATCTGACCTCAGCGGAGGAGTTCCACGCAATTTCGACAGAATTAAATCACCCACACGTGTAAAATTTGCTCAGATTAATTTATTGTTCAATTAGTTTCTAATTTCCGAGGAAAGTGTGTTAAACTCCCTGTCAGACAGAGTACGGAACATGCGACACGTCCGTCCACACTTTCCTTTATCGAGGGGGCTGTTCTATCAACACGTACCGCAATGAAAATAATTTTACTATTTTTCATGTGTAATTGCATGTCATATTAAAATGTGTAATACAAGCATTTCTTTGCTTCCCAGTAAAGAAATACTGATCAGCTTTTGACATGATCTGATAATAATTTGTCTGATTCTCCAGAGATTGCTTTTGCTTCGCAGCACTGAGAACCTATGGAAGCCCGTTTCCGCCAGGGAGTAAAAAAAACGCACTATGGGATCTCAGAATTGTGACTTAGAATCATAGAATTGCGACCTAAAAACTCAGAATTTTGACTTTATCTCTCACATTTGCGACTTCGAAATAGCCCATATTTCATTGTCTGTCCTTTTGTTATTGTAACGGATTCGGGTTCTAGGGTTTGTGCCCTCGCCGCTCCCACCCTACTTCGTGCCTCAAACCCCGTATTGGCTCAAACCCAGGTCTTGCTGGCTAGAACCCGAATCCGTTACAATAACAAAAGGACAGACAATGAAATATGGGCTATTTCGAAGTTGCAAATGTGAGATATAAAGTCAAAATTCTGAGTTTTTAGGTCGCAATTCTATGATTCTAAGTCACAATTCTGAGATCCCATAGTGTTCCCAAGAAAGCTGAATAACGCAAAAGACATATTCCCGATTTTAATTTAGATACACATTTTCTAATGCAGCTTTCATTACAAGACAGTCTATTTCTCGAAAGCGTGTTATGTAAAAAAGAGAAAAATGAAAATATATGCGACCCACTATGCCTTCCTCCAAATCTTTTTCTAGATCTCTTCGTCATACCTTCTCTTCCTCCCTGGGCCACTTGCCCGCTTCTCTCACTAAACCAGCATTCCGTCTCTTTACAGCTATCTGTTCCAAGACCAGGCTTTCTAACCACCTTCTATTCCTTTACAGATGTCGTCGACATAATATCATCCCTAAAGGATTTCGCCTTAAATTTAATACCTTTTCTTTTGACTCTGATACCACCCAGAGTAACACTCAGAGACTTCTAAAACAATTTTCTAGGAAACTAATGCTCTCTACCATTTTCTCCCTCAAAAAACAGATTATCCTTTCCGACAACAACATCAAAGAGGCTAAGGAATTTCTACGGCTGACAGCTCCACATCATCTTCCCTTCATAACTAACCTCATTAGATCTCTCAACTCTAAACTCGACCAGTTTCTCACTACAGAGAAGGCCAAAAAACTCAGTCATCTTCTACAGAAGAAAACCATCAACACCCCGAACACCCTCACCAACCCTAACCTTGTTGTCACCATACCTTCTGACCCTTCCCTTTCACAGGATGAGCGATCCCTCCTCAGCAAAGGGCTCAGTTTTGTACCAGTTCCCAGGAAACTGGACATCACCCAGACCAATGTCGACCTTAACCGCTTTTACCGCAGGATCCGTCTCAGAGCACATTTTGCCGACAATTTCTCTTCACAGGCAGCTGATAACAACCCGGTTATTGATGTCATTAACAACATTAATCCCAAACAGAGCTGTTGGACTCCCTCCTCTGGCCGTTTTCCACCAGTTGATTATTTCATCAACCAATGCACTAATCAAGCTCCCAAGGCACTCCCTATACCCAGTAAACATAGGTCTAACCTCACCCAAGGAGAAAATCAGGCGCTCCAGTCTCTCCGCAACAGGGATGATATTGTCATCAAACCAGCGGACGAAGGAGGTGCTGTTGTGGTGTGGCGTAAGGATCTATATATCTTTGAAGCCTCTAGACAACTAACTGACACTTCTGCCTACCTCCCTCTCCAACAGGACCCTACCACTGACTACCAAAAGGAAGTGGTTTCCACCATTTCCCTTTTTATCAGCAGTAACGAGCTCCCCCAGGAGGCGAACCGGCTCATCATGGAACATCCACAGGTATCTCAATTATACCTCCTCCCCAAAATCCACAAACCGGACACCCCTGGACGCCCCATCGTATCAGCATGTAACTGTCCAACTACTTACATCTCAGCCTTTCTCGACAGCCTCATGAGACCGCTGGTTGAAGATCTTCCCTCATACATCAAAGACACCAACCACGCGCTCCAACTTTTTAATGATTTCCAATTTCAGGGTACCGAATGCTACATTTTTACCATGGACATCACATCTCTGTACACCGTCATTCCCCATAATGACGGCCTTACAGCCCTCAAGCACATGCTGGACAAACGCACAGTGCTTGATCCACCCACCCACACCCTGGTACGCCGTGCAGAATTGGTCCTCACACTGAACGCATTCTCTTTCAATAATCTTTTTTACCAACAGGTCAGTGGAGTTGCCATGGGCACCAGAATGGGACCCAGCTATGCCAACATTTTTGTCAGCTGGGTAGAAGAACGCTTCTTCGCTTCCTACACTGGCTATGTCCCTGACCTCTACAAGCGATATATTGATGACTGCGTCGGTGCCGCCACATGCTCCAACGATCAGCTTGAGTTCTTCCTGCACCATTTCACCAACTTCCACCCGTCCCTCAAATATACGGTTAACATATCTTCCACCACTCTTCCGTTTCTAGACATCCACTTGTCTATCAACTACCCCTGACTGTCCACTTCAGTTTATTACAAACCCACGGATTCACACAGCTACCTACTGTACAGCTAATTTCACCCCAACTACACTAAAAACTCTCTTCCTTTTTCACAATTCCTTAGGTTACAACGATTATGCAGCGACGACATCGACTTCGAGAACCAAGCCCTCGAAATGTACTCATTTTTCATCAACAGAGGATACCCCAGCAGTGTGATTGACAAGGCCCTTGCCCGAGCCAAAAACACCCCCCGGACCATCAACCCGATCAGGAACTCCCGCCGTAAAAACTGCATTCCTTTGGTGCTTCCTTACCACCCTAACACACTTCCTATCCCCAGGACCATTAACCAGAACTTTTCCATCCTACAGGATGATCCCTCCATTGGGGCCCTCTTTTCTGATCGCCCTATCATCTCATATCGCCGACCACCTAATCTGCGTAACCTCCTTGTTCACAGCTCCCTTGACCGCCCTCAACAACCATGTAACCCTGTCTGTAGATGGCTCTGTACTTGAGCTCCAATCAAAATTGAAAAACCTTGGGGTTATATTAGATTCTGGCTTAACATTCGACCCACATGTACAGCATACTGTCAAAACATCTTTTTTTCACCTTAGAAATATCGCAAGACTACGCCCTATGCTATCATTAACTGTGATCTTAAGCTGATCAACATATTTGTATTCTCTCGAATTGACTACTGCAATGCTCTGCTCCCTGGGGTATCTAAATCTACTCTGAACAAGCTGCAGTATGTCCAAAATTCAGCAGCCAGAATCCTGACCAGGTCTAGTGCAAGTGTTCACATTACTCCTATCCTGGAGTCCTTGCACTGGCTTCCGGTCAAATTCCGCGTAGACTTTAAAATCCTCATGCTCACCTACAAGGCTTTACATGGCTTGGCACCTCAATACTTGTCTGAACTTTTATCGCCCTACTCCCCACCTCGCAACCTCCGCTCTTCAAATTCTGCCCTCCTTACTGTCCCCCAAGCCCGTCTACATTGTATGGGCGACAGGGCCTTCTCCTGCTATGCCCCCAAGCTCTGGAACTCTTTGCCCAAGGATATTAGAGAGTCACCTTCTCTAAACTCCTTCAAATCCAGACTCAAAACCCTCCTTTTCAGAAAAGCCTTTACTTAACTGGTTCCATTCTTCACCCCTCTGCTCTTCTTAATACCATCTTCCACGGTCTCCTCTATTGTTATTGTTGTATTGTTGTAATTATAATTGTGTCCTGTCTTGTGAAATTTTCTTATTTATTGTTGTAGTCTTCTTATTTATTGTTATTGTCATCCTGTAAAGCGCTTTGAGAAGCCACCTTTAAAGGCGCTATATAAAATAAAGTTTATTATTATTATTATTATTATTCCCCTGTTCACACGTGCAGTGCGGCTTGTCCGTCTGTTTATTTGTCAGCTTTGGCGAGACACGGGTGCTTGTGTATTAGCGGGAGCGTTTTTTATTCTGATCAGGAACAGTTTTACAAGTCAGCAAAGGATCGAGGAAAGGTTTATCGCCAGCTGAAAAGAGACACAGGGCTTCGGCTGTGGAGACTTTATTAATAAGGCCCCTCAGTAGTTGAGATCTCTGTTATACCCATCTAGAAACATGCAATCAGCATGTTATTGCTGAAGCAATAGTCACAACATTATTCCACACCTGGGTGAGAGGCGGGTGATGATGACAGTCGTGCTTTCTACACCTTATACTGAGCTCAGAAATGGACCAAGCGGACATCTCACGAGCAGATCCCTCCGCGTATAAGAAAGGCAACTTGTCTCAGCAAAAATACCACGGATTCACATCCAAAATATGATAAAAAGGCAAAAACCCCACACTTGGAATGCAAACGTACCCTAAAAAGGAAACACGGTTTTAAAACGAACTTGATTTTCCCCTGGAGAAACCTTTTTATGGACACACATCGCATCTATTACACATGTAGAACTAAATATAAAGATAAAACTTAATATAAGAAGTCATGACATATCACACATGACGAAGTCTGGTCCAGAATAAACAGTTTACACTGACCCACCTTTATTTACCCTGGTCACTCACTTCTATTAACTGTTTAACTGGGTAACAAATTAATATTTGTTTCAATTTGGGATCTACACCTGGGAGCCCTGAAATGTTGGCCAGAGGGGAGAAGCTTATATTCAGACGTGAGAATATATTAAAAAAAGGATCTGATGTTGTTTTTCACCTGTCTAATCAAAGCTTGTTCAAAAATTATCTGATTATAGGACACACGAGTTTATAATCATACTCATTCCACTTTTTAACCACGTATGTATGCACAATATGAAACGTATATACACTAAATCTCACGTGTGACTCCCATAATATACATTTCTTTACGAAAATTAGGAACACTTACTACAATTATCAACCCCCCATGACGAGGCAATATTTCATACCTTTGTTTCTTTGTGGGTTCAAAGTTCTGTCCTGTCGTTTCACACGTAACGTTTTGGTAGTTATCTCAATTTTCCTTTGCAATTATCTCCAAGATCATCATCAACTTTTTGTAAAACGCTATGCACAACTGATATTTAAAGAAAGTCCTGTACCAAAACGTCTTCGTAGGAAAAGACAACTTTTTTTTCCTTATGTTAGTCGCTACACGGTTACTCAGAAAATCCATTCACCGCCTTTAAAAAAAAAGTTTCGTTTTTTATTGTGGTTCACTGACATTTCTGTCACAATTCTGAGGGACCCCAAATAAAATTCACTTGCCGGTATAAAGACGCCGGCGAGGATAAGACAGGTATCGAGCCACCTGCGTATCTAGAGGACGTTTAAAATAAAAAAAATGGCGTGTAATGTTGCGAAGGGCTACTGTTTTTTTTTAATAGTTTGTCGATTGTAAGGGACGTGGGCCGCGACAGAAATACTGGACGGGGTGGGAAAAGGTTTATTGATGGTTTATTGTACCGCAACGGTCACAATTGACTCACCAGCAAAGATGGCACCGAGGCCACATCGACTCCCTCCCGCTCTGCCTCGCACCGAAGCTCGAGCTGCGGAGCGCGACGCCAAACCGCCGGTCCGCGGTCGCGGGCGCCGGACATAGACGTCATAAACCCTTCCGAGGCGCAGGAATTATAGATCACTGTAGTTTCTTCTGGACCCGGGTTAGGGACAGTGTGCCCTCCGTGAGAGTCTTCTGAGGAAGCCAGTGTCTCATGGGTGTCCAGGCTTGGTACCATCTGTCCATCACAGGACACACAGACACACACACTCACACACCCTGGACAGGACACCAGTCCTTCACAGGACACACACACACTCACACACCCTGGACAGGACACCAGTCCATCACAGGACATACACACACCCTAGATAGGACACCAGTCCATCACAGGACACACACACACACTCACACACCCTGAACAGGACACCAGTCCTTCACAGGACACACACACACAACCTGGATAGGAAACCAGTCCCTCACAGGACACTCAGACACACACACTCACACACCCTGGACAGGAACCAGTCCATCACATGACAAACACACACTCACTCACACACCCTGGACAGGACAGCACTCCATCACAGGACACACACACCAGGGCCAGTTTTCCCAGAAGCCAATTAGCCCAAAAGCCTGTCTTTGGACCCGGAGAACACAGGGAGAACATGCAGACTCCACACAGACAGTCCCCCCCCCCCTCCGGGTCCAGACCCGAGCCCGGAGCCCCCCCGCGCTGAACCCCTCCGTACAGACGGCCGCACACAGCTCCGTTGTTCCCGATTCCCGAGGTCATCTGTTAAAAGAAGCCGGTGTGTTGCCTCCAGGTGACATTTCCTACTGGAGTCAGGACAGGAGGCTCTTCTGTACACAGAAGGGGGTGGGGGTGGGGAACAAGCCGCCCAGCCCTGTGGTTGAAGCCGATACCCCGGCTTCTCTCCAGACACAGCTGGGTGAGCTCCTCCAGTCATTACAGGGGGCTCTACTGTACTCAGAGGGTGGCGGGGGTGTGGAACAACTCCTTTGTTTGGGGCCTTGGGGCATTCTTGTTGTGAAAGGCGCTATATAAAAAAACTGAATTGAAATTGAATTTTACAGGTTTGGGTTTTTCGGAGAGCTTGTCAGAGATCTTGTCTGACGTGCCATTTCAAAAACGTAACGACACTCCTCACGTCCGAGCGCCGCCGGTCTGTGACGTAACGTATGCTTACACAACCATGACGGTTTCATCATGGACAGCACGAAAGCCTGAAAAGTGGTTGACGTTTTAATTTGGCAACGCCACGATGGATCCCAGTTTTTTTTTTTATTTTGGAGGCCAAAGAGGACAAAAAAGGAAACGTCCGGAGGTGGATCGATGGTCATCTTTGCGGTTGTTCTGATGTTCTGGAAAAAACAAAACAAAAAAAAACGGCTCGCTTGCCCGGTCATGTAGTGTTTCCACACTCCACGCAAATCAACTTCTCTTCGCCCCCGTGGGCTAGTTGCCCGCCGCACCCCTCTCACGTGATAGGGGCTTCCCCTGGCTGTGACGTACTTACCCTACCCCCTTCCGCCAACGTCATACCGAAGGTCGCGCTTCGGGCCGCGGCGATGTTGACGGACTGTCTTGTAACGTGAGAAGGGTTTAAATTTCGACTTAAGGAGTTGGCCATCGTTATATTTCGCGAGGTATCATACGGGGGGAAAAAGAACATTTATATTTATCAACCTACTAGTAATACTGGGTGGATGTCACGTTCCCCAAAGTTCAGTGCCTCTCTCTAATAAAGTAAAAAACCGACATTAAACTCCGTTCGAAACAGCCGTTTGTTATTCTGTTGTGAGGTGTGAGGGCGGAATGCAAATCAAGTTGGTGAATAGAAAATGAAACAGGAGTCACTTCTTGAGCTATGAATTCCAAAAAGTATGAAAACCTGTGCATTTTAACAGTGCAGAATACTCATAAATTGCACTGACTTGCTTGCTTTCTTCTGTTGCTTTTATATTTCAGTCATTCACTGTCAGCTAGCACTGGAACAATTCAAGAGAGGTAGAAACAGAAGCTGTCAGGAGTGGGATTTGAACCCACGCCTCCATTTGGAGACCAGAACACCCAAGCCCACTGGAAAGACACATGTCCTTGAATCTGGCGCCTTAGACCACTCGGCCACCCTGACAAGCAAGAGCAAGTGCTGTGCTGAATGCACCAGTAGTTGACTAAACTGAGTTTCTTCCCTGAAATTATTTGCTTACGAAGAGCCAAGTTGCCTTGAATGGATCTTGAAAATCAAATATACGGGTGGATTGTTATTCGGTTGTGAGTTTTGAGGGGCGTATTATAAATTGAGTTGGTGAAAAGGCGCTTTTTGTTAGTCTGTCGGGAGGCTGCACAAGGTGTTTAGAGGGAGAACTTCTAAAAAGCAGGCTCTCTATGTTTAACATCAAGGCAGATTTTTTTTTTCTCAATGGAAATGCTCTTTGGCGCTTTCAGCTTTACGTAGGGAACAACGTCTGCCAGATCACTTTTGAGCCAGTGCAAATGGCAATGTGCCACCAAGTACATTTAATATTGGCTGTGGTAGCGAGTTGCTTTTGTTTGCAAAGCTTTTACTTCTTTAAACTGAATCATCGGCAGGAGTAGCTTATTAAATCTTTGCTCATAGCGCTCCATCAGAAATACATTGGAGGCATTGGAGACCCACGTGGTGTTACCACCCCCTGCCAATCCCTGATTGGTTGATCAAGGTGAGATATGAGTCACTTACTCCTGACACTTAGGAATGCAGTCCAGATGTCCATTCGGCACTCCCTAGACAGATAGGCGCCAATGGATGACCATAGATCATGATAGCCAGGCTTAGCTAAGTGGATCTCCGTTTGGGAGCTGTCCCTTATCAGAAGAAAACATCTTAAATCAGCCTGCATGAATACTTTCTCTGTGGCTGCACCACAGAGAGGGAGAGTGAGATGGGGCCTCATTTAGGAAAGCACAGCAACGCTTAATTCTGTCTTATTAATAAGCATTGCCGCTACAGCTGTAAAGTTATTTGGCAAGCATGGACCTCTGAGAAAGAGTCTGAATCCATCAAGAAGACAGGAATTCTAATATCGCACTGCCGTCTTGTGTACAAAATATTTGTTCAGCTCTGACGTCTGTGTGCGTTGACAAGGCATCTCAAAAGGACGTATTAAATAAGAAAATGATCCTTTCTGTTACCATTCCTGCGGTTGGAGCGTTGTTTCACCCTTTTACGTTCTACAATATTTACAGACAAGGTTTTATCACTGGAGTTGTACAGAACAAGTGTGCATCAGTCCATGAAAATCATCAGTACCGCTGTTTTTCTATGCATAGTTTAATCAAGAGCACTTAAAAGATGCAAAAGATGGATTGTGTTCTGTGAGCACCTGCACATCTCTAAGTCACTTCCACAGCCTTCTATGTCGGGGGTATAGCTCAGGGGTAGAGTGCATGCTTTGCATGTATGAGGTCCCGGGTTCAATCTCTGGCATCTCCAAGTGTTTTATGTTACTGTGCTCACATCGCAGTCTTCTGTTGAGTGAGAACTCTTTGCTCGTGTTCATAGAGAGCCAGGTTTACACAATTAAACTCGAAGTGCTACAGTGTTCTCTGCAGTTTTAAATGTACCTCCAAAGCATTTAGTTCTGTTAACTACCAAAGAATGTGAACTAATTTAAAGTCACATTCAGGAAATCCAGAGAACGTCTTCAAACTTGTCGTGGCTGGTGCAGAAAAACCTCACCCGGGATGTTGAATCTCACCCGGGATTTCCTGAGAGATCATTCACCGAGCGAGTCCTCCCTCTGGATTCCGCTGAAAGCTGCGCGAATTCCTCACAGCATATCCTGTACTGTGTAGCACAGTGACAAGAACGCCTTGAGTTCTTTTCCATATGTGAAGGAAAATGCAAAAGAGCATGAAAAGTATTGATGGTATAAAATATCCATGGTACAACTCAAGAAAGAAACTGACGGACAAAACAATGACATTTGATGATTACAAGAGAAACACAACTGTCCGAACATGGGCTTGGATCCTGAACACTTATGTTAAAACACAAAGCAAAGGTTATAACCTGTCAATGTCTCCATGTCTTACAGTTTATGAAATAACACAATTTCTTACTTTCTTATTAATTTCTCACTATAGATAGATGATTGAATTTGAACAAAATCACAATTAAAAACATTTTGGGTTAAACTGTTATTCACATTCTCTAATAAAGAGGAAATGTTAGTGTTTTCCGGTGTGTGAGCCCATTTGTAAAAAAATAACAAATAAAAGTTATATGAATTGAATTGTTCTACTTTTTAGGCTTGCATAGTCTTATTGATATTTCAGTTAAATATTTTCTTCTGTAGTAATTTCAGTTGATATTATATTAATCCTGATTTACAATTTTTGGACATGGTTCATCTTAAATAATTTGTAATTAGTTTCAGGTTTGGAAAATTGCACCCAGAAGCTACTAAAACTGGTAATGTTTGCATAATGTGTATTGTAATAGTAGCATTTTGGGTGGGAAAACAAAAGGTATTTCTTGGTATGAATCCCAAAACTTCATTGGCAGCGTTCTAGGACTTTTTGCTTCAGATAAAGCTGTCAATACATCATAGATTTCTACTCCATCAATATCAGCAGTGTTATCACTACTGAACACTAAATATAGATCCTGGCAATACTTTGTGAGATCTTCTAAAGAAAATCCAAAATTCTACTGAAGCAATCAAATTTATACGTTTATTTTTGAACGAGAAGAGGATCATTCCTCTCAAAACTCAAAACATGCCTGTCTTTTCTTTTTTTCAAGGACAAATGGATTATTGAGGTGTAAAGATGGGTTAAAAAACCAAAATCATCTGCTATTGCTGCTGTTTCTTTGATAGTTTCTTCAAATCCTTCAAGTGATCATCGATATCAAGGAATAATATCATGCACTTGTCGCCGTGCATCCTCAGCTAAAATGTTTTAAAAAGTGCGACAAAAGTACAAAATAACAACATTTATGGTTACTTCTATATTAAAATGAAGGTAAATATACCAAGATATTAAAATACAATTGTACAGTGCTAACCTAATAATGCCTGTGAAGTTTTCCAACAAATTTGAACTGTAATTCTGAAATATTATATATGAGAATGCAAAGAGAGTACAAAGATCAAATTCAATCAGTGAAAATACAACAGTAGCTCACTAAACTAAGTTTCTTCCCTGAAATGATTTGTTTGTAAAGCACCAAGCACCCTTGAATGGATGGCAAAAATCAAATATACAGATGGATTGAGAGTGTGCTTTCCAACTTTTGTATAACATTTTCTTTTGATAGGACGGAGATGTCTTCACAATGTGGATTTTATTAAAAGGAGTGACATCAGTGTAGAACAGCTTTCCTTCTTGGGGAACAACAGTTGTGTTCCATATTTCTTATTCTTTTAGTTTCAAGATTGCAATTTAGTGTGAAACAGAAAAGCCAGCTGGAAAATCTGTTACACGTCATTTACAATGGCCTTTTAACTAATAGCCCGTGCAGGGATCAAACCCCAGCTGTTGGTACGAGTTTCGTAAGGCTCTGCAACATGCAGATGAGAAACTAACCTCTGCTTCTTCATATATACACAGCGAGCTATATTTGCAAGCTTATTGCCCCCTACAGGCTCTGTATTTGATTGCGGTACGAGACCGCCCGTGGAGAAATGAAGTGAGGAGGTTGTGTTCATTAAAAGGCTCATAGCGTCCCTGGGAGGGCTCAAACCACCACCCTTTTGGTTAACACCCGAGCCACAAAGACTCATGTACAGCTTAACACGTCTCGGTCTCAGTGCAAGTGATACACTCCGTAAAAGTTTTGGAGATTCATTTGTTTTTAAAGGAAAATTACCAACAGCAGCTGAGATTTATTGGAGTTTTTTCATTCTATACTGCGATTTCTGTGTTTTGACGAGAAGGGATGGACATATAAGGTCAGAAGGCTGGGGAATTGGACCTTATGGTGAAGGCTGCAGGTTCAGCAGCAGAACCTGTTCAGTATCAGTTGACTCCCATGTACTTAAAACACTCAACTTCCGGATTTAGAGTCAGACGTGCTACCGTTGCACCATGGGGTACTTAATGAAAAAAAAACAATCAGTGTTCCTGGATCTGTTGTCGAGAACAACACCTGCTCAAGAGCTGTGAGGCAAGAATAAAATGTGGTCTGGGAAGAAGAGACTCTCTTTGGGAGAGCGGCACTCCTCACAGGAGGAAAAAAAAATTCACGACGCTGATGGGGGCTTAAAAGTAGCTGTTTGGCGTGACCTCGTGGCACAACGGAAGCGCTTCTGACTTCACATCAAAAGGCTGCGTGTTCAAATCATGTCGAGGTCAGCTATTAGTTTTTCAAGTTCTGCTTGTGCTGAACATGGAATTCATACCATGTAGTTGAGTTCTATCTGTACACCACATAGATAATCTACACAAAATAGAGTAATAAAGAACACGCATTTAGGAGCTTACGCAGCGAATACCCTTGAATACAAGAGAAAAGGCACGGTTCACAT
Organism: Lepisosteus platostomus; assembly: GCF_059453375.1. Taxonomy (NCBI): domain Eukaryota; kingdom Metazoa; phylum Chordata; class Actinopteri; order Semionotiformes; family Lepisosteidae; genus Lepisosteus; species Lepisosteus platostomus. The sequence continues at coordinate 66,250,977 of NC_142615.1, read as the reverse complement.
CTGTGAATCATCACCCCCTTCTTTAGAGACAGCTACATCAGAGAATGGAATCCTGGAAGTTTCAGATCTCCTTTATTATAAAGTAAAACAAACCTGAAAGTTGGAGATTTTAAGGACACTGTTTTATTAAACAGTGTCTTAAACCTGAAAATGTAATTTGAAAAAAAAACTGCTATTGGACATTAGCTGGTGCTTTTTGTAACGATTTGCTATTTCATGCTGGAAAACTAAGGAAACAGACCCAACGTTCGCTTTCAGGTGTGGTTCATTACATAATCTATTACTGAAGAGCCTGATTAAAATTTACACGAACCAGCTAGAAGTCGAACCTACAATCTTATGATCCGAAAATCATAAAAAAAATAAAGAAAGGGGCCACAGCCACAGCAAGGTTGTACGAGGTTCTGGGGCCTGTCTGGTGTGTAAAACACTTGGTTTCAGCAGTGCGGGTGCTGTATTTGAAATGCTATTGAGCCATGAAGATGACCCACCTATCCCAGTGTATTACCTGTAGTGTTATCTTCAGAAAATCCTAAAAAATATAAAGAAAGGTTCCACAACCCAAAACAAAGCTGGGAAAAGTCAGAGGACCTGCTTAGTGTCCAAAACACTTGCTGCATTGTGGGTGCTGTGGTTTAAATGCTATTGGTTTGTGAACAGAATACCCCTATCCCAGTGCATTGTGCCATATTAAATAAAAGCATGAGAAAAAGAGATTCAAAATGCAAAGCTGTGTCAGTGTTCTGTGTAAAAAATCGGTTTGAACATCATGGGAGCTGTTTTTAATAAGCTGCTGAGAAAAGAATATTTTAATCTTCCTGCTGTCAGTAGTATTGTGAATATAGTTGACCCTTACCTGAATGAAAACAGGGCGTAAAGGAAGGGTTTCAGAAATCAAACAAAGCTTTATTCCCGTGCTTACAGTCTGGGTAATGGGAGACTGCGCTGTTCTGCTTCCTATGGTCATATACGGGTTTTTGGCATGAAGCCGTATTGAACAGTATTTCTCGCGTTGTGAACGTGTGCACACAGCGGTCCCCCGGGTTCCAGTTCGTGCGTAATTACGCATCGATGAAAAACCGGAGGTTTCAAAAAAGATAATTAGCTCACTGATAGTTTGATGTAAAGGCTGTGGAAATATCCACAAGTCGTGGTCTTTAAAATGCATTTGGTTTGACGGCGTTCTGTGCTTCCATTGCGAAGATATGGACAAAAGAATATTCGTGCATGGTCAAAAAAATGTCATAAAATCGAAAAAGTAAAGGCTGAGAAAGCATCCACAATGTATTTTATACACAAAACAAGCATTCTCGCAACTCTAAGAGGTTTCGTGAAAGCGCTACAGGCGTGCCAAAATCATTTTCGAACTTCGAGCTAACTTTACCCCGGTCCATTTCGGGCAATCACAAAGGGCTTAATTTCGTTAAATGCAGGTGTTAATTTCCTTTCTGGAAAACTTGTTTTTGATTAAATTCACACAGCTTGCGAAAAATGAAATTCAATTCTTGGTTATCAGTGCAGAAGAAATATTACCGGCTGGCAAAATAAACGGTAAGATATTTTTTTTAACCGAAAACTTGTGATTCGAGAGAAGTACCCATTCGCCAGTCTCTGTGGGACAATCGGTTAGCGCGTTTGGCTGTTAACTGAAAGGTTGGTGGTTTGCGTCCACCCGGGGACGCGTTTCTTCTGCGATGTAAACGTTGTCTTCAGTCAATTAGATTTCTCAGCGAAGCCATAACCATTTTAATATTTGCAGGAAATGCGAGTGTTTAACACGTGTCAGGGTCACCGGGAAATGTCCAATAATGCCCAACATTGCAACTCCCCAGAAAACCATATTCACCCAAGAAAAAATATAGTCGAATCTTCATTTATACTCCAGTTGAATCCTCTGCTGAAATATTTTAAAAATACAATGCAGGTTTGTTTGAGAACTTGACAAGCATTGTTACGATAGCACTGTGCAGTTGGATTTTGATATTTTGACATATTTACCTTAATTTTAAACATAAATACTATACAGTATATTGTAATTTTAAAATATGTTAGCTGAGGATGCAAAGGGGTGAAAGGGAAAGGTCAGAGGGTATAGTAAAAACAAGGTTAGGATTGGTGGAGGTCGTAGGTGGTTTTTCTTTGTAGAGGATGATTGAGTTTTTTATCCTTCTCTGAAGTGAGAAATTGGAAGAGTTGGGAGTAAAGGGATCTGATGAGGTTAGTTATAAAAGGAAGTTGATGTGGAGCTGATAGCCGTAAAAATTCCTAACGTTCTTGATGTTGTAATCAAAGATAAACTGCAGCAAGCAAAGATAAAGGAAATTATCTTTGCTTACTGCCCTGTCTTTCTCACACCTGAAGAAGGCTCCACGGCCAACACGTTATGTTTCCTTTCTTCTCTTTTCAGCATGGAATAATCCTTTACTTTTTCCTTTGCAGCCTACGCATGCTGACACAGCTACCCACCTGATATATAACATTCCTATAATCACAACTATGAATGTCCACTGTGGGTATTTTTTCCATTATTATTTATTTTGGCATTGAAGCATATTTTATGTAAAACCGAAGTGTCATAATCACTGAAAAACATATTTTTTCATTTAGAAAGAATTAAAAAAATATAAATCACTATGAATTACATTTAGCCTGTTCTGATCTAGGTTTTCTATATACTTTAACATGCCATGTTCAGAATGTCACAACGCAGAAATGCAACAGTGAAGTTTTGTAATTACAAATGTTCGTGATGAGTGATTTTGTCTCTCTTACCTTAGTGTCAGAATACTAAGATGTTTTGGTAACGAGGAAGGAGGGAAAAAGTAATTCAGCAGAAGGGGTGCTATTTTGTTCACTATACAGATGCAGCCATTCAAAGTGAGCGGTACAGACACGTACCACAGGTAATTGGCTGCGGTGTCGCGTATCATGACGTAAGATGACGCGGGGTACCGCGGTGCGTGATCGGTTGACCGACAGGGGCACTCGTGGTCCGTTGATCTGTCGTAGAAAGACTTACTGTACAGTAAATGTCTTTACTGTGCCCGTTGTAGATATTGAATTTTACCACTGAAGGGAAATCTTAGTAGCTGAGCAGAAAAAGAATAGGAGCATACTGTAACGCGTGTGAAGGCCATAAACTATATTAATTTTGGAACATAAACATACAGTACTGTGTATAGCTGGTCTTGGTACTTTAAAGAAAAAAATACACACCAGTATTCCATTTCTCCCTAAACATTTTAAGCATCGAAGTCTTTAACTAAAGAGATTAATAGGGAATATAATATGGAATCGCATATCTAAAGAATTTAATGACGATATGATTATATTCGTGTACTGCGACAGGGCTGTGTAGGGCTGTTTCGCCTCCCTGCTCATGCGAGTTGTCTTGTAGCCTATTGGTCTATGTGCCTGACTAACAATGCACAGCTTGTGTGTTCAAATCCAGCCAGTGCTGGACTATATTCTTAACAAACATTTCTTCGAAAAAATAGAATAGCGATATTATGGACAATCAATTGACTTTTATATTTCAAAATATCGCAACATGATCGATTCTAAGTCGTTTTTGATAACAATGAATAGTCACCTTCTTCCTTTCTGACAGCGGTTCCTGCTTCTATTGTGTGTGTGTGTGCAACAGAGTAAATTTTTATAGAGAAATGGAGGCTGGACAGTATGCGTTACAATATAAACATTTATATTGATTTAATCGTGTTCTGATTTAAATCGCAAACGCGTGTTTAATTATGTGTTTTTTACGATTTAAATCAAAACACGATTCAAATCAATATAAATGTATATTTTGTAAAGCATAGGTGACTATTCATTGTTATTAAAAAGACTTAAATTCGATCATGTCGTGATATTTAGAAATATAAATTTGTTTGGTGCGAGTGAGGTTTTATTTAATCTCTGACCAAGGGAAACGTTTCATTTTTTCAAAGAAATGTTTGTTAAAAAATAAAGTCATAGTTCCATGGGATTCAATCACAGACCATGTGACATGGAAGTCAGGAAACTAACACACAGCGCCACCGGATTTAATAACACAATAAAAACGCTATAAAATAATGAGACTGGGCACAGAAAAAGTTTACAGCACAGTACAATAATAAATGCTGACCATGACTTTAGAAGCATAAATTACCTTACACTCAATTTAAACACAAGCTGTCTTTCTGTATGAACCTCTAAGCTAGTTCATACAGAAAATATAGAAATGCATTAGCCTGATTATGATTTCCCAGGAGGTCTCCCATCCAGGAACTCACAACTGCTTAGTTTCAGTGGGTTGCCAGTTGTGAGTTGCAGGGTGATATGGCTGCTAGCTAGTCTACTAGTAACTCATACCCATTCACAACAGCTGTTCACAAAGCACTTCAGTGTTCTGCCAGGCTTTTGTGGTGAAATAGAATAGAATGAATATGAGTCATACCCCTGTACTTCCAAAGCAATTAATTTATCCAAAGTTTATGGATACGGTTGAACATTACACATAACAATTCACTCAGCTTGCTGAGTAGGGATTTTGCCTATTAGCAGAATTTCTTGACACTTCAGCAAGAAGATTAGGTCACAAGCAAGGATGTGCCTGTGTCTTTTTTCAGGCCACAACATGTAACATTGAACAAAAGTCTTCAATCTTCAATTTCTCTAGTATATGTCCAGAAGTTAAATTTTGGAGGAACTTTCATTGAAATAAAATAATCTCAATACTTTACATTAGAAAGCTAATTTCTCCAAATGCAGAAGACTGATGTGTCCTTTAATGTGAAAACATTTGTTTTGTACTGTACCCATCTTCAAAATAAAATCTCATACTTCTGACAAAAACGATAAGCAGTTACAGTAGCTTTATACTGTACCTTGTATTGTCTGCAGCAGCAATTTCAGTGAACCATCTGCCGCCATATCATATCTCGTGCTTCATGCATGAAACACACATTTGCATGTTACCTCAAACTCACATGCTCAACCATTTAAATCTCTCATAAATTCATCCAGGCTTTCTCCTGCTCAAAGGAAAAAAAAAGTTGTGACAGATAACTAAAAGCAACAAACCCTTGCAAGGTTATTAAACACTTTATAATTTTAAAGTGCACAATCTCTGAAGTTCCCTTTAACTTCACAATAACCTATAGTCATTACAGAGTGTGGAACGGTCCTGGTACTGCCCTGATATAATACTGAGCATACCTATCAAACAGAATTACCAACTGTCTACCTGGTTTTTGTGCACTTGCTAGTTTCCAATAAATAAATATATAAAACTATTGTTTATAGATTTGAAAGAACAAGTGTAGGTTTTAATGATATACAGTATGTGTATGTGAGATATTTTTATATGCTGTACACAATCCTTTGCCAGTAATTAATAATAAATTATTGTTATAGTTCTGTCACTTGCAAAAGTGAAAGTTGAAAAAGATGTCTGGCACTTGTGTGAAGTACTTACAGTATGAGTGTAGTACAATGTCTGAGGTAGGCATGAATGACTCAGCCATGGTGTTACCAAATTATGGAATTTGTTTTGTTCTTAAAGGGTCGCTTCCATAAAGATATGTTGCAGAGCTCTTCCTTGCTCAGAAAGACAGGAGCGGTAAACTATGAGCTCTACTTGCCACTTACAATACCAACAGTACCAGCTAACTTTAGTAGTGACATTTTCATGGATCTTTTTAACAATAAAATTTACAACATTAGACTTCAGACACAATTAAACAGGCCTCAAAAAAGTCTGGTACAAACATTTTCAGCATGGAATAAACTTTTACTTTAATGGTATAAACCTTAAATGGATTCATATTCTCAATAAGATTTGGTGCTCAGTAACATGACTTAGAAAATGACAGAAGACATACGTATCATGCTTATCCTTCTATTTTTCATAATCGTAAACTCCTTAAGGCGGTTACATTTTCTCTGTTCTGACCTGGAGTTACATAGAAATTTAAATTCTAATAAGAGATTTGTAATGAGGAAAGTCATACCAATCACTCATACCAGGATTTGCAATTACAATACAAATACTTTCTTTCTGTATGTGTTTATTTTGCAGTTTGAGTCTATACTCCAAGGCATGACTTTTTTATGGGAACATGACATTTTTTTTAAGTCTTTTAATGCAAGCTTCATATAAACCCTTAGCAGTGGTTACTGTCTGGAGTAGGTACTTGAATGGCACAGATTCATTGAAATGATTCAATTTCTTGTGAAAATATTTGGGATAATACATATTCCAGAAATCATAGCCGTTGAATTATCCAGAAATTAATTTCTCTCAGGGTGTATTTAACCCCTCATGGATGGCATTGTATGAAATGAGTTTGTAGTTCCCCATTTGCCTCTATTATGAGATGCTGTGGACACTATTTTATACATTTTAGGAGTGCCCATAGGAAGGTATGTTCTAGAAAGAGTGAACTTCTGTTTTGCCATTATTTTTAATAGGGACGTTACATGTTTACACTTGGTGCTCCTACTAGAGGAGAGGATATGATTAATCTAGGCTTATCACAGAAACTGAAACACATCTGGTTGGTGAGTCTACTGTGGGTAAAATGTTACTGGTACCCCATGTTGTAAAGCTCGGTATTTTCTCTCTTGGCCTGACTTTTTTAATGTCTGAGTGTTAGAATCCATGTTGTTGCTGGTAAGGGAACGGTAGGTGCTGTGATTGACACAGTCAAAGCCTTGTACAGAGATACCATTGTAGCTGTTTGACAGTATTTTAGATGTCCTTAGTTAAAAGCATGGGAGGAAGTACTGCCAAGGGGAGGGGGGGAGCAAGGATTTTTTCTTTGAGTTTGTGAGGTTATTTTTTGTTATATTGTGTTTCAGAAAGCAAGAAAATAAAATTTACTGTATGATAAAAAGAGAAAGAGCTGGAGTAGATCCTCAGATCAGTTTGCTACCAGCAATCAAACCAAAAAAATGGAAAGAATTGTCTCCTCCTGATTGGAACCTTTCTTACTGTCTTATAATTTATCAGGCTACCTTTTAATTTCCACTGAGAGAAGGAAGTCACTTGTCACGCTACTATTTTAATCTTCATTGCACAATATGCTCTAAGTTAGCAAATGAAACATGAACACTTATTGAAATAAATCAAGAATACGATTAACATGAATGTATAAACATCCAAACTATACTTTATCACATTTAATTATTGGGTTAGCTTTTTATTGAGCCGAAATGTTATAAATGTGTGAACGTCTGTAAAATGGAAATATTTATATTTTTCTCTTTTCTGTTACCTGCCTGACAGCATTTTGTATGCCATTCTGTATATTACTGGAAAATATTAGACCCAACCTAAATAATTCATGGGGGTAGTGGGACAGTACTGCAAAGAGTCTCCTAAAGGGACAGAGCTATTAGTACTTATGTGTTTGAGTCTGGAGAATATAGTAAACTCTAAACATTAAGGGAATGCATGGAATAGGAAAATATAAATTGCATAGTACACAAGACTTAACTGGTTTTATTCTAGGAAAGCAGACAAGACTGAGTCATGGGACTCAGAGGATCCAAGGCTAGACTGAGTATAATAGGCTTCGGGCTTCTATTGTGACATCTACTGTAAATTACAGAAATGTTAAAAGTAAACAAAATAAAGTAACTAAAATGTGGTCTGAAATCACCCCTTTAGACACCCCTTTTACTTCACTGGTGTCAGATATGAAAGGCAATAGTCAAAACGCTTTACGGGATAAAAACAACCAGAACAGCAGCAACAACAATATTGTATTTCGTTGCACTTTGAAAACCAAGTAATAACTTAACTATACAATACGTGCAAACATTTCGTATGTTGCTGTCGTGAATGCCTGCGTACCCATAAGTATCTTATTTGCCTTGAGTCTGTCTACAGTATCTCTGTCCCACTACCCCCCTCTCTCCCTCAATTCAATTCAATTCAAGGTGTTTTATTTGCATGACAGATGGGTACAAGCAGTGTTGGGTATGTATATTGTAACGCTTACTGCCGACAGGCACTGTGTAAGACCCAGCGTACCAGAGCAGCGCACCGAGGAAGCGTTTGCATTTATAACTTAGTTTTTAAAATTAATCAAGCAATATGAACTCCCGGAGTGCTGGCTGTGACGAATTAAACCATTCTCACAGGTATTCAAAGTAGGAAGTACAGTGTTAAGTGGTAGCTGGGCTACTCCCTCAATAGAATCGCTTTAACGGAAAGCATTTTCAGAGAGCAATCACGCTGTGTTTATGTAGAAAAAGCGATTAGGTTTATGAGCAATCTAATTACCTATTCGGTTAAAACGCTATATAAAATAAAGTTTATTTAGAGATGAATGATCAGTGTTGCAGTTTAAATAACGGGAGTCAGGAAACTAACACACAGCGCCACCGGATTTAATAACACAATAAAAACGCTATAAAATAATGTGACTAGGCACAGAAAAAGTTTACAGCACAGTACAATAAATGCTGACCATGACTTTAGAAGCATAAATTACCTTACACTCAATTTAAACACAAGCTGTCTTTCTGTATGAACCTCTAAGCTGGTTCATACAGAAAATGTAGAAATGCATTAGCCTGATTATGATTAAAAAACACATAATTAAACACACGTTTGCGATTTAAATCATACACGATTTAAATCAATATAAATGTTTATATTGTAACACATACTGTCCAGCCTCCATTTCTCTATAAAAATGTACTCTGTTGCACACACACACACTAGAAGCAGGAACCACTGTCAGAAGGGAAGATATGTTCAAAATATCGCAAATATCGATCATGTTGCGATATTTTGAAATATAAAAGTCAATTGATTGTTCATAATATCGCTTACCTATTTTTTCGAAGAAATGTTTGTTAAAAGAAAAGTCCAGCACCAGCTGGATTCAAACACACAACCTGCCAGTTGGTAGTCACGCACATAGACCAGTTGGCTACAAGACAGCTTGCACGAACAGGCAGGCGAAACAGCCCTACACAGCCCTGTCGCAGCACACGAATACCGTTATTAAATTCTTTAGATACGCGATTCCATATTATATTAGCAGAAAAGCTTAATACTACCACTTTTTCACACGCTATTTCACATGCTAGTTAAGTACTTGGATGGAATACCGGTGTGTATTTTTCCTTTAAAGTGCCGCATTTGACACCCCTCTGCAGTGGTTCCATAAAATCTGGTATACGGAAAAGAAAGCGTTGATAAATACAAGTGTCTTTTAATACACTATTTGCTGTGCTCTTGAGGATCCTTGTGATATTTTAAGCTCTAGTTGAATGATAGGTGTCTCATTTTAAATCATTTTCGTAGTTAGAAATTATGAAACGCCCTGTTAAAAGCAAGGAAGTTTTTATGCCCGTTGAAGTAAAACAAAATGCCTGACAAAGTATGGCTTGGACAGATTCCAAGTGCTTGTACAAATGTGCTAAAGAAATTATACTTTGAGTATACAGCTTGTCCAAAGTCATTCATTATTAATACTATTAGTAATATCTTCAGTAAAGGCTTTGATGCATAAATATTTCTGATAAAGGTAGGTTGTGTACTTTTGTCCAACTGAGCAATCTTGCTTTCATAAAATATACCAACATTTTAATGACTGATGATTAACATGCTGTAATACACAGTTCAAAATTAAAGGTTCAAATGCTGTACATGAGAGGTTAAGCTCCCCCTGGCGGTTTTACAAGGCGACGCCGGATAGTTAACCACGTGACACACGTTAACTGCGTGATACCGCGTGATACTGCGACACGCCCACCGGGGTATGCTGCGAAATACCTCACCCATTTTGAATGGCTGCATCTGTAGTGTCGGAACATTGAGATGTTTTGGTAATGAGGAAGGAGGGACATGCCATGTTCACAGGGTCATATTTAAAAAAATGGCACAGTAAAATTTCCTAAAGTTCAGGATTTTGATAGTCTGTTCCATTGTCTCTCACACCTCAGTGTCAGAATTTTTAGATGTTTTTATAACCAGGGGGTAGGTTTATAGCAAGAAGCAAAAAGTGCAATCACCCGTTGCTCATCCTCGGTTAACCATATATTCTCATATGTCATGTTCTAAATGTCCCATTTATATTAAAAAGTTCTTGTAATATGCAAGATTTTAAGACTTTTTATGATCAGAAGGCAAGGTCGTGGTAAATATGCAGAAAGAGCCTGTGAACTTATGTTTTGCCTTTGTCTTATTTACTTATTGTGTTTGTGTTATTGTGAGTTTTGAAAATTGGTTTACAATTTTCTGAAATGTGTTTCACACAAAAATGTTATTTGGATAGTCACTACTTACATATTCCCATTTACTGAGGATAAATACAGTAATCCATCCCGATTAGTACTTTTAAAAATTACTGTAGAGAGCCACCTACAGGCGAAAGGCGGCATAACATCACAGCAGCAGCATTTAAGGCAGAAGAAGAAGCTGGCGAATAAGAAGCCAGCTTCAGCCTCGTTAATGCAATACCATTGGGTGAAGTGGAAAAATATTTCTTGCTCTGAATCCTAACATTTTTATAGGAGGTGTTCTAGTACTTCTTGCCTCAGATAAAATTGCCAATACACTTAATTTCTACTCCATCAATATCAGCAGCGTTACCGGTACTGAGTCCTAAATGTACGTCCTGTCATCATATAAAATGTCAAAAGTTTCGACTGCATTCAACTGATCAAATTTATTTTCGATGATAATTTTATCCAAAATACATCCGAAACAAATTTGCACTGTTTTTTTTTTTTCCAGAAGAGCATCATCATGAGACTCAAAACATACCTGTTTTTTCTTCTTTCCAAGAGGAAGGATTGTTCAGATGCAAACATTGGTCCAAAATCAATGTACTCTCCTATCGCTGTTGCTTCTTTAAATCCTTCATTTGAACGTCGATATTGAGGGATGATATCGTACAAATTGTGTTTTTCTTTTAAAGCAAATTATATTAAAATATGAGCCTCTGTTATAGTTGTCTTGGAAGTTTCGGAAGGTATAATAGACCCCCTTGTGCCCTCAGCTAAAATATGATAAAATATAACAAAATGTATTTACATAGAACAGCATTTATGGTTACATGTATATTACAATTGAGATAAATATACAAAAGTATTAAAATACAAATGTACAGTCCTAGCATAATCATGCTGTCCAACTGTCTTTTTTGCTTGTCAAGTTCTCCAACAAATCTGTGTCGTAATTTTAAATATTCTAACTAAGGATGCATCGAGAGCATAAATGAATTCTTCTGCTAGCCGTTCGAAGATCAAAGTCCTTGGCTGAATATGATGTCCTTGAATGTTGGTCATTATTGGCCATTCCCAGTGATATTGACTTACATACTTAATTGTTTAACAAAAACATTCACATTTCTTGCAAATATCAAGTGGGTTAAGGTTTTGCTAAGAAATCCGAATAAGTAGAGATGAGGTTTACATTGCAATAATGAGAAGTGCATTTCTGGGTGGGCTCAAACCACTAACCTTTTAATTAACAGAGACTCACGTGTGTCCCTTTTCTCCATTTGCAAACTTAAAAAAAAGAAAATAATGCTTTTTTCTTACCAGCCTGCGATATACAAGGCAAGATTTGTATTTCATCTTTCACAAGCTGTATGAATTTCATGAAAAGCAAGTTGTTCCAGAAAGAAAATGAAAACTTGCGTTAAACAAAATCAAGCTGTACGTAATCATCCATAGTGATACATTTTGTAAGACAAGACAGGAAGAAAAGCACTGCTGGGATTTAAGCATCTCCTGTTTAAGAGGAAACCATGTTAACCAAATCAGCCAAAGTGCCATCAGTGTATCAAGACCATGTCTGAGTCAGTGATTGCAGCTGACTGTCACTGGAGGACAGTTCATCGTGAACAAGTCAGCCTGCATAATGAGGGGGAAGAGACTGACTTCTGTGATGCAGTATCGACAGATACTAACCTTCTGTCCAACTGTTCTCTGCTGCATTCTGGATTAGCAGGTACATATTGGTTTCCATGCGTGTGTAGGGGTTTTGTGTATTTACTGGGACAATTATTAATTGTAGCAGTAAGTCACAAAATGATTCTCTGATGGCTATTAAACCGACCTTGCGGGTTAACTCATTAACGCACACACACAGATACTAATACACTTATTAATACATAAAATGTGCATATAAACATAACAGATCTTAAGAGTGTGGGTTAGCAGAATACAAAAGGTATATATTAAATCATGAAGAGTTCCAAACCAAGAGGGACATACATTCAGTATACCATTCATTTAGACTGTTTCGTAAATGAACTGGGATTACAACTTCTACACTAGATACTCAAAAGCAAGTACATCACTCATAGGTATTAGATTGATATCAATTGTGGTTGAGGTAACAATTGAATTCTCGAGCTGTAATGCAGAATGTTGAATACTCATCCGATCTGTGTGGATTCAGATCTCCCGCGGACACAAAGAAGCAGTGGCAGGCTGTTGCTGTGTGCAATCGGCACTCTCTGGCTCGGTGCCAGGCAGTGGCCGGTGCGGCTGGCGAGAAGGAGAGGATGGAGAGATTCCTGCTGTGATGCGCTGCTGATGCTCTTTGAAGACCGGCTAGTTAGTGTTGGCTGAAACTAGCAGAGCTTGTGCACATGGAAAGTGACTGCGGGTCCAAGCCAGTCACACTCTTTAGATGGGAAGAAGACTAGTTCGTTCCCGATGTAGCGCTAGTCCTGAATCCTGAGATTCAGCTGTCGACAGTTCCAACCGTAGTTCACTCGTTGATCAGGCGAGCTTTGAAGGTGGAGTACCGGCGGTTCACGGGGCTTGCTGCTGGGCTAACCTCGGGCGGATCCTTTGGTTATGCATGGGCAACCTCCGTTCTCGACTCTTAAAACAAAGTTAAGTCCTGGCACTCGGACACACTGGCCGTCACGTGATTGTCCGAGCTGAGTCTGGGAACGTCCTGGAGGGGCACCTTCTGGGCATCGTGCTGCCTGTTGTATCTGTAGGAACTACGGTAGTTCAGTGGCTTAAAGTTCCGCGGGCATTCGAGACCCACGTGGGGTTACCCTGCCCTACCAGTTCCTGATTGGCTGATTGAGGTGGAGGATGAGTAACAGTGACCTCTGACCTTAGGGTTGTAAACCTTGGGATGAGCCTCTCCCATGGAATCTCCCAGACAGTAAGGCGCCAGAGATGACCACTTATTAGGGTGGCTGGTGAATCTCAGCCTTGGGAGCTGTTCCTTATCAGGAAACTCTATCAGCTAGAAAAACACCTTAAATGTGAACCAGATGGAATGGCCTCTCTGTATCCAGCTGCACTGAGATGAGGGAGAGAAGGACTGGCAAGGGAGCAGCAAACTTAATTCCTGTATTTTAAATACGCCTTGCCGCTACAGAAGTGTCCTTAGAAGAAAAACATCTTTTATGATAGTGGTACAGTCCATCACACCCCTCCTATAGCCTTTCAAAGAGAAAAAAAAAACTGACGACAAAGTATGTCTATGTGTGGTAATCAACCAGGTCTTACAAACATTCTTAAACCCTTCCACCTCCTTTCATTGCAAATGATTTGTACATGTTAGAAGGTTAATTTTGGCTTCTGATATTATGGTGGATTAAGAGTCCTGAAATCTTTGTAGAAGTACAAAGATGAAAGAAAGGGCAGTGTAATCATGGCCAAGAGAAGGCAAATGTTGGACTATCTGCTTGGATTGAATGGAGCAAAACGTAGCCAACTCCTTGAGCAGAACCTGCTTCATCCTTCAGACTGGGGTTTCTGAAGATCTGTACATTTGAACTTTCAAAGTGACTAAAGTAAAGGAGTTTTCCCTTTTTACCACATAATTCCCACAGATCAACACTAACAGAGAGCCTAATTCCAGCCAGGATTCAATCACTGTCTCTCAGGCATCCCAGCAGTGGATTTCATGACTTCAGAAAGCCATCTTCACCAGTGGAGAACACAATGCTCTGAGGTTTACTGGCAGAGTCTCACACTGGGTAATGTTAGATGTTGATAAATAATGTCCTATGGAATTCTACTATTGATAAATTCTACTATGGAACTGCGATGTGTCTTGAAAAAAATCTTCTATGATAGTGGTACAGTCCAGCACAGCCTTTAAAAGAGAAAAAAAAAACAAGGTAAGTCTGTGGTGTAATCAACTAGGTCTTGCAAACATACTTAACCTCTTCCAGCTACCAACATTACAAATGCTTTTTACACATTAGATGGCTATTTTTGGCTTCTGATATTATGGTGGATAAAGAGCCCTGGAATCTTTGTAGAAGGACAAAAGACGGAAAGAAAGGGCAGTGTAACCATGGCCAAGAGAAGGGAAATGTTGGGGAGAGCTTTTTTCATACACTTTTTATCATTGTTTTTCCAGCCCAACAAAGATCAACATATATGAGCAGGCGTCCTGTGCCAAATCCAATCTGCCTTCCTTCCAAGCATACAGGAATGTGAGTGAATTAAATATTGACATATGAAAATACACAAAAATATGCAATCACACTGTAGTGTGCTCTCTGAAGGCATCAGTTCTGTAGGGTTTGGGCATTTACTGAGACAATTATTAATTGTAGCAGTAAATCACAAAATTGATTCTTTTGATGGCTTTAGAATCCAACCATGGGATATAACTCAAACAACGCACACACACAGGTACTAATACACGAGGATACATTTATTAATACATAGAATATGCATATAAACCTAACAGATCTTATTGAGAGGGTTATCAGAATACAAAAGGTATATATTCAATCAGTTACAAAGAGTTACATATATCAAGAGGACATACGTTCAGTATATCATTCATTAAGACCGTTTCGTAAATGCACTTGGTTATAACTTTTACATTAGATACTCAAAACAAGTACATAACTCTAAGGAATTAAATTGATATCAACTGGTTGGGATAACAATTGAATTCTCGAGCTGTAATGCATTGAAGTTGAATACTCATCCAGTCTCTGGGGATTCAGATCTCCTGCGGGCACAAAGAAACAGTTGCAGGCTGTTACTGTCCAATCCGCGCTCTCTGGCTCGGTGCCAGGCTGTGCTGTGCGGCTTGCGACGGTGCGCTGCTGATGCTCACTGACCGGCTAGTAAGTGTTGGCTTTAACTAGCA
Source organism: Lepisosteus platostomus (assembly GCF_059453375.1). Lineage (NCBI taxonomy): Eukaryota > Metazoa > Chordata > Actinopteri > Semionotiformes > Lepisosteidae > Lepisosteus > Lepisosteus platostomus. The sequence goes on along the minus strand of NC_142615.1, from coordinate 66,235,877 downwards.
AAGTTTACGCACAGGAGAAAAGATGACTGTGGGTCCCAGCAAGTCAGGAAGAGGACCGGTTCGTTCCTGATGAAGAGCTAGTTCTGAATAGTGATTCAGCTGTCCACAGTTCTGACCTGTTCACGAGGCCTGCAGGTGGTGCTAACCTCGGGTGGATCCTCTGGTTACTCTCTGGCAACCTCCGCTCTAGACTCTTAGAACAAAGGAAAGTTCTGGCACTCAGACACACTGGCCGTTCCGGGGTTGTCCGGGCTGAGTCTCAGGATGGTCAGGAGGCGCGCTGCGAGAATGTCCTGCCCTTGGGAGCCTTCTGCTCCTGGGTCATCCTGCCCTGGAATTCTCCTTTGAATTCCCTTTAGAAAAGTCCACAGAATTCTCCCAAAAAGTCTCTCAGGCTCTCTGTGTTGCCTGTTTTTACCTGGAGGAACTTCAGCTCGTCTATTGGCTGAAAGTTCCATGGGCATCAGAGTCCTACCAGTCCCTGATTGGTTGATCAAGGTGAGATATGAGTCATTTACTCCTGACACTTAGGAATGCAGTCCAGATGTCCATCTGGCACTCCCTAGACAGATAGGCGCCAATGGATGACCATTGATCATGATAGCCAGGCTTAGCTAAGTGCATCCCCCTTTGGGAGCTGTCCCTTATTAAAGGAAACCTTAAATCAGCCTGCATGAATAGTTTCTCTGTGGCTGCACCACAGAGATGAACAGAGCTGGGGCCTCATTTGGGAAGGCTCAGAACACTTAATTCTTTCTTATTAATAAGCCTCGCTGCTACAACACATATGCAGTTTGAGCAAACATAAGACAATAACCAAGTACCACAAACTACCAGACATCTAGTATCATTAGCAGTTCAGGTGGGGAGCTGCATCACCATGTGTAGGCTGCAAAGGAACAAGTAATAGGTCTATTCCATGCTTAAAAGAAAAGAAAGAAAACACAACATTTCAGCCGTGGAGCCCTCACACCTGAAGAAGGCTCCACGGCTGAAACGTTGTGTTTTCTTTCTTCTCTTTTCATCTAGTGTCATTAGCCTTTTAACAGTTCCTGTCAAAATAAAATAGAAATGGATAACATTCTAGAGAGAGTTTGAAATACCAAGGTACAATTTAAAACATATCTCTTCCACTACAACCACAATATTTTGGAGAGATCGTTGAACCTCACTGTTCTGACATGTCCGTTAGCCTCTGTCCTGCTTCAGAAATGAATGTGGCGGGTCACATTCTGAGGGAGATGAGGTCAATCAGGTGGCAGGAAAACCACGCTATGCTTTTTTTTGAGATCCTGAAAAGGACAGAAGGGCCATGTATATGTGTGCAGCTGGATATGTAATTGCAGGTGGCGTAGCAAATTCTGCTGAAGCCCCACTGCCTGGTGTGGACGGTAGCTGTGCATGTTGCAGCAGAATTGTGCATCTGAGATCAGGGGGGCATGTCATGTGTTTCAGCACTTCACTCCCTTCAGTAGCACATGATTCCCTGAGTTCTTTGGATAACCGATCTTTCACGATGAAGAATTCCTTAAGAAGAATAGATCTCGGCCCACCATCCCAATGCCTCCGTCTCAAAACAGCAACCTCCCACTGCCCTTGGTCTGCAAGGCAGTCCTTTCAAGTGCGATGACGACACTGGGACCTTCGTTGCCTATTGTATGAGCTGAACTTTTGTGCTCATCAATTCAACGCTCTTTCCATCAACTCATCTTGTCTTTTGACGCTTCGTGTTTTACACTCCTTTGACTATCAGCATATCGGGTGACTGCAAACACTGAAGTTCTTGCTTACGGAGTGTGGAACATTGTTTTCAAGTGATCGCTGTTCTGTCAAGTTGACGCCGAGTGAATCTTTCTTTGGCAACATGGGCAGGCTGACAGCAGTGCGAACGAAAGTAATGGCAAATTTCTTGACTTATTTCTGAATGTGAATGTTCTTTAGAAAAGGGATGCAGCGTTGCTTCTCGCCCGTGTAAAGGTCACGCATTCCAGACGTGGTTATGAGCGAACAGTTGCCGCAAGTGTTTGAAAAGAGCAAGAGAGGAAGCAGCCCTGCCCCGTGTGAGGATCAAACTCAGGCCCTTCAGATGACGAGACTGACGCACTACCAATTACGCCAACAAGCCCAGCTGCAGTACACACACCGGAAAGTTTGCCTCACATGGATTTCAGTCACCCGTTCCCTAATCTTTAGACGCTCTCTGCTGAATGTTTCATTTGCCTTTTGATCTCACCGATACATTTTTGGTCTGTTTCTGTTGCGAGTCCATCTTTCAGATCTCACCTAGCACAAGTCTCTGTGGCTGAAGTGGCCTCTCTGCTTCAGCATCGTGCCCTCACTCAGCCATTAAAAATGTCACTCGGACTTCTGACATGCTGACATGAAATGTCAAGAGAGAGTGGCGGAGTGACGCTTAAGCCAGAGAGAAGATGAAAAGGGGGCGTGGCTGCGAAACGCTTGACAGCTGCACGATGCTCTCCATGCAAGGCGTGACCACAGGCTGAAGGACACCTTTCGGCACATCAAGCTCTAAGCACACACCTGGAGGATGCGGGAATTGATCCTGCTACCTCCCGCATGCAAAGCAAGCGCTGTACCATACAAGCGGAGCCGATCATTTGCAATTGGGCTGTGCTGACAGACCAAGATGAGCTCTGTTGGCTCAAAAGCAGCGCAACACCTGCAAGAACAACAGAAAGATTAGCATCCAGCGGGGGCCTCTTAGTGAGCCCAAGATCTCATCAAGAATCGACTCCAGCAACAGGGCTGGGCGCATTGTTCCATACTACGACCACTCTCGGTGTAAACAGGTCCCTCCTGGTCTCTGCTTGAAATGCACTTTCCTGTTTGCTTTGGTGTAACTGGCTTCCCCTGCATGGGTGAATGTGAAGAAGATCCTTAGTAAGTCATTGAAGAAAATAGAGAAGAGGTCGGAGTGGCCTCTGTTGTTCATCAACGATCCAGTCAGGCAGTACTCCTCTGTAAAGCGCCGTTTGTTCACATCGATTGGCTTTTTTTTGCCTTCATTCGTGCATGTAGTAAAAGCAGATGCCCCTATTCTGCCGTGACCCGGATTCAAAACGAGGTTGTTGCCACAACGCAAAATACTGACCACTATACGATCACGGCGAGTTACCAAGACACACACGGCTCCACCCTTTTCCACCCCTGAATAGCATTGGCGAGTTGAATAGCATTCAATTCACATCGAATAGCATTGGCCCCTGAATAGCATTCACTTTGTCGTTTTTATAACATTTTTTTTACCATGCTCGAATATTGTTTTGTCCATATCTTCGCAATGGAAGCACAGAACACCGTCAAACCAAATGCATCTTAAAGACCACGACTTATGGATATTTCTACAGCCTTTACATCAAACTATCAGTGAGCTAATTATCTTTTTTTAAACCTCCGTTTTTTCATCGATGTGTAATTACGCACAAACTGGAACCGAGGGGACCGCTGTGTGCACACGTTCACAACGCGAGAAATACTGTTCAATACGGCTTCATGCGAAAAACCCGTATATGACCATAGGAAGCAGAACAGCTCAGTCTCCAATTACCCAGACTGTAAGCACGGGAATAAAGCTTTGTTTGATTTCTGAAACCCTTCCTTTACGCCCTGTTTTAATTCAGGTAAGGGTCAACTATATTCACAATACTACTGACAGCAGGAAGATTAAAATATTCTTTACGCAGCAGCTTATTAAAAACAGCTCCCATGATGTTCAAACCGACTTTTTACACAGAACACTGACACAGCTTTGTGTTCTGAATCACTTTTTCTCGTGCTTTTATTTAATGTGGCACAATGCACTGGGATAGGGGTATTCTGTTCACAAACCAATAGCATTTAAACCACAGCACCCACAATGCTGCAAGTAAGTGTTTTGGACACTAAGCAGGTCCTCTGACTTTTCCCAGCTTTGTTTTGGGCTGTGGAACCTTTCTTTATTTTTTAAATGATTTTCTGAAGATAACACTACAGGCAATACACTGGGATAGGTGGGTCTTCTTCATGGCTCAATAGCATTTCAAGTACAACAGCCACACTGCTGAAACCAAGTGTTTTACACACCAGGCAGGGCCCCTAACCTTAGACAACCTTGCTGTGGCTGTGGCCCCTTTCTTTATTTTTTATGATTTTTTCAAAATGGCACCATTAGACAGGCGATAGGGCGGTGCTATTTACAAGTCAATAGATGTGGAGCACAGCCACAAGAACAACATTGAACTTTTTCTATAAGTGAAGGAAAATTCAAAAGAGCATGAAACTAATGGATCGTATAAAATATCCATGGTAGAACTCGAGAAAAAACTATACAAGGTATAATAGTCGCCGTGCATCCTCAGCTAAAATGTTTTAAAAAGTATGACAAAAGTACAATATGCTTAACAACATTTATGGTTATATCTATATCAAAATGAATGTAAATATACCAAGATATTAAAATACAATTTTAAAGTCCTAACCTAATAATGCTTGTGAAGTTTTCCAATAAATCCTAACTGTAATTTTGAAATATTATTGCTGAGAATGCAGAGTACAAATATCAAATTCAATGAGTGAAAATACAAAAGTAGTTCACTAAATTTCTTCCCTGAAATGATTTGCTTGCGAAACACTAAGCAGCTTTGAATGGATCGCGGGAATCAAATATACAGATGGGTTCAGAGTGTGCTTTCCAACTTTTGAGTAACATTTTTCTTTGATAGGAGGGAGTTGTCTTCACAATCTGGGTTAAATAAAAAGGAGTGATGTCAGTACAAAACAGCTTTCCTTCTTGGGGAACAATGGTTGTGTTCCATATTTCTAACTATTTTGGTTTCAAGATCTCAATTTAGTGAGATCAAAATAAAAAGCCAGCTGGCTAAATGGTCTTTCAACTAATCGCCCGTGCAGGGATCAAACCCCAGTTGCTGGTACGAGTAGCGTAAGGCTCTGCAACATGCAGATGAGGAACTAATCTCTGCTTCTTCATTATATACACAGTGAGCTATATTTGCGAGCCTACTGCCCCCTACGGGCTCTGTATTTCATTGCGGTACAAGACTGGTCGTGGAGACTTCTCGGTCTCTATGAAAGTGATACACTCTGTAAAATTTCTGGACATTCATTTAATCACCAACAGCGGCCGAGATCGAGTTTTTTTTTTCATTCTGTACTGCGATTTCTGAAGGTTACCCTGTGAAAATACGAGTTTTGATGAGAAGGGATGGACATATATGGTCAGCAGGCTTGGGGAATTGGACCTTATGGTGAAGGGTGAGGGCTCAGCAGCAGCAGAACCTGATCAGTATCGGTTGACTCCGATATTTACCTTAGTCTCGGTATATTAAGATGTTTTGGTAACGAGGAAGGAGTGACAAAGCAAATTGGCAGAATCTGTGCTATTTTGTTGACTATAAATCCCCACATGCTGTGTTCAGAGGGTCATTATTAAAAAAAAACGTAACAGTAAAATCTCTTGTACTTCACGATTATGAGTGCCTGTTACATTGTGTCTCACACCTCAGTGTCAGAATTGTGAGACGATTTTGTAATCAGCAGAAATTGCATTCACCTTTTCCCAATGCATTCTCACATGCCATTTTCTCACATGCCATGTTCAGAGGGTCATATTTTTAAAATGGTACAGTAAAATGTCCTGAAGTTCAGGATTGTGACAGTCTGTTATATTGTGTCTCACACCTTGATGTCAGAAATGAGACGATTTTAAAATCAGGAGGGAGGGCCCTAGCAATATAGCAAACATTGCATTTACCATTTGCCAATGTATTCTCTCATGCAATGTTTAGAGGGTCGTATTTAAAAAACGGTACAGTAAAATGTCCTGAAATTCAGGATTTTGATAGTCTTTTCCATTGTCTCTCACACATCTGTGTCAGAATTTTTAGACATTTTTATAACCAGGAGGTAGGTTCACAGCAATAAGCAGAAAGTGCGATCACACCCTGCTCATCCTCAGTTAACCATATATTCTCATATGCCATGTTCTAAATGTCCCATTTAAAACTGCTATATTAAAATTTCTTGCAAAATGCAAGAGTTTGAGACTTTTTATGATCAGAATCCAAGGTCGTGGAAAATATCCAGAAAGTGACAGTGAACTTATGTTTTGCCTTTGTCTTATTTACTAGTTGTATAACATGCCAGATTGTTTTATTGTGAGTTGTGTTTCTGAAATGTGTTTCATACAAAAATGCAATTTGGACAGTCTATACTTACATATTCCCCTTTACTGAGGATATGTTCAGTAATATATCCGGATAAGTATTTTTAAAAATGACTGTAGAGAGCCATCTACAGGCTAAAGGTGGCATAACATCACAGCAGCAGCACTTAAGATGGAACGAAAAACGCGAAGAAGCTGGCGAATAAGAAGCCAACTTCAGCCTCGTTAATGCAATAACATTAGGTGAGGTAAAAAAATAAAAGCAAATTTTATGCTTCAAATTAAATTAATTTTATTTATTATGAATGTGCCTGAAATTTTTCAGTACTTTAGAGGGTTCTGCTATTTTAGATGTTATGCTGTTCCTGTCTGATTTGTCAAATGTGTCATTTAAATCTCCCGTCATTTCTATATCAGTCTGAAGGCCTTGAAGTAAAGATTGCAATTCATCCAAAAATACAATTCATCCAAAAAAAGGTTCCCACTGGAGATACAAGGAAATGAATGTACATTTGCCCCCCAAATCAACAAATTTAAAATCAAATAAATCCCTCATCTGCAGGTGGAGAGAATAATGTCAGAATAAATACAGGTTTAAAAGTCAGGAGCATTGATAGTGCTATTTTAAAATGACACTAAAATACTCACAATATATTAAAAAGCTCTATTAAATAATGAAAAAATTAAAACAAGGTAAAAAGAAATAATACACAGTTATAAAGCTCAGGAATTATCAATGGGAAGTTACAATGGGTTGATATGATTTAAAAAATAAAATGTTTGAAAAAAATCTGTAAAACTACAATATGCTAAAAATGGCATGAATACTTAAAACAGGTGTGTAAAATTAAAAAAAAATAAAACAAGTTAAAATAAATACTAAATGGGTTTAAAATTCAGGAATGTGACTGGTCAGATGCTTACGATGAGTGTTGCTGGTGTTTCGTGTGATTTACTTAAATGAAAAAAATATTCAATTTAAAAACGGCAAGGGCTCGTATGAAAAAATAGTTCGTAAGTATCTTTGTTGTAACAGCTACGCCAGAACTAGTGTATTCATATACATCAGAAAAGTAGCTGAACGTGACTGGTTTATATTCAGTTATGTGCATTGGGGACGAAAAAGAGACTTACATGGATTTTATTAGGTTTTAGGAATCAGAAAATTTATTTTTACACGTTTATGCCTACGAGCAGAAATAACTTCCTGCTTTCAGCGCTTTTATTGTTTCTGCTTGTAACCTCGAACAGAGAAACCCAGTACTGACTCACAGAAACGCCCCAGAGTTTCTGTGTTTCTAGGATTTAAGAGGGATGTACTGTATGAAGACAGTAAAGGGAGTTTGATGAGTCTGGAGGGAGGAGATACGCATTCAGCACGGGGAGCGCAGAACAACGAGTTTCACCTGCAGCTCGCTGAGTCCTGTCCTATATAACTGCTGAGCCTGGGACACACTGAGTCTCTAACCAGTGTTGGAGATGTAAAGGGTTAAACCCAGAAGTCGGGAGTGGAGTTTTTTTGTATAAGTGTAAGATTAAGGGAATAGGGTTTCGGGGGCTTTGGTGCACAGATGAGGTTTCGGTTTAGGTTTAGTTTGCTTTTGACACATTTGTAATGGCCATGGCGGCCTGTAGAGTCGGCATGCGCTGTTACTTTTGCGCACGTTTGGTGTATAAGAGAGGTGAGGGCTCGGCTCACTCGGGTGATATTTCACGGTTGGACTTTTCAAGGAAGGTGTTACAGAAAGAGTTAAAGGTTAAGGCATTAGATGTTAATTGTTTAATTACTCTGCCAAAGGGAATTGGTTTTGACATTAGTTTCAAATCGGCAAAGTTATTGGAAGAATTTTGGAGAAAAATAGAAGAGAAAAAAGATGTGGGTCTGATTAGAATGTTTGAATGGCAGAAGCTGACGGATCTTTCTAATAGGACTGTGATTGTTCGTATGTTTAATGAGATGGTGATGATGGAAGATATTGTGACATGGTTGTCTAAGTATTGTTTAGTGAAAGGTGAGCCTCAGAAAGTCTTGGATGATGATGGCATCTGGAATTGTGCATGGAGAGTACCTGTTTCGTTGCATGAAGACAAAAATGGTTATGGTGGATTTAAACCCATTCCTTCTTTGATTGGATTAGGTGAAAATAGAGGCCTTGTGTTCTACCAAGGGCAGCCAAAACTGTGCAGGAGGTGTGGGGAGCTGGGTCACTTTGTGGATGCCTGTACAAAGGTGGTGTGTAGTAAGTGCAAGGAAATTGGACATGCATATACTGAATGTACAAGCGTGAGGAAATGTAATCTCTGTGAGTGTGAAGGTCATGTGTTTAAAGACTGTCCAAATTCCTTTGCAAATAGAACAAAACTGGGAAGACCGATGCAAAAACAGGAAGAGTTTGAAGAGGTATTTAGGGCTGGAGCAGTGGTTCTGGATCAGGAACTGGATGTGGTTGACGTTGAAGAAAGTAGTGGAAAAGAGAGCGAGGGTTCAGAATGGAGTGAAGGAGATGAGGCTGAGGTAGAAGAGAATGATAATGATGTGGAAAGTGAGGGGGACTCTGAATTGATTGGTAGCATCTCTCCTGATCGTCTGCCACCCGTGGAGACTGAAAGTGCTCAAATGGAATGTACAGAACAGAGGGTGCAGTCTAAAAGGTCCGCTGAGACATCTGATTTAGAAAGTGATCTAACTCCGAGTGGGAAAAGTGAGGGAAGATCATTTTCAGAGTCCTCAGATGGCAGGTTCTCCCATGGGATTAGTTCTCTCCAATCCTACTGATCCAGCTTTAGAACTAGAGACTCAAGAAGGGCAGGTGGAGAACCATCCTATTGATGGTGGAGGAGGAGGCAAGGAGAGCAAATGGAAAAAGAAAAAGGCCTGTACAGTAGGTGTCACAGACTGAATGATTCTAGCCAGAGCTTTTAGTCTCCCCTGGTCTAACTTTAACTATGGCTCTGAACATTGTGTCCATAAATGTGAGAAGCATTCGATCCAAGTTAAGGGCAAGGACTATATTATCATTTGTGAGTAAGGAAAATGCTGATATTATGTTGTTACAGGAGTGTGGATTACCTTTTAAAAACAGCTATAAGGATATGGAAGAACTGTGGACATTGGGCACATCAATTTGGAGTGGGTCCAATGAGAATAAATCTGACGGTATAGCTGTTTTAATTAAAAATAAGATGGTAGAGGTACGTCAGTACCTTGTAGTGAAACCAGGGAGAGCACTGGTGGTGTATCTGGGTTTCATGAATGTCAAATTTAAACTTTTAAATGTGTATTGTCCGAGTTGCCCACATGACCGATATGTCCTAATTCAGGAATTGAGAGAATATTTATTGGGATGGGAACCACTGGTTTTAGCTGGGGATTTTAATTGCCTTTTAGAAAGAGAAGGCAGAATGAGGGGTGAGAGACAGGTCCAATTTGATAAATCATCAATATTATTGCAAACGGTATGTAAAGATTTTAAACTGAAAGATGCCCTCAAACTTCATAGTCAGGGGAGGGCAGGCTTCACGTGGCACAAGTCTAATGGGACCCAAGCGTCACGGATAGATTTTGTTTTGATACGTGACTTTACTTGCACAACTGCAGGCTTAACCCCTGTTTTTTTCTCTGACCATTGTTTACTATCATGTACACTTGCTATTCCAAAGGCTGTTACTGTGGGGAAGGGTGTGTGGAAGCTGAATATTTCACTTCTGGAGGATGAGGAAGTGAGGAGCAGGTTCAGGGAAAGATATAAGGAATGGCAGTCTTTGTATGACCTGTTTGGCTCAAGAGCACAGTGGTGGGAGGAGGTGAAGGAGCGTACAAAAGCATTCTTCATAGAGATGGGGAGGAGAAAACAGGCTAGGATACGAAGGGTTGAAAACGGATTACAAAAGAGATTGCAGAGGTATGTTAAGTTATTAGAAGAGGGGTGGGACTTCAGTGAGGAAATCAAGGCATTAAAGAATGAGCTTTTAAATCTCTCTAGAGAAAAGATTAAAAAAATCATGTTTCAAAGCAAAGTGAAAGAGCTTGAAGAAGGTGAAAAATGTACAAGATTCTTTTTCAAGAAAAGGGTTGCAGGGAGGGGACTAATGTCAGCATTGAAGGGACGAGAGGGGCTTTTGCAAACTTGTATGGAAGACATGTTGACTGTAGCTGAGGATTTCTATGGGGAGTTGTTTGGAAAGAAACAAGTGTCTAAGGATTTGTTAGAAAAATTTGTTCAAGTCATTCCAAAGAGTGTAAAAGACTATACTGTGTTATCAAAAGGCCTTTCTGTAGAAGAGTTAATAGAAAGTTTGAAGACCTTCAAAATGGGCAAGACTCCAGGGTTGGATGGTCTACCCATTGAGTTTTATAGAGCCTTTTGGGATATTTTAGCATTGGATCTTTTAACCATTTTTAAAGAATTTGAGTTTTTAGAAGATCTGCCGGACAGCTTTAAGACGGGAGTTGTGATCTTACTATTCAAAAAGAATGATCGCACAGACCTGGCAAATTGGCGACCGATAACTTTATTGAATTGTGATCTTAAACTGTTTTCCAAGTGTTTAACGCTTCGATTAAAATCTGTCCTGAGTGAAGTCATTCATCCAGATCAAGCTTGTGGTGTGGCAGGGAGGAGGATCACGGACAGCCTAATACTGATTAGAGATACCATAGGTTATGCGAGAGAGAGGAATATTGGATTAGCGGTCTTAAACTTGGATTTTGAGAAAGCTTACGATCGTGTCTCTCATGAGTATATGTTTAGAGTACTACAAAAGATGGGGCTTTCAACCAGGTTCCTCACTTGGGTAAGGTTATTATATAAGGGTATAGGAAGTAGAATAATGATTAATGGAAGCATGTCAAATGTGGTTAATGTGAATTGCGGTGTTCGCCAAGGCTGTCCGTTATCCCCACTCCTTTTTGTTTGCTGCATAGAACCACTGGCACAAGCCTTAAGAATGGAGAATGGGATTGAAGGCATTAAAATCCCTGGGAGTGGCGCCCAAGAGGTGAGAACTCTACTATACATGGACGATGTAAATGTCTTTTGTACAGATTATAAGGGAGTCAGAAATAGCTTGGAGGTGACAACCCAGTTTTGCGGAGCATCAGGGGCCAAGCTGAATAAAAACAAATGTGTGCTGATGCAATATGGAAACTGGAGTGAAGAGGAAAATGTGGGAATCACAATTCGTAGAGATGAAATAAAGATCTTGGGAATAAACTTTGATAGAAATGGGATGGGGAGTAGGAATTGGGAGAGGGTGGTAGGGAAAGTCAAAAGCAAGATCGGTCTGTGGAGTTTACGGGAATTAACAATGGACGGCAAGGTTTTAGTTGTCAAGACTGTAATTTTACCATTACTGTTGTTTGTCAGTGCTGTTTTTATGCCATCAAGGTCTGTTTTATTGGTTTTAAAGAGGGCTATTTTTTATTTTTTCTGGAGGTCAAAATGGGAGAGAGTAAAGAGGGTGGTTGTAGAAAAAAAGGTGGAAATGGGTGGAAAAGGCATGCCTGAACTGTTCACTTTCCTAATGTACAAATATGTATCATTACATTTGTCTTTAGCAGTAGGGAACAGGGGGAAAGTATCCTTTATGTCTCGCTTTTTGTGTGGTTTTTATTTAAGGACATTGAAAGTTTTAGAGGTCCCTTTAACAGCACCTGTTGCTTTTAACCTCCCATATTCATATTTTATCATAAAGAAATTTTTAAGGAAATTGAATTTGGAAAATGAGGCACTGGATGTGTTGACAAGTGCAAGAAGGTTGGAACTTGTTGTGCAGGGTAGAGGTGCAGTATGTCACATTCGTGGCCTCGTGGCTGGGGATCCCAGCCATGTTTGGAAAAGGGTTGGCCACACAGTTTTGTTGAATAGACACAGAGATATGTGCTGGTTGATTGCACATGAAGTTTTACCAACAAGGGCTGTGATGCATTCGAGAGGCATGGGGAAGACATCAAGGTGTCCAGTGGAAGGATGCGGACAAGAAGAATCCATCCGGCACGTCCTGTGGGACTGTGGCATCGCAAAAGAGGTGTGGACATTGGCTAACAGCTGGATAAGGTGTTTTCTGGCTTGCGGTATAAGTGACCCCCAGGTAGTGCTCTATGGACATGGACTTGAGAAGCTATCAAAATCGGAAGAAAGCAAAGCCTGTCAGGTCATCTGTTGCCTAAGGGAAGCTTTATGGAAGACTAGAACTACATTGGTATATAGAATGGAAAAAACCCTGCCTCTGTCAGTGATACAGAAGGCTGTGTCTTATTTGAGAGACTACATTTTGATCCACCGGAGAAGATTTGGGGAGAAAGAGACTGAGAGGGTCTGGAAGTTGACATTATGGCCCAAGCATGTTGCAATCAAGTGGTGATGGATCACAGGTCATGTTTCAGCAGGTCATGTTGGAAACTTTTTTTTGTGATGCCTCTTGCCTTGCACAAAATCTGTCTAGTGTTTTTATTCTTCGCTTTTGTATCTTATTTAATTTTATGTAAGAACTTAATAGTGTAAATTGTTATTGCTTGTGTATCAATAAAAACTTTAAAATTTAAATTTTTTTTTAAGAAGAAGTCGGTGTTCTTTTGCTATTATTAGTATTATAATTGTTATTATTTTTATTATTATTATTGAATTATTTGAGTTAGTGGTTACTGTGCTAGACCGGCGCGAATACCGCGTCTGTTTCTTTTCTCTGCTCAAACACTGCTGGGCAAAGCTTAAATTAAAACCCTTTTTCTGAAACATTGAGTGTGAGGGGTAACAGGTGGAGGTAGTCCGTATCGAGGTCACCGGGGGAGGTACTCCTGTCTGCCCAGATGACACTTTTTATTTTTGAGATAACTTTTGTTTGAAACCGCTCCACAAATTTTCTCACATGCGCGTATTCTCCGATATCGCCACAACAAAACCATAAAGTTTGTTTCCACAGACATGACACTATTATGCAATAAACCAATAAAATAATGAACTAGCAGAATCCCAATAAAAACACCTGGCCAGCCCAGCGTGTCAGTATCAGTTTCTTATCAGTGCTCCTTTTTTTCCCACACCAGAAGTTAACTCTGAGGTTTTGTTGTCATTGCATAACAGCAGATAAAGGCTCTCTAGCAGTGTCTAAAGGTTTTTATAGCAATTGCAATGGTTTTTATTCTTATTTTCAATATTTTCATGATTTTGTATTAATTTATTAATGTCATTCCAGGTCCAGTCTTCACAAAACATGATGTAGAATTTTTTCTAATTGACCAATTTGTCCCAGATTTTTATCCAAGCTAGTAGTTACCTAGAACAAGGTTTTCAAATCATTCCCAGGCCCTTGACATCCATATAGTTGAAAAATCTGACCTCTGAAGACCAAAAAAACATGTTCACCAGCTGTTTTTTTTCATATGTTTGTCTGCTGAGTGGACACATTAAGAAATATAAGAAATTTGACTATTCACACTCAAAGCCAAGGGGGTTAGCTTCAATTTAAGACCTGAACCAGGCTCCTGCTATGTTCTGCTGCAGAGATATAACAAATGTTTAAGGGGGAGGAAATTCCAGGCAGACATTGTCTAAATATGTCAATGTTGTTAAGTGTTTAAAGCCCAAATGAAGGGCTGTTTTGGATGAAAGCAGTAGATTGGGTCTGATCAAGCTTGTTACTGACCTCACTCACGCAAACTCCATACACGGTATTCGGGACTACGTGTGATAAAGAGAAGAGTGCCCCCTTCTGATATATCAAGAATACACATAACTATGGAAGCCCGTCTCGCCAGGGAGTGAAAAAAAACGTGCTATGGTATCTCATATTTGCAACTTCGAAATTATCCCCATTTAACTGTCTGTCCTTCTCTTATTGTAAAGGATTTGGTTTCTAGGGCTTGTACCCCCGCCACTCCCAGTCTAGTTCGTGCCTCACTGTATGGGCTCGAACCCAGGTCTTGCCCACTAAGCTAAAGACCTTTAAGTAAAAAAAGAATTGTACCAGAATTGTTTTGGATAGATTTGTGAAATGTTATTGTTAAATACATAACTCACCAGAGCTGTTTTTTAAACAAAATAAATAAAAAAGCAATAGGGCTGGAGTTTATAGACTGCGATTCAAATACGAGAGTAGGAGAGGAGGGGACTAGTTCAGGAGCACAACCGGCCCTCCCCTGCCCAATTTCACAGCAGGCTCTGTTGTACCCCAATGTGGAGTTCAGCTTTTGATCACTCAGCTGAGAGATGAGCCCTGGGAATATGGGGCAAATACAGGAGATACACATGACTCGAGGGAGAGTTTTTATCCCTAAGGGATAACTTGTTTTACAATGGCAGACAATATAATGAATCAAAACCTCTGTTCTGCTGCTCCAGGCTGGTTCCACTGGGAACAAGTGGAGCTAGGAGCTCATGAACAGCAATTGGCCCAGAGGGCAAAAGATGTAGAATATAAGTCTATTAAATACATACCTTAGACATATAAATGTGGTCCGTAATTTGTCTAGAATGAAATTCTAATATACGTATATTGTTATACGTCAATTATACATCTATGATTATATGTTCATTATATATAAATGGTTGGAGTTCTATTATACAGATAACTATAGAGGACTATTATACATCAAAGATATTTTAAATCAAGGCATAAATCAAGCCAATGACTTAGTTTAGGAATTTGTTAATTTTCAGAATAATCAAACACCTGAAAAATATGTAGTTCAAATTATACATGATATACAATATTGTAATCAACAAAGGCTGATTATAAAAAGACACAACTAGTGAACTTTAGCTACAAATTCTTGTAAGATGGCAATATATATAGTAAAGACAAACACAAACTAATTACCTGAACATGCTAATATTTAAGTCAAAAACACATTTCAATTCAGATGTAAATTTTGAAACATATAACTTCTATATTTCCAAGAAAATATGATTACAATGTGAAGTTAAGACCAATTTTTACTGTTCATTTGCAAAGCCCTCTCTTATTGTCCTAACAGTTAGAAGCAGCAACTTATCATTTTCAGTGTCCAGACTTCCAGGCCCCCTGCCTTGCATACGCAATCTTCAAACAAAGCATTTTGTACTCCTTTATTTCTTTTTCTGTTGTTGTTGGGTGGGACTTCAGCACTGCAGCTAGGAGAAAATTTTATATTAGTACTCAAATAAATTATGATTAATCTCAAGAAAGAACCATTAAGGTTTACTAAGTTCAAAGCTTAATCAATGTATTAAGTTTAGCTTGCATCATAATAATGGACCAATAGTCTGTCCTAATTAAAGAGTACCCAAAGTTTGAAAGTACAACATAGAATAAGAGTACCTTTAATTGCTCTATAAAGATTTGTGTTTCCCAGGCCCCTCTTTTGTCGTTGATCTTTCCAGTTTATGCCAGCGAAGTTGAATTCCATCATCAGTTCATTTGTCATTTGTCTGAAAACCAAATTCTCACTGAGCTTAGATGTTTTTCAAGTGAGTTTCCAGTCAATGTTTTTTTACTCAAATATTTAGTATTTAGTACAAATGTACTACTGTAATCCTTATACTTTAAAAGACAGTTTTGCAGCTTTACACCTTGCAAATTCAGTGCTTAGCACATAGGTATCTATAAACTAAATTTTGTGCATATTTTAAATTGATCAAAGTAAAAATGTAATGTAAAAACATCTTAAAAATCAATAAGCAATACCTTGACAACACTGTGAACACACTCCCTCTGACATCACTGCCACCTACTCTCCAAAGTTGGTTTATTTGGAAATAATATATTTGAAATAATATTAGAAGTTTTTTTTACTACTGGATCTTCATCAATCAACATAGACATACACACTACCCATGACTACTCAATGGAACGAACACATTTTTACATATTAATTGCACTTTTCTGCAGTATTTGCTCAGTCTTAGAATACAAAGTCACCATATTTCAAAGTTAAATTGTAGTAACGTTTTAGAACATAGAACATTATGTAAAACACTTTATTTTGGCATTAAAAGATAAGTAATATTATACATTATAAACTAAAAATAAGAAAGTATGCCAGAGATGGATCCTATTAATCAAATGTAGGCTGTCAAATTTTGACCCATCTGTAACCTAGAATACTAGTGAATATTTTCTACACCACAGAGAGAATATACAGTAATATCATACCAGCAGCAAGGACTCGCTCGTGTGTACAGAACTCATCCATTGTGCTCAGCCTCTTGATGTGGAACTGGGAGTCCAACGGTTCTGTACACCTTCCCACACACCTCAGTTCATCTCTGATCTCCATCAGTAGACCCAATACCCACTTCTGAAACGCTGAAGTCATTCACATTTTGTATCAACATTTGAAAGGAATTGGATCAGGATTTTCTTACACTATTGTTATATTAGCATTACTGAAGTGTTGCTAATGTGCTACATGCAATTAATAATCTTACAAATTTTAAGTCCCCACATTTGTAGTTGATTTTATGTGGTCTTCACCTTCAAACTATTTTATGTGCCATTTATTGCTTATTAAAATACTATTTTTAATCAAAATAATATTAAGTAAGACCTGTAAGTAGTATAGAGCGACGTCTTTCGTCAAACTTTTTGACAGGTACCATACCCCCTTTTTCAGCCAATGGGAGGCCGTGGTGGGCGGATGTCCAGCCCCCTTTTCAACCAATGGTGTGTTGTGATGGTCGGCTGTCCCGCCCTCCACCCGAGCCAATGGTGTGTCATTGTGGAGTGGATGTCCCGCCTTCCCCCACCGAGCAGTCTTGAGCCTCAAGGTCCAAATACCCGCCACCGCATTCCCCTCGATTTATAAATAAGTGTTTGAAAGCGTGTATTAGCGACGAGGGTTGGAAGGCGATCATGTCTGCCACGGGGTTGAGCGCGCTCTATTATAACCCTAAGGAAGCGGGGAGTTACGGCAGCGTGGGGAGTCTGGTGAGGGCCGCGACTTCCCCGGGTGTGAGCGCCACGTGTGGCGGCGTGTGAGCTTTAAGAGAAACAGGACGCTGGTACCTGAAATGGACCGGCAGTGCCAGGCCGACTTGGTGAACATGAGAGACTACAGTGAGTTCAACGATGGTTTCTGTTACATCTCATCACGTATAGACATGTTGTCATATACATAGAAGACATTGGGGTTCATTTTTCAGCACCTCTATATTACTTTGACCTCGGAAGCCTTTACCCAACTATTGAATTTATCGCTCTATCTGCACCACTTTATCAAAATCTGTTTGTTTTTTTCACGCCCCCTGGCTGCTTTAATCTTTTGGATGCGATAGACGCTCTCAGAATTGGGGTTTATTTTCTGTAGCTCTTCTGCGTAGAAGGAGCCCTTAATGTCATTGCCTGCGTAGTCCTGCAGTTTGTAATAGGGTCTTTGAGCCGGGGTCCACTCTTTAACAATGAAAATTTCATCTGTGAAGGTCTGTTCATACCCCTTCTCAAACATTTCCTTTTATTTTGGACACCTGCACATGATCACCCACGTTAAATGAAAACTTTGACGGTTTTCACTTAAAGTGTTTGCCATAGACGGTTCTCCACATTTCAAGAGAGTTATCGATCGTAACAGAAGCCGGGGTTCGTTTAATAGTCATGTGGTAACTATGATTATAAAAGTAAATAAGATCAGACAGATCGATATATCGAAAGGTGTTTTTGTGTGTCAGGTACCTCCACATTTTTGTTTTAATAGTTTGGTTAAACCTCTCTATCACACTACTGCTCGGTGGGGGAAGGCGGGACATCCGCCCTGTAACAACACCATTGGTTGAAAAGGGGGAGGGACATGGGGTTTTAAAGTTTTGACCGATGCTGCACACCCCAACGGGGCAGCCTTGAGTTTTTCAAATAGCTCTCGGTAACCAGCATTGGCTAGCAAGGTGCCCGGTACGTTGATTTCGGCCATTGCCCCCGTGAACACATCCCAACCTTTAAGCTTCTTACCAGCCGCAACCGATTGCTGTTGTGTGAGAGCCCTGACAAGATCAATCTTGTGAGAGCCCTCAACGGGTGCCCCCTTGTACACAAATTTTCCTTTTTAATTCCAGGCTATTAACAGTTTATTGCGTGCCATAGTCTTTAACAATATCTCGGCATTTCTCTGGAACCACTGAGACGCGCTGTCTAAAATATACCCAAAGTCAGCGTCGGTCGATGACGGCTGTTGTGGTGATAGATCGGCGGGTGCATTTTTGGTTAGTACAACAGTTAAAATCCCCTTTTCAGAAAACTCCTGGCGTACTAATGTCAAATACCGTTGTAACACCCGATTATATAATCTCACTTTTTCATATTCAGGCAGATGCGAGTTCTGAAAAAAGTCTCTCATTTAGTCATCCAACCTGCGGGTTGTTATTTTTCTCACATCGCTTTCGTTGCCGGACCGCTCTCGGAGTCGATCGAGCTGTTTCTGAGGTATAAGGTACATTTTTTTTTCAGCATGCTCCATTATCGGTGTTGTAGAAGCCCTGTAATCAATGGTACCGCAATATTCAACAGTGTCCCAATAAAACTGCCGGACAGGTTCACCAAGAGTCTTTCTTTTGACTCAGTCTTTAAAAGCTTATGCTTTCTCTTCAGGGTCCCAAACTGCTAAGCAGATAACAGTATGTTCCCTTTCAATGTGTTCAAGGTGATTTTAGCTATTGCCTGTACAAGATCACCTGAAGCCCCACAGAGAGTAGGTTTCCGTTGACTGGGGCTGGCTTTCACCAGAAAATGTAAGAGTCAGGTTTCGCTGAACTCGTGAAGACATGTCGACGGACCGAATGTGTTTTTTTTTTTACTGAGTCTATGGTTGCAAGATCACTGACTTTTAATTTTTTTTAAAAATACATAAGCCGTGGGTACATCTGGGGGGGAAAGACTTGTTCGCAAGCGATAGTCTTCTGGGGTGTCGGCGTTTAAATCCACCAACAAGTAACCAAAAGGTTTTTTAGTAGCGTCATCGAACGCTTCCAAAAAATATTTGGCTTTACCGGGGTACATCTGCTGGGACAGGGTTGTAATCTGTAGTTTATCTCTAGGGTTTTTAAACAGCACCATGTACTTTGTATCTAATGCTACGGTTCTACTTTTCCGGCTTTGACAAAACACATTTTGGATGATATACATGATGCTGAGGTTTCGGTGGTGTACGTATTTGGTGAAAGCTTTTTCTATCTCATTATTTTCACACGCAGACTCCATCAAATCATCAACTATAATCAAATTTACTCTACCCGGCGGCAGTAGCTGATCGTCGGAAAACGACGTCGGTAGTCTTTCTATAAACTGAATGTATGGAAATTTCACAAGCAACTCAGCGTATAGAGATCGCCAGCAGCTGTAACACCAGATTATGTTTTCGGGTTTACGAGTCATAACGGCATCACCGTTCTCCAAGAGCTGTCTTATCAAATAACTTTTACCGCAATTCGAGGGTGCGGACAAAATGCATGAAAAAGGGTGTTTTAACCTGACATCCATCGTGTTAATATCCGTAGGGCAACGATGTCAAATTTTCTTGCAGCACCCGCTTGTCGTACACCACCTTCTGGGTTTTCTTTAAGGTCCGGGTTTCAATGCGCCAATCCTTTTTAACATGCACCATCATCGGCTGTTGAATAGAAATGTGTTTAAATTCCCGGCACTCAGCATAAGGGTTAACGCCATAGTCAAAAACCAAGTCACGCAGACTCTCAAAGTTAACTTTTTCACCATTATTACGCTCAATGTGAACACCTATTACCTTTAAACAGGCTTTCCCACCAGACAGCTTGTACCCGTAAGACTTGGGCCCTGTTGATACAAACTTGATGTGTTGTCCAGCATCGATTTCGCTGGTCAGCTCATGATATGGCGTAAATAAGTACCTGAACAATTAATCGGGGTTTCTCACAATGGTGGTCTGTGGTAAATTGTCTCTTTGTCCGTACTTCCCCCCACAAACTGTTCAAGGCAATTTTTGAAAGCTGTCTTTTGGCCGGATTCTTTTTAATGTTGCCGGGGTCCAGCCGGACACCCTCTTTTTCATAATATTCGCTGATATATCTTTGTTGTTTCGCAACATCTGTACACCACTCTGGAAACCCCGAAGCTTCCCGTTTCCCTTTCAGATGCAGTTAGATGTAGTCTGTAAAAAGATTGTGTGAGGCCTTTTCGAAATGCCTAATTTCGTAAATTTTACACACTCTATACCCCAGATCTAAGGTCATCTGTAATTCCGGGGTGCACCAGACACCAGTCAAGGCGCGATCTTCATCACTGTGCTCACAGGGAGTGGTCTGTTCTGTTACAGCACACGTACGACACAGTGTGAAAAACAGTTTTTTGTCAATTTTGGTTGGAAGAACTGGAAAGTACAAACGTCTGGGTGGGTAAACTTTCACCTTCACTAAACTGAAATACCGTTTTAAATCTCCAAAGTTGTTATATATTATTCGGGGGTGCCCCAGTGGGTATTTTTTAGTTTTTAGTTTTGTTCACAAACGGATACAGACTGGTGAAATCATAGTAATGAATTTTTTCACCGGGCTGCGCTGTGTAATGCAAACAAATCGCATTTGTTCTCCCCCCCAAAAAGCGACTCATGCGGTTGCAGAGGCTCTGCTAACTGCGCAGCTGTTAGAAATTTACCCAAGTCTCCATTTTCAACAAGCGTGTCTCTGAACTCGTGCTCCCACGAAACACGCACGTTAAAACCTCTCATTTTGAGAAAATTAATTTTAACCATCATCTTTTTGTACAACCAACCAAAAGTAGTGTTTGTTAGCAGATTAAAATCGTTTTCACAATAACAAACGCTACAACCGTGAAAAAAGCAACCGTTGAACTCAAAGGCTGTCGGCGCTAATTACAGCATAATCATCCACAAAATATGGGCCAACCTTGAACTCACCGGCCGTGGTTAACGCGTGTTGGATTTTAACGGGCTCTGTGTGTTCGATGTACATAAGCCATTGAATGCTGGGTGTAGAAAATCATTTTTGCTGGCGGTGGTAATTTTCATGGGGTAGCAATGCTATCGTCTCTTCCTGTAAAAACATAAGTCTGAACATGGCCATGCAGACACTAACGATGGTCACAAACTGAAAGGGGTCGATGCACACAACGCAGGAGGCCCCTGACTCAGTCACGCGTGTCTGTCTGGTCATATTCATGACCTTGTTCCGAAACCTGATACAGCCTTCTCTTAGAATTGCCACATCCAACTGGCAGTAACTTTTCAACTCTCTCTGTAAGTTAAACACACTTCCCCTGCATTCTTCATACCAAACCAAAAACCCGGCTTTCTCGCTCGGCAGCATGTAGTTAATGCCGTAAAGTTCTGGCGGCGGCAGCGGGCCGACATAATTTTGGTTTTCTGAAGTGTTCATCAAGTGTGGAAAATTCCCCTTAGCCCCAGGGAACCCCATGTCGTCCGGCAGTTTGCTTAATTTCATAGATAGAACGTTTAAAGAATCGATAAATCTGATGTTCAGAGCTTTTACGGTCATACACATTATCTTACCACCCTGATTAATTAGTTCAACGTCCATCTTTTCAGCTAACAACTGTCTGATTACTAGGTAATTGTCATATCCCTTGCCATTGTGTGATATGAACGTATGGTTTGTGAAACGTCTATCGATAAATTTACACACAAAATCCTTTAGACAAGTTTCACCATAAAATTCCCAGCTTCTTTTATTGTCAATATGAAGGGCGTGGACATAATTTGGTATGTGTGTCCCCGTTTCTTGCATGCATTCAAAGTCGAAAAAAATGTACTTGTTTGAAATTTTGGGGTTGTCCAAAGGCGGTATGTAGCACAAATGTGTGTCTGGGGTGTTGATCACGTTGTTACTACGCGAGCAGTTTCTCTTTACATTTGGGACTTGCGAGGTTATAAACCCCACATTTCTCACAAAAGACCCTGCGCTTACACTTACTAACACCCGTCGCTGCATTCCGAAAGTGTCTTGCCAAACATTGAGAGCTACGACAAAAGACCTTACAGGCCGGGCAATTCTGAATTTCTGCATCAATTTTGCAACGCTGGGGATCTAAACAGGTTTTACAAGCTTTAACACAGGCGTGTGCGTTCTTGTGGCTATACACCGCATGGCAGTTAGTGCAAAAATACGCCGCCCCCATGAAAGCTTTCATATTTAAATCCCCATAAAAATGCTCTTCATGCAGTAGAACAAAAAGTATTTTAGAAATTTGGTGGTGTGGGTCCCGTTGTAAAATATTTCCAATCACCCTGGTCGTGGTACAAAATTTTAATGACCACCTTTAAATGTTTTTCAAAAGCGGTAATGTCTGACAAACTAATTTTCCGATTCTCTGGAAAACCCAACTCTTTGTGCATTCGTTTAGTGCCCTGTAACATTTCCCCATCGGTACAACCCTCATTCAACAAACCGTACACACACCTGGCGAAACACAGATTACCGCCCGTGTAATGTAACTTGATAAGGTGCGCTTTTTTCTGAGCAATTACCCGGCTGTACAGAACGGATTTAAATCTTCGGCGGGCACCCCCCTGCATATTCCTAACTATCGTCACCACTAAGCGGTGGCTGTCATCGGTGAGAACCTCTGTGTGGCTCTGTAAGAGGTCCGAGATGTGGCTTAAAAAATCGGCAGCATTTAATTCTCCGGGGTGTCTCCTGCGTGAGAACAAGGGTTTGTTAAAACCACCCGCAGTCAAACGCAGCTGTACAAAATCATTCCCCCCGATGTTTGAAGAAAGTTCACCCAATATTCTCTGGACTGCACCATGCACAGCGTCTATAGCCTGTACATACGAGGTTATTCTGTCGAGATTAACAAAACGAAATTCTTCATGGTGCTCTGTTGCTCTAAAATTATTATAAGACCTGTTATAACTACGTATACGCTCCAGGAAAACTAAGGGGTCTCTATTCGCCCCTGCACCGCCACCAACCTGATTCAGACCGTTCAGTACAACCGGTTCTCGGTTACCGCCATCCTGTTCTGCTACAACACCCTCGGGCATTAAGTTATTTTCTACCACGGCATTCTCATTGCGTGGTTCGGGCGGCCCTTGGGAAATCTGATGCCTTTTGCCAGTTTAATTCTTTTATTTATGTACAAACGCTTGCTGTTGGCAAGCGCTCGGTCTTTTAAACACTTTTTAGACCGCATGTTTAGTCATTTATCACCGGGGATTTGCACCAATGAAGCATGAAATATCATCATCATGGTCTGAAATCCTGAGCTTAGAGCGGCATCTTCTGTAGAAATTATATCTAAGAGGTTAGCGGTGAAAACCTGGATCTGTTTTGGAAACAAGGTCTGTACACCGGCTAAAACCGCTCTTAGACGCTCTAAAGCTCGTTTTTTGGCCACCTCATTAGTGATCGCCGTTGATAGTGACTGTGTAATACCGCGCACTGAATCTAGCACATCACCCAACACCAAGTCTTTAGGCGCGTTATGATTTCTCTCCGCAGGCTTGATCCATTGGCGTGATCCATTCTGACGAGTTAGGCGATAACGTGAGACTGTAAGAAATGGAATGCAGCCAAAACTTCGCCTGTTAAACCGCTGGTACTTATACACAAACCGATAAACTCTTCTAAGAAACCCCCCCACATAAAACCATTAATCTTCGGTATCGTTGGGGGTGCATGTACTGGGCTGTAGAAATTATTTTAAGAAACATTTTAGAAAACGTTTTAGTCCGTTATAATGTTAAAATCTATATTATTTTAAGGCATACAACGGTGTCTAAATTTCATAGCTGTTAAACGTGGTGAAAATGTGCCGCGGTGTCTGTGCTTGATTCACCAACAGGCCGCTAAGAATATTGTAGCGTTTGCAGGTTCTTTTCAGAACAAAGACGAGTGGAGACGCGATTAACAAACAAGCATTAGCTTTATTCGTTTACAACCACACAAAACCAAACACAGGATCGACACACACACATGAGGAGACTGACGGAACGCGTACACACATTTAGGGTGGTAATTACCTAACAACACACTACACTTTTACAGGACTACACAGGGCACTAGAATTACTAGGACATTATTTACACAGGTAGGGTCAGCCGCTGGTCATCGTGCTGACCCTCAGACTCTCCCTGGCTACCACTCCCAGCATGCCCAGCGGTACTACGAACGCCTAGGGGCGCTTCCTCCTCACCACCAGGCGAGGGCGTTACACTGCCCCCACCTGAAGCGTCTGGCATCTCGCCGATGTCGAACACCCCCCTCAGGCTGTACTCGTATTCGGCCAACTGCTGCGGAACCCTGCGCGAGCGGCCGCTACGCCGCGGTGACAGCTGGTGACCCACGGACGCCCCACTATCGGCTGGCTCCAGCCCCGGCTGCTCCTCTAGAGCCTCCCCACACGGCTCCTCCTCCCGGGTTCGGTAGGGGGCCAGGCGGTCTCGGTGCAGGACCACCACTCTCCCCCGTGTTCGCAACTGGACACGGTAGCAGGCCTCGCCCACCACCCCGAGTACCTCAGCGGGCCCCTCCCACGACGGCGCCAGCTTAGGGCTGAGGCCTTTGCGGCGGCGCGGGTTGTACACCCAAACCGAGTCCCCGGGCTGGAAGGCAGGTCCCCTGCAGCGCAGGTCGTAGTACCGCTTCTGCAGGACCCCCGCCTGTGTCAGGTGGGTCCGTGCAAAGCTGTGCACCCGCTGCATCCGCTGCCGCAGGTCCCACTCGTAGTCCGGTCCAGCCGGCGGTGCCGACCCGTCTCCGGGCGGCGGGCCGAAGACCAGGTCCACCGGTATTCGCATTTCCCGGCCGAGCATGAGCGAGGCCGGGGTGCACCCGGTGGATTCCTAGACCGCGGTCCTGTACGCCCAGAGCGCAAGGGGGAGGTGGCGGTCCCAGTCCCGTTGGTGCCGGGACACGAGGGTGGCCAGCTGGGTGGCGAGCGTCCGATTAAACCGCTCCACCAACCCGTCGCTCTGGGGATGCAGCGGTGTGGTCCGCTTCTTAGTGATCCCCAGGCGCTGGCACACTCTGACGAAGACCTGGGACTCGAAGTTACGCACCTGGTCACTGTGTAACTCCTCCAGCACCCCCAGCCTGGCAAACATCCCCTCCAGCAGTGCATCGGCCACCGTGGGGGCACTCTGGTCTGGGAGGGCGTAGGCCTCCGGCCACTTTGTAAAATAATCCATGGCCACCAAGACGTAGCGGTTCCCGGCCTTGGTGCACAGAAACGGGCCCAAAACGTCCACCCCCACCCGCTCCATAGGAACCCCCACCTGGTGTTGTTGGAGGGGGGCCCGGGAGCGCTCGGGGGGACCCTTCTGCGCCACGCACACCCCCCCCCGCTTTGGTAGTACCGCTGCACATCCTGGTGGCAAAGACCCCAATAAATATGGCCTCGGAGACGCTGCAGGGTTTTTTTAACGCCGAAGTGCCCCACACCCGGCTGGCCATGCACTGCTCAGAGCACCGCCCCGCGGAGCGACCGAGGCACCACCAGCTGCCACCGTACCTCGCCACTGGAGGGAACCCACCACCCCCAGCGCAACACCCCGTCCTTTACCTCCAAGGCCTCCCACAGGGCGCAGAGGGCCTTGACGGACTTTGGGTGCGGGGCGAGCTCCTCTCGCGTAGGCCGCACTCCTGCTGGCCTCCAGCGGAGCACCGGCCCCATGTCAGGATCAGCTGCCTGACACTGCGCCAGGTCTGGCAGGCTCACCCCCAGCGGCCCCTCCCGGGCCGTGGCTGCGGTCCCACCCCCGCCAAGGTGCGGACAGCCACCTCACGCTGCTCCCGCCGGGCGCAGTGGTTGCAGTCCGCGGCCTCGCAGGGGCGCCGCGAGAGAGCATCAGCATTGAGATGGCGAGACCCCGCACGGTGCACGACAGTGAAGTCGTACTCCTGCAGGATCACTATCCATCGCGCCATCTGCCCCTCTGGCTCCTTAAAGTGGAGCAGCCAGGTGAGGGACGCATGGTTGGTCCTCAGCCGGAACCGGGTCCCAAACAGGTACGGCCTGAAGTGGTGGACCGCCGCCATCACCGCCAGCAGCTCGTGACGGGTCACGCAGTAGTTCCACTCAGGCCTAGTCAAAGCCCGACTACAGTATGCCACTACGCGCTCCCCATCCGGCCCCTCCTGTGCCAACACCGCGCCCACCCCCAAGTCACTCGCGTCGGTATCGAGAACATACGGCAACCGCGGGTCGGGGTAGGCCAGCACGGGGGCCCCCACCAGAGCTTCACGCAACCGGCCGAAGGCAGTCTCACTGCCCGAGTCCCAGTCAATACGACGGCCCTTGTCGGTGAGGCGGTGCAGCGGGGCAGCGATGCTGGCAACGTCCTGGACGAACCTCCGGTAGTACGAGGCCAACCCCAGAAAGCTGCGCAGCTCCGCGACGGTGCGTGGAGTCGGCCAGCCCCTCACTGCGGCGACCTTACCTGGGTGTAGCCACCCCTCGCGGTCCAACAACATGTCCCAGGAAGGTCACCTCCTGCCGCAGCAGCTCGCACTTGCAGGGGTTGAGCCTCAGGCCAGCACCGCCTGGAGGTTTGTCAAGGCCTGGTCGAAGCCCCGGGCATGAACCAGCAGATCGTCCAGGTACAGCACACACTGGTTCCGCGGGACAGATGCCAGCACCCTCTCCATCAGCCTCTCGAACGTCGCCGGGGCATTGCACAGGCCAAAAGGCATGACAGTAAACTGCCAGAGGCCCTGGCCGATAGAAAAGGCCGTCTTCGGGCGAGCATCAGGAGCAAGCGGTACCTGCCAGTAGCCGCAGCGGAGGTCCAGGGAGCTGAACCAGGTCGACCCGGTGATGTAGTCTAGGGCGTCATCAATCCTCGGCAGGGGGTAGGAATCTTTCCGGGTGACCTCGTTCAGCTTGCGGTAGTTGACGCAGAACCTCCACGAGCCATCTTTTTTTTTTGACCAGTACAGCTGGCGCCGACCACGGGCTCGCGGAGGGCTCAATCACCCCCGCTGCGGCCATCTCCCGGATCTTTTCCTCGGCGGCGGTCCGCTTGGCGTGAATCATGCATCCCGGTGGGATGCGGATGGGCCGAGCATCGCCGGTGTTGATCTCGTGTTGGACCAGGGCAGTGCGGGTGCAGTCCTCATCTCTCGCCGCAAAGAGATCCTCGTTCTGGGCGAGTAGCTCCTGGAGCCGCTGCCGCTGGTCCTGATCGAGGCCCTCGCAGCTCCGCTGGTAGAGATCCTCAACGGCACGCCTCGCTTCCATGCAACGCTCGGCCCCCGCAGCCGCCTCCTTGTCTGGCCCCCCGGCTGACTCGGGAGCAGGATCCGGCACGCTCGCTCCCCAGCTCACAGGCCTGGTCTGCCCCGGCGACTGCTGCCGCCACTGCCTCTTTTTCTCCCGGCTCCGGCAAGCCCGCGTCCCTCGGCCTTCGCCGGGCCTGCCCTCCACCAGGTGAAGTCGCTCCCCCTGCCACACCAACTCCTGCCGGCTCAAGTCCAAACTGGCCCCCACTCGCTGCAGTAGGTCCAGCCCAAGAATGCAGTCCTCCTGGATGGGTGCGAGGTAGCAGGGGTGGCGCACCGTCGCTGCACCTAGACGGAAGGCAAGCACCTGTTTCCCCCGGACTGCAGCGAGTTGTCCCGTCACGGTCCTTAGCCGCAGGCTGGAGGCCTCCCATCCTGGGGGGTTGGTGCCCTCGGTGTCGGGGAGGACGTCCGGCCGGAGTAGGGTTACCGATGAACCGGTGTCGAGTAGGGCCAGGCAGGGTTGGTCCTCGATTTTGTAGTGGAGGTACAGGCCCCGGCTACAGCCGACTCGCCCCACGGTGGCGTGAGGGGCGCCGGACTTAACAGCGCTCTCCGGGGCGGGGGTTGAGGTGATCGAGGGGCGGCCTTCCCCACGCTGAGTCGCCCCGTTCCCGTTTCCCGACGCCGATTGAGGAGTGCGAGGTTCGGGTGCCCGGCAGAACCGGGCTCGGTGTCCCCTCTTCCCGCAGCGGTTGCAAATCAGCGTGCGGGGCTGTTCCGCGGGGGTCGCTGCTTGGGCTGGCTCCTCTTCCACCTCGCTGAATTCCTCCGTCGCCGTCTCGGTCAGCCGGCAGGGCACACTACGTCTGCTGGCGCTTCCAGTCACCCCGAACACGGCCTCAGCCCGTGTAGCAAGGGCCAAGGCCTGCTCCAGCGATGTTGGCGCGGCCAGCTGCACGTGGCGCCGCAGCTCCTCGGGTGAGAGGGCCTTGAGAAAAGCCTGGAGAGCCAGCTCCCGCTGCGCCTCCCAGGGGAAAGTTGGGTATCCTCGGTGGGCGAGGAATGTGACATCAGCGGGGCCAGCCTCTCCCGCATCAAGTCCGGCGCCTCCTCCACACCGAAGCGCAGGTGGAGAGCCGCCGCCAGCGCCGTGTATTCGTCTCTGTCCTCCTCCGGGACGTCCAGGAGCGCCTGTCAGGCGCACCCACGCCGATGGGTGTGGGAATCGCTGATCGGCTCCGGCAGGGAGAGTATCCTCTATCCGGGGTGCCTGCTGACCAGGAGAAGCGGCCATTCGGCCCAATTCTACCGGCGGAACCACTATTGAATAGTCCTGGTAAGGGCTGTGGCCACCTGTCACACCCAGGAGTTGCTCAGGCTCCCTATGTGCGCTGCCGATGGGTTCTGTTTCTTCCAGCGTCAGCCGGCGCTTAATAGAATCGGTTATTGTCTGCCACGAGTTGTCTATTCTGCCCGCTTCTAACACCAATATAGCGTTTGCAGGTTCTTTTCAAAACAAGAACGAGTGGAGACGCGATTAACAAACAAGCATTAGCTTTATTCGTTTACAACCACACAAATCCAAACACAGGATCTACACGCACATGAGGAGACTGATGGAACACGTACACTTCTTTAGGGTGGTAATTACCTAACAACACACTATACTTTTACAAGACTACACAGGGCACTCGAACTACTAGGACATTATTTACACAGGTAGGGTCAGCCGCTGGTCACCGTGCTGACCCTCAGACTCTCCCCGGCTACCACTCCCAGCATGCCCAGCGGTACTACGAGCGCCTAGGGGCGCTTCCTCCTCACCACCAGGCGAGGGCGTTACAGTATCATTAAGGACAATCACATAGGGCTTGATTTTGTTAAATGCAAGTATTTATTTCCTTTCTTGGAACCACTTGTTTTTCGAGAAATTCAAACACTTGAGAAATATGAAATAGAAATCTTGTTTATCGGTGCAGAAGAAATTCTGCCAGCTGGCAAGAAAATGACAGCATTTTTTTTTATCCAAAAACCTGCATATGGAGATGTAGAACAAAAATCCACTTGAGACGTTTTCATTGGGGAGGAGGGTTGTGGAAGGGCAAAAAAATGAATCTGTTCCGTTATGAACGGCGAATGTCACAGATGATTCACTCCTCTTGACTAGGTGGCGTTAGGAGGTGCAGTGAAGATTATATCCGGCTGCAGAAACTCCTCTTTCTCAGCTCCGCTTCTCAATTGTTTTGAAGCCGCGGCCGCGCTAACGAAAGACGTCATCATACTGCGCGACCCTGCATGTATTTCACCCACGTGTTGGTGATTCAGTCATTTTCTTCAGATAAAGAATAAAGTTGTTGTTGTTGTTTTTTAAATAACTTCAGGTTATGAATACTCAACGTCTCGTCAACTGTGTTTATGCTTGAACAGATCACAGCCCCGACAATAGGATCTGTGAAGAATAAAATAGTTGTTCTGTTTAAACTTCGGAAATCAGCCTTTGTTTCTGATTGGCTCTGAAGAAGGATGGCGGAGTGCTTGTTAAATCTGCAAACCCAGCTTGACTCTTTCATGCAAGTTTTGCTCAAATCGATCGTGTATGAAGTGTCTGAAGTTTTTCAAAACAGGATGTCTGACTCTGAAAAGGAGTTTCAAGACAAACTCCGCAGCGTCTCCCAGATCCTGGTGAGACGGGCCGTGTTTAAAATCACACAGTGTGTGGAGGACAGTGTCGAGAGTGAAATGGCGGAGCTGAAGAAGGAAAACGAGAGCCTGAAGTGGAGATTGCAGCTGTGGGAGAAGGAGTCGGGAGCAGGAGGAGATCAGGGACCGACAGATCGTGTTGGACACACGCTTCCCTGTGAAGTCACTGCAGGAATAAAAGAAGAAATGGACACGAAACTGGAGCTGCCAGGTCAGTGTGGTGACTTGTATATAGTCAAGGTGTGTGTTAGTTCAAAAACAGTGTCTTTAACTTCCTCACTGGTGCGAATATAGTGGAGAGATGCAGAGTTAAGTGGGAAAGACTTGTGTGATGTAGCAACGAGATTCTTTACTGGAAACTGAACTGTTTTGTCCGGTTACGGTTATAAACACCTCATTCAGGTTAAACAATTGTTTCACTGAATCAGCGAATAATACAACGTCTTAGGAAAGAAAACGTATAGATATTGTTGACATGAAACGGTTGTCAGGTCAGTGTGGTGACTTGTATGAAGTCAGTGTGTGTGTGTTTAAAACCAGTGTCTATAACTTTCTCACTGGTGAGATTTTTTTAAATAACAAACTTTATTTTAAAGAAAACATCTTACAGCAGTAAACCTTCTCATTATCAGTACGCGTTCTAACAATCAAACTGTCATCAAATAAAAAAAAAAACTTTCCTCCCTGGTGAGAATTTAGTGGAGCGATGCAGAGTGAAGTGGAAAAGACTTGTGTGATGTACCAACGGGATTCTTTACTGGAAACTGAACTGTTTTGTCCGGTTACGGTGCTGAAAAAACCTCGTTCACATTCAAACATTGTTCCACTGAATCAATTTGTAATCAAACGTCATTAGGAAACAACATTTATAAGTATTGTATTTACGTTGTATTGGTCTAGATTTTATATGTATACTAATGATTGTGTATATAAAAAATATTTTAATTGGTTTAAGTATTACTGTCCAGGGTCTGTGTCTGTATTAACTCCTCTGGAATATTAATCCAGTGTGTCTGTATTAACCCCTCTCTCAGTGCAGTGTTCATTTACTGGAGTGTCCAGTCAGTGTGTCTGTATTAACCCCTCTCTCCCAGTACAATGTTAATGCATTGTAGTGTCCAGTCAGTCAGTGTGTCTGTATTAACCCCTCTCTCTCTAAGTGCATTGTTTATGTACTGTACTGTGCAGTCAGTGTGTCTGTATTAACCCCTCTCTGTCTCAGTGTAGTGTTAATGTACTGTAGTGTGCAGTCAGTGTGTGTGAATCAACCCCTCTCTCTCTCTCAGTGCAGTTAATGTACTGGAGTGTACAGGCAGTCTGTCACCCCTCTCTCTCATTGCAGTCTTTATGTCCTGTAGTGTTCAGTCAGCATGTCGCTATTAACACCTCTCTCTTAGTGCAGTTTTAATGTACTGTTATGCCCAATCAGTGTCTGTATTTACCCCTCTGTCTTAGTGTAGTGTTAATGTACTGTAGTGTTCAGTCAGTTTGTCTGTTAACCCACCTGTCAGTCTGTCTGTCTTTATTCACCCCTCTCTCTTAGTGCAGTGTTGATGTACTGTAGTGTCCAGTCGGTTAGCGTGTCTGTATTAACCCCTTTCTCTGATTGCAGTGTTAATGTCCTGTAGTGTCCAGTCAGTCTGTATTAACCCCTTTCTGAGTGCAGTGTTAATGTACTGTAGTGTCCACTCAGTGTGCCTGTATGAACCCCTCTCTCTCTCAGTGCAGTGTTAATGTCCAGTAGTGTCCAGTCAGTCTGTCTGTATTTACCCCCCTCTCTCTGAGCATTGTTAATGTACTGTCATTTCAAGTTTGTCCGTGTCTGTATAAATGCCTCTGTCTCAGTGTAGTGTTAATGTACTGTAGTGTCCAGGCAGTCTGTCTGTATTCACCCCTCTCTCTCAGTGCAGTGTTAATGTACTGTAGTGTCCAGTCAGCATGTCTGTATTAACCCCTTTCAGTGCAGTGCTAATATGCTGCAGTGTCCAGTCAGTATGTATCTATTAACCTCTCTCTCAGTGCAGTGTTAATGTGCTGTTATGTCCAATCAGTGTCTGTATTTACCCCTCTCTCTCTCAGTACAGTGTTAATGTAAATGTAATGTGATTGTGATATTATTACAGTAGACTTACTTTTTACATGGTAGTTAGGTTTCTCCCAAAGCTAAATCAGAACATCCCCTTATATCCACTTATTCCGCTATGTTTAAACAACCCAAATTGATCATCAGTGTACTAGTACGCGTGTGTGTAGTGTAAAGCTTTTTAGATCACATGGCCTCAGCTATCACTACTGAAGAATGAAGAGATAAGAGAGATGCCCAGGAAGTGGGATAATAATATCATTTTCATGTTTTTGTATGTTTTTTGCAAACTATGCAGTCTAGTGGCTTGACGTAGGCTTTGTGCTCAAATGTATATAAAGATGCTGCCTGTCCTTGGTCAGTAAGATTAGGGCATGCATTTGGTAAGCAGGCTGTACGCCCAGAATATGTAAAGAACTAACTGTTGTCTAGTCTGCAACTTAGATATAATTAATTGGCAGGTGTTGGTTTTTCATCATTTGTTTAGAATATGTCATAGTAACTTTTTGTGTTTTAAGGTATAAAGGACCATCTTCAGCTACTTATTTTTTAAGTCTGGTGGTCGCAAGCCGGACATATGAATAAAAGGACTTCTGCTTCACAGACACTTGAACTTTGTCATTTGTTTGACACTACACTACTATGCTGATGATACTCAAATATACGTCCATACCAAACCTGACGCTGATGGGGCTGTCTCTATTCTATTTAGTTGCATCTTCAATATAAAATATTGGATGACTCAAAATGTCCTTCATCTTAACTGTGACAAGACTGAAGTCATGCTTATTGGCACCACCCATCAACTTTGTAAAACCAATGCTGTAACTCTATCTGTAGATTGTCTTATACTTGAGCTTCAGTCTATATTGGAAAAACTTGGAGATGATATATGACGTTCAACCCACATGTGCGGCATGTTGTCAAAACATCTTTCATTCACTTCAGAAATATTGCCTGACTACGCTCTATGTTATCACTAACTGTGGCTGAAAAGTGTTGTCTAATCTTGAATTGACTACTGTAATGCGCTACTCTCTGGGGTTTCTAAATCCACATTGAACGAACACCAGTATGTCCAAAATTCGGCAGCCGGAATCCTGACCAGGTCTAGTGCAAGTGTTCAGATTACTCCTATCCTGGAGTCCTTGCACTGGCTTCCTGTCAAGTTTCATGTCGACTTAACAATCCTCCTGCTCACTTATAAGGCTCTCCATGGCTTGACACCTCAGTACCTGTCTGAGTTATCGCTCTACTCCCCACCTCACAACCTTCCCTCTTCTAATTGTGTTCAAATATTTGTCCCCCAGTCCGTCTACACTCTTTGGGTGACATGGCCTTCTCCTGTTTTGCCACAAGCTCTGGAACTCTCTCCCCAAGAATATCAGAGAGTCACCTTCTCTAAACTCCTTCAAATCCAGACTCAAAACCCTCTTCTTCAGAAGAGCCTTTATTTAACTGTTCTTTACCCCTCTGCTCCTACTGGACTTAGTACCACCATCTACTGTCTCGTCTAACTGTGTTTTCTCATCGTGCTTATATTGATATATATATTTTTTGTTATTGGCCTTCTGTAAAGAGCTTTGAGAAGCTACCTTTAAAGGTGCTATATAAAATAAAGTTTATTATTATTATTATTATTATTATTATAAAGGTCTTGTCTTTTTGTCCTGTGTTTACAGGCTCAGAAGCCAGTGCTCTCTCTGATGCTGGGGAAAGGGCTCCTCTTGAACAGCAACACAGTGAGGAGGAGTGGGGGTCCAGTCTAATGCAGGAGACAGAGCTCACTGCCGCAGAAGGGAAAGAGACACTCAGGGAGCAGCACATAGTGAGCAGACGGATTGTCGAGGATCTGTACTCTGTGCCCATGATGAACACAGAACCTGAGAGTGAGACACCTGGGCTCTTAGTATGTGATGATTTTACAGAAAAGAGAAATAATCTGGACACAAACAATATTACACAAGGTTGTAATGAACTGGGCTGTGTCTCTGTACAAGAGCACAGTGAAGAACTGGATGTTTTAAATCTTACAGAGCAGGACATGGAGCCCAAGTTGATTGATGCTGCAGAGCAGCAGACTGATGTACCTGGTGAAGAGAACAGTACTGATTCACAGCACACAGAGAAGAGTCAGTACAGGGAGGAGCAACAGCAGCTCTTACAGCGCATGATGATAATTAGGCCTTGTTCTGTTCAAGTGGAGAGACTGTCATTGCAGAGTCTAAAACAATCATATGATCCCTTGGTATCTGATCACTTTACACCCAGGTTTAATAATCTGATTACTGAGAACATTGTTGAAAGTTTTAATGAGCTGGAGAGTATGTTTGTTCTTGGGCAAAGAGAGGAAGAACTGAATGAACTTGACAGTTTTAGTCTCAAAGAGCTGGAGAAGGAGCCCCAGATGTTTCACACTGCTGAACAGCACACTGAGGGACATAATGAAGCAAACAAATCTCACTTTCAGCACACAGAGCAAGACCATTCCATGGAGCATTTGCAGAATTAGAGACCCCAGCATGATCAGAGAATGAGGAAGAGTCACTCAAGGCCTTGCTCAGATGGAGTGGACAAACTGCAATTATGGCACAGGGAGGAGCAGCGTTTCTGTGAGTCTAGAATTTCACAACCCTACCAGCGCATTCACACAGGAGAGAGACCTTTCAGCTGCAGTCAGTGTGGGAAGAGTTTTATTCAGTCATATGACTTAAAAATCCACCAGCGCATTCACACAGGAGAGAGACCGTTCAGCTGCAGTCAGTGTGGGAAGAGTTTTGTTAAATCACATAACTTAAAAATGCACCAGCGTATCCACACAGGAGAGAGACCATTCAGCTGCAGACAGTGTGGGAAGAGTTTTATTCAGTCATATGACTTAAAAATCCACCAGCGCATTCACACTGGAGAGAGACCGTTCAGCTGCAGTCAGTGTGGGAAGAGTTTTATTAAATCACATGACTTAAAAATGCACCAGCGCATCCACACAGGAGAGAGACCGTTCAGCTGCAGTCAGTGTAGGAAGAGTTTTATTCGGATAAGACACTTAAAATCACACCTGCTTATTCACACAGGAGAGAGACCATTCAGCTGCAGTCAGTGTGGGAAGAGTTTTATTAAATCACATCACCTAAAAATGCACCAGCGCATCCACACAGGAGAGAGACCATACAGCTGTAGTAAGTGTGGGAAGAGTTTTAGTCGGTCAAGTAACTTAATAACCCACCAGCACATTCACACAGGAGAGAGACCGTTCAGCTGCAGTCAGTGTAGAAAGAGTTTTAGTCAATCGCTTGTCTTAAAAAGGCACCAGTGCATTAACACAGGAGAGAGACCATTCAGCTGCAGTTAGTGTGGGAAGAGTTTTTTCCAGTCAGGTGACTTAAAAACCCCAATCTAGTCACCAGTCAAGTCAACTAAAATGTCTTTTAGTGCAAGTAGGTAGATGCGTCAGCATGTGACATCCGAAGAAGGCTCCACAGCCGAAACATTTATTTTCTTCTCTTTTCAGCATGAAACAAACCTTTACTTGTTCCCAAAATGTCTATTAGTGATGTCTATTAGTCACTTTGTAGCCAGACACTTTTGAGTTCGTCTGGTCAATTAAATTATGACTATACTCTTATTTACAGTTAACTAAAACTGAAATAGTTTTGTCATGGAGTTTAATTTATGTGTATAATGTATAAAGTTTTTAGTTTTATTCAATTTTAAAATGAATTAGGTCTACATTGAATTAATTTCTTAATTGCATTGAATTCCTTATAGTCTTGGAATGTTAAGTATAGTCCTGTTTAATTTAATAATAATAATAATAATAATTGCTTACACTTATATAGCGCTTTTCTGGACAATCCACTCAGAGCGCTTTACAGGTAATGGGGACTCCCCTCCACCACCACTATCCAGCATCCACCTGGATGATGCGACGACAGCCATAGTGTACCAGAACGCTCCCCACACATCAGATATCAGTGGGGAGGAGAGCAGAGTAATGTAGCCAATTCATAGAGGGGGATTATTAGGAGGCCATGATTGGTAAGGGCCAATGGGAAATTTGGCCAGGATGCCGGGGTTACACCCCTACTCTTTTCGAGAAACACCCTGGGATTTTTAATGACCACAGAGAGTCAGGACCTCAGTTTTACGTCTCATCCGAAGGACGGCACCTGTTTACAGTATAGTTTCCCTGTCACTATACTGGGGCATTAGGACCCACATGGACTGCAGGGTGAGCACCCCCTGCTGGCCCCACTAACACCTCTTCCAGCAGCAACCTTAGTTTTTCCCGGGAGGTCTTCCATTCAGGTACTGACCAGGCTCACACCTGCTGAGCTTCAGTGGGTTGCCAATTGTGAGTTGCAGGTTGATATGGCTGCTGGCTTACAATTAATACTGTTCTCATTGGATAGACTTGTAATTGTGTAACAGCTTTTAACTTACCATGTTAAGCAAAGAATGTGTAGAAAACAGATTAGGGTCCTTAACTGTCACTCTTAAGGAAATAAAAGTCACATCTGATTAAAGTCTACAAAAAGAGCTCAAAGTCTTTGTTGCACAATCTAAAGTGTATTTATCCCCAGAGAGGATATATATCAAATACAATAAATATTTATGCAATAAAGGGTAAATAATAAAGAATAAGATATTGTATGAATCTCTTTTAATATGATAATCTATTTTGGCACCATTAGTAATAATTCCATATTTTAATTTTAATTTCAGTGCAGCTATTTTTTTTAAACAAGACAGGACAAGAAATATATACAGTGCCTTCAGAAAGTATTCATGCCCCATTGTCTATTTCTCATTCTGCTGTTTTGCAAAGTAAAATTAAATAATATTTAAATGGGTTTTTTTCCACTCCTATAGAAGCAATACTCTATAATGTTAAAATGAAATTAAGTATTTATAATTCTGAAATTCAGGAACAAATGAGAAACAGAGTAATTGAGATTTATCAGTCTGGAAAAGGTTATAAAGCCATTTCTAAAGCTTTGGGACTCCAGCAAACCACAGTGAGAGCTTCACTTGCCTCAATTAAGGTCAGTGTTCATGACTCCACCATAAGAAAGAGACTGGGCAAAAACGGCCTGCATGGCAGAGTTCCAAGATGAAAACCACTGCTGAGCAAAAAGAATATAAAGGCTCGTCTCAGTTTTGCCAGAAAACATCTTGATGATCCCCAAGACTTTTGGGAAAATACTCTGTGGACTGACGAGACAAAAGTTGAACTTTTTGGAAGGTGTGTGTCCCATTACATCTGGCGTAAAAGTAACACAGCATTTCAGAAAAGGAACATCATACCAACAGTAAAATATGGTGGTGGTAGTGTGATGGTCTGGGGCTGTTTTGCTGCTTCAGGACCTGGAAGACTTGCTGTGGTAAATGGAACCGTGAATTCTGCTGTCTACCAAAAAATCCTGAAGGAGAATGTCCGGCCATCTGTTCGTGACTTCAAGCTGAAGCGCACTTGGGTTCTGCAGCAGGACAATGATCCAAAACACACCAGCAAGTCCACCTCTGAATGGCTTAAGAAAAAAAAATGAAGACTTTGGAGTGGCCTAGTCAAAGTCCTCACCTGAATCCGATTGAGATGTTGTGGCATGACCTTAAAAAAGTGGTTAAGGCTCGATAACCCTCCAATGTGGCTGAATTACAACAATTCTGCAAAGATGAGTGGGCCAAAATTCCTCCACAGCGCTGTAAAAGACTCATTGCCAGTTATCACAAACACTTGATTGCAGTTGTTGCTGCTAAGGGTGGCCCTGTAGGTTTAGGGGGCAATCACTTTTTCACACAGGGCCATGTAGGTTTGGATTTTTTTTGTCCCTTAATAATAAAAACCTTCATTTAAAAACTACATTTTGTGTTTACTTGTATTATCTTTGTCTAATATTTCAATTTGTTTGATGATCTGAAACATTTCAGTGTGACAAACATGCAAAAAAATAAGAAATCAGGAAGGGGGCAAACACTTTTTCACACCACTGTATATATCTCGCTTATCCAGCATCACAGTATCACTACTTAAGCACATTGTGAGAGGTATTGATGGGGTCTGTTAATTTAGCATCAAACAAAAGTTAAACTAAGATGCCATAAAGCTGACTTGCTTTAGCAGCCCCAGTGGCTTAACTCTACATAATAAAAGACAGGAACAACACCCACAAACAGGATAAACCAGACTAATGTCTGCTGCATATCAAAGGACAGAACCTAGAGCAAGGCAGAGTAGGACAAGGAGTAATTACATGTCAAAGAGCAGGACAAGCACTCAGATTGTGGAACAAACTTTCTTCTGACTGTATATATAAGATCTGGGAAATCATTGCAGTTTGTCTGTTCTGTGGGGCGGTTTGAGCTCAATAAAACTGAATCTGCACAAGACTGTGTCCTGCTCCTCTGATGAAGAATTTCCCACAACAGTTGGCATAGTCGACAGGATTCTCCAGGTCTCCGGTAATTCCCAGACGGCACACAGGGTGAGTATATTTTTGATGTTACCACCCAATTAGGTTGCCGAAAAGGAAGGACAGGAAACATACAGAGAATATAAAGAATCATTTATAGGGAAAAGAGTAAGGACCGAGACAAGACACGATTCCTCTGAGCTTGGTTTCGAAACCAAGACAAGAGGTGGTTCCACTGAGCTCGGGGCAGGTCTCTAAACCAGAGCACTTTCCCCCTGGGGAGAGGGAAAGTCCCTAAACAGAACAAGGTGAGCTGAGCGATGGTTTTGTGCCAGCAAGATTCCCTCTGAATCCAGACAGGCACCCCTAAGGAAGCTAAGGTTAATAATATTATTAATAATATGAGTATAGACCAGTTGTGCTAGCAGTTTAATCACCAGTGACTACTGAGCTGAGTGTTAAGCGAGGAGTTGGCCCTGTATGCTAACACCAGACTCATATTCACTGACTGCCTCACAAGGGTACTTGTAAGTGTGCTGGCAGCTCCACTGGGAGCACTGATAGATCTGGATATGGTATCTAGTCCAGATAAAACAGGGTCGGTTCTAGACCACTTAAGGAGGAGTATTATAAGGGCTAAAGGTAAAGGGAACATGGAAACAAAAGTTGTGTATTAAGATTGAAATAAAACATCATAATAATAATAAGTGCTTACACTTTGATAGTGCTTTTCTGGACACTCCACTCAAAGCGCTTTACAGGTAATGGGGACTCTCCTCCACCGCTACCAATGTGCAGCCCCACCTGGATGATGCAACGGCAGCCATAGTGCGCCAGAACGCTCACCACACATCAGCTCTCAGTGGGGAGGAGAGCAGAGTAATGAAGCCAGTGCAGAGATGGGGATTATTAGGAGGCCATGATTGGTAAGGGCTAACGGGAAATTTGGCCAGGACGCCAGAGTCACACCCCTACTCTTTTTCGAGAAACGCCCTGGGATTTTGAATGACCACAGAGATTCAGGACCTCGGTTTTACATCTCCTCTGAAGGACGGCGCCTGTTTACAGTATAGTGTCCCCATCACTATACTGGGGCATTAGGACCCACATGGACCTCAGGGTGAGCACCCCCTGCAGGCCCCACAAACACCTCTTCCAGCAGCATCCTTAGTTTTTCCCAGGAGGTCTCCCACCCAGGTACTGACCAGGCTCACACCTGCTGAGCTTCAGTGGGTTGCCAGTTGTGAGTTGCAGCTGCTGCTAAATGAATGGCAATAGTATTGTTATTAAGTTATGAGAATATGGGAAGGGAATTAATACGAATGTTGTTAAAAGAAGGGTTGTGCGACAAGCAAAAAGGGTAAAAAAAACAGGTAGTGATGGGCTGCGAGAGGTGGTGATGACGGAGAAGAATGTGAGGTGTGGAGAGGACAGAAGTATAAGCCTGGATGGGTGATAGAAGAAAGAACTGGAGTATAAATGTAAAGAATAACCTTCTGCCTTCCACCTTATAACCCTGGTGAGGCAAGAAAGAATAATACAGCACACAATAGCAGAGAACGTGTGCTCAAAAGTACGATAAGCAAAAAAAAAATTGATTGCAATCTGATTGGAAGTAACAAACATTGCTTGTTGGAAAAAAACTGAATGGAATACGTGATACTGTGTTTATTAAAAGTTACACAGCTGTTAAAATAGATACATGTAAAAGTAAAATGGACGCTGTCATTTCGTATAGTTTTCACTGGAATGTTATTTTGTTCAATCTTTTTATCTGTTATCTACCCGTAGAGTCTACAGTTTTAATCGATAATTTACTACTTATGTCTGTGAAACACAGTGAGAGGGATCTCCCATTGCCTTTCCTCATTCACACTAATCAAAGCCACTGATGAGGAAAGAAAGAGTTGAGTAACTATAAATAATTTCCCTCTTCAGGTAAAAAGTGTATAAAACACGATTGTGATTTGCAGAAAACTTGTCAATGATTTATTATGACAAAAGTATTTTACGGTCAGATTTGAGTGTATTTGTTAAATTATATCGAGTTATTAGAACAAAGTTGGTAGCGCCAATCCTCATGGTTAGCATAAATGCCATGTATTTGGTATATTAAATGAAATGTGAATGTTTTAGTGATTAGCAATTTAGTTAATGTTTGGTAATAGCCTTAGATTATTTCACTGTTCCTGGTTTTCTTTATTTATTGGTGTTTTTTATAATAACCAAAGTGCTCCACATTTATATTGCTAGTGAACATTATGTTTTTAAAGAAATACTAACGTGGTCTTGTGATATCGCCGATTTAGATTGTGTTTTACTGAAATGTAGAATATACTAAGGAGAAGACTGAATAAGACATAATGCAGAATATTTTCTTAATGTATAATTAGAAAAATATTAAGAAGCATTTGTGTAACTTTCAGCTTATATTCTTTGTTATATTGTATTACTGTAAATTGTTTATCCTATATAGAATCACACTAAAAGCCACTGATGAGGAAACGAGTTGAGTGACTGATTATTTTATCATTTCCCTCTTCAGGGGCGCAACACTTCCCCTCTCATGGCAAGATCTCGACTTCTTTAACACCTCTGGATAAGGTTCTTCTGTGGAGCACGCTTCAGACCTCTGCGTACAGCACCCTTGATGTCATTTTATTTTTACAGCATCCGCAATCAGTACAATCAATACAGCGTTCGTACTGGATTTGACTAGGATTCTGAAATGTCTCTTGCAAAGTTATTCAGGTCTGCTTGAACCTTTAATAAAAAAGTGATTTGAAACTACCCAGCTTACAATCTCTGAGGTAGTTGTCACTAAACTCAGACGTGATGTGCCGTGTGCCTTTACTTTTTTTGTGTTCAAGAGTATTCGTTGTGTGAGCTCCACACTGCGTGTCCTGTACTGTACTGTAATTTCGTTTAGATTATCTACGAAGAGTACAGCGACTAGAACACCTTGAATGTCTATAAGAATGTGTATATATAAAAATGCTAAAGAATATGTAAAGTGATTAACATTTTCTTGATGTCGATTTTCTGATTATGTCTCGGCGTCATTTAATGAATTCTCTTAGTGACAGGTCATTTCTTTCCGGTATTTTATTCTGGTGCTGTTATTGATCGCATACGAAACCTTATTCTCATCAGGAAAATGTCACCTACAAAGTCACTGTGAAACTTGTTTTGGGAAAAGTTTCTTAATATTTCTTTTGATTAGCATACAAGAAAATTTGATCATAACCTATGGAATTTCCCGCAAGTGTGGAGCTTGAAATCACAACCTTAAGATTTAGAGTTTAAGAGTCACAGAAGAGGTCGGCCTGGTGTTCAGTTCGCCAACGATAAGCTCCGGCAGTGCTCCTCTGTAAAGCAGATTGTTCGGATCGGTTATGTGGGACGGCACTTCGATACTAAGATGGTTTGCAGCACACGCATGGTTTTCCCCCTTCACGCAAAAAACATAGACGAAGGAAGCTCTCTTGTCTTGGGCTGCTGTCTCCTAGATTTAAAGCACTCTGGGTGCCAGCTAAGTCTCTAACAAGCACACTATAAAGACAGGAATTACACTTTGCTCACGTCACGCATGGAATGGCGAGGCTACTTGTATTCATCCAAAAATGCCAAGTTTCCCACTGGTGATACACACAAGGAAATGAATGTACATTTCCCGCCCCCCCCCCAAATCAACCAGTTTAAAATCAAATACCTCCCTCCTCATCTGTAGGTGGAGAGATTAATGTCAGAAGAAATACAGGTTTAAAAGTCAGGAGCATTGATAGTCCTATTTTAAAATGACACTAAAATGCTCACAATATATTAAAAAGCTCTGTAAAATGCAATAATAATAAAAAAAATATTAAAACAAGGTAAAAAGAAATAATACACAGCTAGAAAGCTCAGGAATTATCAATGGGAAGTTACAATGGGTTGATTGTGTTTCATATGATTTAAAAACAATATGTTTGAAAAATATCCACTTACAATATGCTAAAAATGGCAAGAATACTTAAAACAGGTGTGTATTTTTTTTTACAAAAATAAATAAAACAAGTTAAAAATAAATACTAAATGCGTTTAAAATTCAGGAATGTAATTGGTCAGATGCTTACGATGAGTGATGCTGGTGTTTCGTGTGATTTAGTGAATTCAAAAAAATATTCAAGAGTAAGAGCTCGTATGAAAGTTCGTAAGTATGTACGTATACATTTGAAATTTTTCATTCTTCTCACGATGGCACACCTGTGTCTGTAAAACAGAGTGAAAGCTCTATTCACATTGTGAGTATTTCACAGCCCTGGTTTTACATAGATCTTTTTTCTTTTCTGTAAAAATATGTATAAATAAGTATAAAATAAGTTTTACAACGCACCAAAAGTCACGTGTAGTATTTTTCAATCTACCTTTACAAGTAAGGAGCGTACATACTCATATGGCGAGCGGTCGTCAATTATTTTTCTCAGCAAGTGCTTTATACTCCGCTCAGTATCATCTGTAAAAGTACAGATGCAGCCATTCAAAGTTCGCGTTACAGACACGTACCGCAGGTGACGTTGCTCAGTATGACGCAAGATGACGCGCGGCACCGCAGTACGTGATTGGTTGACCGACAGGGGCGCTCGTGGTCCGTTGGTCTGTCGTAGAAAGACTTACAGTAAAAACGTCTTTGCTGTGCCCGTTGTAGATATTGAATTTTACCACTGAAGGGAAATCTTAGTAGCTGAGCATAAAAAGAATAGGAGCATACTGTAACGCGTGTGAAAGCCATAAACGATATTAATTTTGGAACATAAACATACAGTATATAGCTGGTCTTGGTACTTTAAAGAAAAAAATACACACCAGTATTCCATTTCTCCCTAAACATTGTAAGCTTCGAAGTCTTTAACGTGATACCGGAGTCAACAAGCATACTTTTAGAATTTGATTAAAAGGGAATATAGTATGGAATCTCGTATCTCAAGAATTTAATAACGGTATGATTATATCCGTGTACTGCGGCAGGGCTGTGTAGGGCTGTTTCGGCTGCCTGCTCATGCGAGCTGTCTTGTAGCCTACTGGTCTAGGTGCGTGACTACCAACTCGCAGGTTGTGTTTGAATCCAGCTGGTGCTGGACCTTCCAGTTTTATTTATTTATTTTTTAATCGCGTAACATAAACATATTACTGTATGCAAACTGTACTGTATACACTATGTATATGTATATTTAATGTCTTAACTGTGCCCGTTTAATTGAATTTAAAAAAATTATTTAACACGAACATTAAGCTGTTTACATCTTCCGCCTGAGAACAGTCACCCGTTGCTACCCAACGCAGAATGTTGATTGGCTGACACCATCTGACACCCCTCTGATTGGAGAAAAAAGACGTGCTGGTCTGCTATACATACTGTACCAGGAAGAGGATTTCTTTCTATTCAAAACGTGTATTTTAAAAGTTTAAGAAGTAAAAACCTTACAGCGTACACAGATTTCTAAACTGATCAGGATCGTTATCTTTGTCTTATGCATAATAATATTCACTGCTCTGTCCAGCAAATTAATAATAAACTTTATTTTATATAGCGTTTTAAACGAATAAGTAATTAGATTGCTCATAAACCTAATCACTTGCTTTTTCTTTTTATTTAGGCTCAGATTTCAACTATAGATATAGATTAATAACCATAATAACAACCAACCAACAAAAACAACCATATAAACATAATACCAACCAAAAACATAGATAACAACCACAATACAAAATCAAATATATCAAACCATTTTACTCTCGCAAAGTCCTTCAATTATCATAATCCCGCCCCTTATGCAAAACCAAACCTTCCTCCCATCCCAGTTTATCCTGTTTATCATAAACAAAATCCACCTCAATT
This sequence comes from Lepisosteus platostomus, assembly GCF_059453375.1. Lineage (NCBI taxonomy): Eukaryota > Metazoa > Chordata > Actinopteri > Semionotiformes > Lepisosteidae > Lepisosteus > Lepisosteus platostomus. The sequence continues at coordinate 66,191,482 of NC_142615.1, read as the reverse complement.
TTCAACATAAAGCATTACACAAAATCAATACCTCAACACTCCATACTCAACAACGATAATTCACAAACAGCCAGAACATGTAACTACACATTCCCAAACAGACCTAATTTCCATAGCCCCGCCCCTTATGCAAAACCAACATCCCTCCCCTGTTCTCTCTCTCCCCTGGCGGTTGTAATTGTTTTTATTTTCAAATAAATTTTAGCAAAGTCATGTATTTTAAAAATCTTAAGATTTTTATATTTATGTCTTTATTTAGTAGTTTCATTAGTGACAAAGGCTAAACTTTCTTGGAAAAATGTCTTTTATGTAAACCATGTTTGCTATTAATTCATTCAGGGCTAAAATATGTTCATTGTATTCTAATGAAAGAAGGGTTCCTTTCGCCGTAGTCGGGAGCCTAGCCTTTAACTAGTAAGTACTGTACTTACTGGGTTTTTGAGGGGGGGGAGTGTCTTTCGCTGGAAATCTCGCCTCCTACTTTGAAAATACCTGTGAAACCGGTTCAATTCGTCACAGCCAGCACTCCTGCAGAGAGGGGGGTTGTACTTGCAGTGTATGCAGTATACGCGTTATGCTCTTCGTTAATGTCTAAGCCGGAACATATCATTATATCTCATTTTGTATTTCTTAAAAAAAAACGTTTTCCCAGCCTAACAGTATTGTTTTTAACCTGTAAATTTGCTGGACAGGGAGGTGAACATTATTACACAGAAGACAAAGATAGCGATTTACAGATGCAGCCATTCAAAATGCGCGGGCGATACCGCATTATTTTCCGGTATGCTGTGCGCAGTCTACCGCAAGTTACCGGTAAATACCGCAAGTTACCGGTAAATACCGCTAGCAAAATAATAGTATCCGGAATTTCCGCAAGGTGGAGCTAATAAAGCTCAACCTCTCATGTTTGAGCTGTAGCCATCAAAGTCTTTAACGAAGATATTAATAATAGTATTAATAATAAATGACCTTGGACAAGCTGTAAACTCAAAGTATTGCCCTGGTCCACAGTCTTTTTTTCATTGACCGTCTTTGTAAAAGTAACACCACAGCATTTCGCAATCACGCATTTTTTTCCAATCATGCAAAGTACAGTAATTTTTGAGAATCGATTCACCATGCCTTACACATGTTCATAAAAGAGATTGATTTAGGAACATAAACATATTACCGTATGCAAACTGTACTGTATACAGTATGTATATGTATATTTAATGTCTTAACTGTGCCCGTTTAAGTATTGAATATTCATATCTAATTTTACCACTGAAGGGAAATCTTAGTAGCTGAGCATAAAAAGAATAGGAGCATACTGCAACGCGTGTGAAGGCCATAAACGATATTAATTTTGGAACATAAACATACAGTATATGGCTGGTCTCGGTACTTTAAAGAAAACATACACGAAACATGGTATCATTATGACCAGAATCTGTCTTGAGATATTTTTTAACTTGATTTACAGTATTTGAGAGGTATGTCTTAACACAGATACTACAGTGCTTAAGTACTACTCACGTATATGTTTCTAGGTTTATATTATGCATTTCATACGGTCAAATTACTTTTGAGCAACTAATAAGAAGCGCGAAATGGTATGCGTTTTAGTTTCGTTTCGTGCTGGGACCCGTGGATTGATTAGAGATATCAAGTACATACAAGTCATTTTTTAAATGTTGTAGTTCGTCTTGAAAAAATGTTACGAGTACATCATCTATCAACAATTACACAGGTTCTGTTTCCATATTGCGGATTTTGGTTACGTAATATTATTTTCTAGATTTCACGTTGTGAATATATGATTTGGGCAAACAGAGCCGCAAAGAAGTACATTATGGGTGGTTGTTTTTTTTTTTGCAGTTTTATCTAGAACAAGCGATGCTTAAACCTTTGTCTGATTCTTGTGAAACTATCCACACGACAGTTACAGTACCTAGGAGTTGACTTCAGTGATGTCACTGATGGGATGTTTCTAAACATCCATCCTCTGTAAAACGTCTTCTCTAGTTGTCCTGCATATGTATTCGCTAATGAAGCTGTGTGTTCTGAGCCTGGATCTCTACATTTCTGTATGAACCAGCTTAGAGGGCTAAAGACAGCTTGTGTTTAAATTGAGTGTAAGGCAATTTATGCTTCTAAAGTCATGGTCAGCATTTTTGTACTGTGCTGTAAACTTGTTCTGTGCCAAGTCACATTATTTTATAGCGTTTTTATAGCGTTATCAAATCCGGTGGCGCGGTGTTAGTTTCCTGACTCCCATGTCACATGGTCTGTGATTGAAACCTGTAATACCGGTTTAATTCGTCACAGCCAGCACTCCGGTTGTAAAGTAGAAGCAGGCGAGATTTCCAGCGAAAAACACCTCCCCCTTCTTCAGGTGTGAGGGTCTTCTGCTCAGAATGAAACGCTAAAATGTAATGTAGGCTCTGAATGGGTTCAATTGTGATTTGGGCTTGATTAAGGTCGCTGCCTTTCATCTAAAACCCTACTTGAATCCTTCTAAACTAAAAATCAGTGTTAGTGAGTTCTAAATAAAGAGGTATCCAGGTAACAGTGAAACGGGCGGACAGTCTGGGGAGATCGCCCGTTTTCCATGTAAATAGTTCCCTGGTTCCGCACCCCTTGGTGTTTCTCTCGCTCTCTCTCGGGTCACCTGATCATTAGCTCGAAAGATTTGAGTGCTTTGTGTATATTCTAATGGTAGTGGGGGCAGGGTGTGTGGGAACAGGTTTGGTTGAAATTGCATTGGAGATCTAAGTTCTTCACACCTGAAACATTTTCTCTGAAAGCATTTTCTTCGCTGTTTAACCGATCTTGTTACAGCATGTTACAGTTTACTATTATTAACCATATTAATTTTAAGTGCTTAATGTAAAATCTTGTAAAAATATATTTTCATTGTTCAAATATACATTAAGTCTGACTATCATATAATAAGTTAAATACAAAACTAAAGAAAAAATAGGGTTAAATATAATTCAAAATATTTTGCTAACAATGTTAACTGTTTATGAATAATAAAATGTATTAGCTAAGGAGTAGGATGGCACAGTTGTTAGTATGTTTTTTGTTTTGTTTCTTTTTCATAAATACAACAGTAGTACCTGATGTCTCAGTGGCTTTCAAAATTAAATTATACATGCAAACCTGTGAACTAGAAAGATAACTAAGATATCCATCCATTTATAATGGTGGCAAAGTGGTTAGCATTGCTATCTTGCAGCACTGGGGTCCTAGGTTCAATTCCTGCCATCCTGTGTGTGTGGGGTTTACATGTTCTCTCTGGGTTACATGGTTTTTCTCCATATGTGTGATATGACTCCCTCTCGCACTCCAAAACATACTGGTAAGTTAATTAGTTTATGGGAAACCTGGCCCTGGTCTGTGTGTGTTTGTGTCTGTCTGTCCTGTGATGGACTGGCGCTATGTCCAGGGTGTATTCTGCCTTGTGTCCGTTGCTTACTGGGATAGGCTCCAAATCCTCTGTACTGGATAAAGAGATTAGAAATGGAAGTAAAGGCACTGTGTGGATGGAACTATACACAGTGTTAGAAACCCACTATGAAATGGCAGCATCTCACTGAGAATAAAATATTTTATACTGCTGGCTTAAGGAAACAGCCTTTCCACCTCTCTTGCACATCAGTATCCATACCTAGTTATTTAAACAAATTGCCTCTAATTATAAACATCTTAATATGCTGGCTCTGTGGATCCGCATCAGCTATGTTTGCCCATTCCTTCAATTCATGTGCATCCAACACACAGTTCAATGCCAGCAACTACACATAATCTAAAATACAATCCTTATTTCAGTATCTATGTAAACATATAGTCTGTTAACTTCATCATCTTCATCAAAAGTATGCCTAACCCCATTAGGAAGTGTTCTTGTTATAAGTGTATTCCTCAGCTTTCCCCAAACTATCTTCTTCTTGCCAACATCTCTAGTCTTTTATCCTGCAATAACTCAGCCAACACTTAAATCTCCAAAAGCTGCTTGTGTTAATTTCTTGAAATCACAAATATCATGTGTAAATACTGGCCATGTAATACTCTGCATTGTGGAATAATAGTTTATTTTAAAGGGAACTAGAGAAACTAAGAACTAGAGAAATCAAGAAAGGCTTTTTTTCTAGAATTAATAAATGCACATCCTGTTCACTGGGGAAATTAAATCCACACTGAGCAATCTTCAATATGTTCAGAATATGACAGCAAGACTCCTATCAGGGATGCATTACACCTGTTTTCAAGTCCTTGCACTGGTTACCTATCAGATTTCGAGTCAACTTCAAAATCCTTATCCTCCTTATATACTGTCCTACAACTGTTATTATTGATCTCCGAATTATTGTACTTGACATGACTTCATTCAGCCTTTCCTGAACGTCTATGACAGGCAGAGAGAGTGCTGTTTCTGGTGCGATCTTTTACAGGTGACATTTCACTGTTTTAAACGAACAAGAAATTAGATTGCTCATAAATCACTTATTCTATATAAACACAGCGTAATTGCCCTCCGAAAATCTTCTTTTTCTTGTTCGTTTTAGAGACCTTGATCGAAACTGATTTTAATGTCAGAAAGGATTTATTTTCTCTGTATTTCCTACATTGCTTTGTCGAGATTTTAACTTTATATCTAACTTTATATCTAGGCTCAGATTTCAACTATAAATCGTACAGTAATTAATAGCAGTAAATACTGATGTTTATACATAAAAAAGTCATGCCTTGGAGTATAGACCCCCAAAGGAATGCCATAGACTCAAACTGCAAAATAAACACATACAGAAAGAAAGTATTTGTATTGTAATTGCAAATCCTGGTACTGTATGAGTGATTGGTATGACTTTCCTCATTACAAATCTCTTATTAGAATTTAAATTTCTCTGTAACTCCAGGTCAGAACAGAGAAAATGTAACTGCCTTAAGGAGTTTACGATTATGAAAAATAGAAGGATAAGCATGATACGTATGTCTTCTGTCATTTTCTAAGTCATGTTACTGAGCACCAAATCTTATTGAGAATATGAATCCATTTAAGGTTTATACCATTAAAGTAACGGTTTATTCCATGCTGAAAATGTTTGTACCAGACTTTTTTGAGGCCTGTTTAATTGTGTCTGAAGTCTGATGTTGTAAATTTTATTGTTAAAAAGATCCATGAAAATGTCACTACTAAAGTTAGCTGGTACTGTTGGTACTGTAAGTGGCAAGTAGAGCTCATATTTTAGATTTTGTGTAGTTGCTAGCGTTGAACTGTGTGTTGGATGCACATGAATTGAAGGAATGGGCAAACATAGCTGATGCGGATCCACAGAGCCAGCATATTAAGATGTTTATAATTAGAGGCAATTTGTTTAAATAACTAGGTATGGATACTGATGTGCAAGAGAGGTGGAAAGGCTGTTTCCTTAAGCCAGCAGTATAAAATATTTTATTCTCAGTGAGATGCTGCCATTTCATAGTGGGTTTCTAACACTGTGTATAGTTCCATCCACACAGTGCCTTTACTTCCATCCATTTCTAATCTCTTTATCCAGTACAGAGGATTTGGAGCCTATCCCAGTAAGCGACGGACACAAGGCAGAATACACCCTGGACATAGCGCCAGTCCATCACAGGACAGACACAAACACACACACACCAGGGCCAGTTTAAATCTAACCTCAGAACCTTTCTTTTCAGAAGACTTAGTGTCTGTATCTGCTTCATTTTCTAATTTTGGTAGCACCTCTACCTGCTTGTCTTTCTTATATGCATTTACTTTGTAATCTGTGGTCCTTTTATCTGTTTTTACATCTACTGTATTGCTTTGAGATGCCACCTTTAATGGTGATATATCAAATAAAGTTTTTTATTATTGTTATAGGGAAACATGATCAGATTGTCCCTGGTTCAGAAAAAAAAGATCTAAAGTATACTAGTTTGTCACTCTTCTAATTCCCTTTGCGAAATGACTTTTCATACTCATCTGATCAATCTAAATGCCAGTTTTCTGTGCTTTCTCTATCCTGCTAGATTTGCAATTATTCTGAAAATTTTCATCTTGAAATAACTCATTTCTAAATACCTTTTTCACTGTTAACATCTTGCAGCAACTTTGCGAACAAAATATACACTCTGACAGTTCATCCTGCTACCAACATTAAATAAAACAAATCTTAAGATTTCTATATTTATGTCTTTATTTAGTGGTTTCATTAGTGACAAAGGCTAAACTTTCTTGGAAAAATGTATTTTATGTGTTGCGGAAAAAACTGACTTGCTTTAACAAAATATGTTTACAAATCCTTTCACCTGGCATTTTCGTAGTTAGAAATTATGGAACGCTCTATTAAAAGCAAGGGAGTTTTTATGTCCGTTGCAGTTCTTTTGCAACATGAATATAATTATATCGTTATTAATTTCTTGAGATACGCGATTCCATATTATATTCCCTTTTAATCAAATTCTAAAAGTATGCTTGTTGACTCCGGTATCGCGGTAGTTAAAGACTTCGATGCTTAAAATGTTTAGCGAGAAATGGAATACTGGTGTGTATGTTTTCTTTAAAGTACCGAGACCAGCCATATACTGTATGTTTAAGTTCCAAAATTAATATAGTTTATGGACTTCATACGCGTTGCAGTATGCTCCTATTCTTTTTATGCTCAGGCACAAAGTAAAAGGAGATGCTTCATATTGCTTGACTAATTTTAAAAACTAAGTTAGAAATGCAGACGCTCCCTCGGTGCGCTGCTCTGGTGCGCCGGCTCTTACACAGTGCCTGTCTGCCGTAAGCGTTACAATATACATACCCAACACTGCTTGTACCCATCTGTCATGCAAATAAAACACCTTGAATTGAATTGAATTGAGGGGAGAGGGGGGGAGTACTAAAGCCAATACTGGCTCAATACCCTCGATGGGCTTTGACGTGCTAATGCGTTGGTTTAAGAGTCCGGGTGTGGCAGGCTTCCAATGTCAACTCGACTCGATTGGAAGACAATGAACGTATTTTGAGATATTTAGAAATATAAATTTGTTTGGTGCGAGTGAGGTTTTATTTAATCTCTGACCAAGGGAAACGTTTCATTTTTTCAAAGAAATGTTTGTTAAAAAATAAAGTCATAGTTCTATGGGATTCAATCACAGACCATGTGACATGGGAGTCAGGAAACTACTGTAACACACAGCGCCACCGGATTTAATAACGCAATAAAAACGCCATAAAATAATGTGACTAGGCACAGAAAAAGTTTACAGCACAGTCCGATAATAAATGCTGACCATGACTTTAGAAGCATAAATTACCTTACACTCAATTTAAACACAAGCTGTCTTTCTGTATGAACCTCTAAGCTGGTTCATACAGAAAATGTAGAAATGCATTAGCCTGATTATGATTAAAAAACACATAATTAAACACGCGTTTGCGATTTAAATCAGAACACGATTTAAATCAATAGAAATGTTTATATTGTAACGCATACTGTCCAGCCTCCATTTCTCTATAAAAATTTACTCTGTTGCACACACACACACAATAGAAGGAGGAACCGCTGTCAGAAGGGAAGATATGTTCAAAATATCGCAAATATCGATTATGTTGCGATATTTTGAAATATAAAAGTCAATTGATTGTCCATAATATCGCTATTCTATTTTTTCGAAGAAATGTTTGTTAAAAGAGAAGTCCGGTACCAGCTGGATTTGAACACACAACCTACTAGTTGCTAGTCACGCACCTAGACCAGTCGGCTACAAGACAGCTCACATGAACAGGCAGGCGAAACAGCCCTACACAGCCCTGTCACAGCACACGGATACCATTATTAAATTCCTTACATACGCGATTCCATATTCTATTCCCTATTAATCAAATTCTAAAAGTATGCTTGTTGACTCCGGTATCATGTTAGTTAAAGACTTCAAAGCTTAAAATGTTTAGGGAGAAATGGAATACTGGTGTGTATTTTTTTCTTTAAAGTACCAAGACCAGCTATATACTGTATGTTTATGTTCCAAAATTAATATCGTTTATGGCCTTCACACGCGTTACAGTATGCTCCCATTCTTTTTATGCTCAGCTACTAAGATTTCCCTTCAGTGGTAAAATTCAATATCTACAACGGGCACAGCAAAGACGTTTACTGTAAGTCTTTCTACGACAGACCAACGGACCACGAGTGCCCCTGTTGGTCAACCAATCACTTACTGCGGTGCCACGCGTCATCTTGCGTCATACTGAGCGACGTCACCTGTGGTACGTGTCTGTGACGCGCACTTTGAATGGCTGCATCTGTACGTTGCATTGTGTATCGTGCTGCTTTAATACAGTTTTAAATAATTGAAAGTCTAAACAGTATCAGCTTTATTTATGGGTTTTAAATAAAGGTGATTTAAACGCGATTTAAATCAATATAAATGTTTATATTGTAACGCATAGGTGACTATTCACTGTTATTAAAATGACTTAAATTCGATCATGTTGTGATATTTAGAAACATACATTTGTTTGGTGCGAGTGAAGTTTTATTTAATCTCTGAGCCATACTGATTCTTCTGGAAGCCAGTTTCCGCCAGGGAGTAAAAAAAAACACACTATGGTATTCTCTCCAATGCAGTGCAGTTAAAAACATACCTCTGACGCTGCTCCTAAATGAATATTGTTTATGACCATCAGAAGCTTTATGCTCCTTTTCTTTTTTCCAGTGGATTGAACAGGGAGAGGCATTTCATGATGTACTTTTCACTGATGAAACAACAGTGGCTCTGGAACAGTTTTCAACCATGTCGTTTTATAAAAAGGGGAGATATGTACACGTTACTGAAGCTAAAAGTTTAGCCTTTGTCACTAATGTAACCACTAAATAAAGACATATAGAAATCCCTAGGTTACAGACTGTATATGGCTGGTATTGGTAGTTTAAAGAAAAAATACACACCAGTATTCCACTTTCTCCCTAAACATTTTAAGCATCAGAGTCTTACATGTGGTTATTTATTGCATAATTTAATTTTGAAAGCCACTGAGACATCAGGTACTACTGTTGTATTTATGAAAAAGAAACATAACAAAAAACATACTAACAACTGTGCCATCCTACTCCTTAGTTAATACATTTTATTATTCATAAACAGTTAACATTGTTAGCAAAATATTTTGAATTATATTCAACCCTATTTTTTCTTTAGTTTTGTATTTAACTTATTATATGATAGTCAGACTTAATGAATATTTGAACAATGAAAATATATTTTTACAAGATTTTACATTAAGCACTTAAAATTAATATGATTAATAAAAGTAAACTGTAACATGCTGTAACAAGATCGGTTAAACTGCGAAGAAAATGCTTTCAGAGAAAATGTTTCAGGTGTGAAGAACATAGATCTCCAATGCAATTTCAACCAAACCTGTTCCCACACACCCTGCCCCCACTACCATTAGAATATACACAAACATTTTAGCGTTTCATTCTGAGCAGAAGACCCTCACACCTGAAGAGTGCTGGCTGTGACGAATTAATCCGGTTTTACAGGCTTCAATCACAGACCATGTGACATGGGACTCAGTAAACTAACAGCGCCACTGGATTTGATAATACCTAATCAAAATCCGCAATATGGAAACAGAGTATTAATGATGATAGCATTACTGATAGTTTTAGTTTTAATGCTAGTATTTATGTAATATAAGTGATACTTATAGTGTTAGTGTCAGAGTATTAACACTCATCATCATCATGTTAATTTTCATGAGAGTATTACTGTGTGATTGTTGACAGATGATGTACTCGTAACATTTTTTCAAGACGAACTACAACATTTAAAAAATGACTTGTATGTACTTGATATCTCTAATCAATCCACGGGTCCCAGCACAAAACGAAAGTAAAATGCATACCGTTTCGCGCTTCTTATTAGTTGCTCAAAAGTAATTTGACCGTATGAAATGCATAATATAAACCTAGAAACATATACGTGAGCAGTACTTAAGCACTGTAGTATCGGTGTTAAGACATACCTCTCAAATACTGTAAATCAAGTTAAAAATATCTCAAGACCGATTCTGGTCGTAATGAAACCATGTTTCGTGTATGTTTTCTTTTTCATCTTGAAATAACTCATTTCTAAATTCCTTTTTCACTGTTAACATCTTGCAGCAACTTTGCGAACAAAATATACACTCTGACAGTTCATCCTGCTACCAACATTAAATAAAACAAATCTTAAGATTTCTATATTTATGTCTTTATTTAGTGGTTTCATTAGTGACAAAGGCTAAACTTTCTTGGAAAAATGTATTTTATGTGTTGCAGAAAAAACTGACTTGCTTTAACAAAATATGTTTACAAATCCTTTCACCTGGCATTTTCGTAGTTAGAAATTATGGAACGCTCTGTTAAAAGCAAGGGAGTTTTTATGTCCGTTGCAGTTCTTTTGCAACATGAATATAATTATATCGTTATTAATTTCTTGAGATACGCGATTCCATATTATATTCCCTTTTAATCAAATTCTAAAAGTATGCTTGTTGACTCCTGTATCACGTTAGTTAAAGACTTCGAAGCTTACAATGTTTAGGGAGAAATGGAATACTGGTGTGTATGTTTTCTTTAAAGTACCGAGACCAGCCATATACTGTATGTTTATGTTAAGATTTCCCTTCAGTGGTTAAATTAGATATGAATATTCAATACTTAAACGGGCACAGTTAAGACATTAAATATACATATACATACTGTATACAGTACAGTTTGCATACGGTAATATGTTATGCGATTAAAAAATAAATAAATAAAACTGGAAGGTCCAGCACCAGCTGGATTCGAGCACACAACCTGCCCGTTGGCAGGCACGCACCTAGACCAGCTGGCTACAAGACAGCTCGCATGAGCAGGCAGGCGAAACAGCCCTACACAGCCCTGCCGCAGTACACGGATATAATCATACCGTTATTAAATTCTTGAGATACGCGATTCCATATTATATTCCCTTTTAATCAAATTCTAAAAGTATGCTTGTTGACTCCGGTATCACGTTAGTTAAAGACTTCGAAGCTTACAATGTTTAGGGAGAAATGGAATACCGGTGTGTATTTTTCCTTGTGATATTTTAAGCTCTAGTTGAATGATAGGTGTCGCATTTTAAATCATTTTCGTAGTTAGAAATTATGAAATGCCCTGTTAAAAGCAAGGAAGTTTTTATGCCCGTTGAAGTAAAACAAAATGCCTGACAAAGTATGGCTTGGACAGATTCCAAGTGCTTGTACAAATGTGCTAAAGAAATTATACTTTGAGTATACAGCTTGTCCAAAGTCATCCATTATTAATACTATTAGTAATATCTTCGGTAAAGGCTTTGATGCATAAATATTTCTGATAAAGGTAGGTTGTGTACTTTTGTCCAACTGAGCAATCTTGCTTTCATAAAATATACCAACATTTTAATGACTGAATATTAACATGCTGTAATACACTGTTCAAAATTAAAGGCTCAAATGCTGTACATGAGAGGTTAAGCTCCCCCTGGCGGTTTTACAAGGTGACGCCAGTTAGTTTCCGGCAGAGCGTCAAATGACGCGCGATTAACCACGTGACACTGCGTGACACCGCGTGATACCGCGACACGCCCACCGGGGTATGCCGCAAAATAACTCACCCATTTTGAATGGCTGCATCTGTATAGGCACCCAGGCCACTGGCGATGTACAGAACAGCCGATAAAATTCAGGCTAAACTTATAAATTTCAAACTTATAAACTTATAGAGACACTTATAAATTTCTAATGCGGCAAACAACACATCTTTGTACTGTAACATGACCAGGGGAAGGGTCATTCATAACAGGTATTTTCGGAATGACCTACTTAAAATACTAGATATGAACCGTAGCAAAATGGCTGCCAAAAAGAATCAGCTGACCGGTAAATGGAAAGGGTCTACCCTGAGAAACAATGAGACACAGCTGAGCCGCATCAGGAACCGAAATATAAGTGCCCCGGAGGCAGTGAACAGGGCGGAAGCCGATAAGGTGAATGCTTTTTTTTAAAAAATTTTATTTATGCTTAACAAAAGAACAAACATTACAATACAAACAAGAGTACATATAACAATTCCAAACAAAAATATCGTCAGGGTACATACTACTACATCAATTCAAGTTATGAAAAAAGATTAAACAAATTAAATAAAAATAATGTCCGCACCGCTTTCATATTTTTGCATTTCGAAATAGTCTGCAAATACCCCTTTACATCCATTTTAAAATACTCAAACACAGGGTACCCGATAAGGTGAATGCGGTTTGGAGGAAAAGAGAGGAAAGAGGTGTATGTTAAAGATCGGGCTAAGGAATAACGGACTACTGAAAGGAGAAAAGGTTTATGGTTTTTGGATTACGGACACTGGATAAGGATACATCGCGGATTGGCTTTATTACGGACTTTTGGAACTCGGATCGGATCAGGATTAAGGGAACGGATTACGGACTGTATTTGGAAGATAGTTGGAGGAAGGAACGCCACGAAACTCAGGAAAGAAAAGTGTGGTGTGAGTACTACTTTCATTTACATAAACTTTCCCCCAGAGACACCACAGTACCCATCCGCGCACCCGAAAACTAGGCATGTGTGACCCCGTTGACCTGGATGATTAATCAAACAGGCCGCACATTCATCAACCACAACCCCCTTTAAACAATGGTTGAAGGTGCAACATACCACCGACTTTACAATCTGATCCATAGCATCGGGCTCATTAGAGCCATCGTTAGCTAAACTAGGTTGAACATCATCATTAATCACATATTGGCGAGCACACATGAACAGACACGAAACATTCAAGCTTGATGGTAGTTTGAAGATTGATGCGTCGACCTCTTCGTTATTCTATTAAAGGAAAAAAGAAAAGGAAGGCTTAACAAAATAAATAGGCATGCTTTTTACCTAAAATATTTACAATTGTAATGCATCTTTTGTGTTAGAGTTTTTCGTTTGCTTCGAACTTGCTGTGGTTTAATATTTACCATTTGTAGCAACTCTTCATCAGTCGTTGATGGACCCTCAACACCTGAATCACCGTCAGAGTTCACATGACAGCCACTGTCACACACCACTGAGTGCTGGGTCAGCTTTTGCTAAAAAGAAGACAAAGTGTTGAAAACGAAATACGCTAAACCCAGATTGAAACGACAATTCCACTATCAGAAAAAATATTTTAGCAACCTACTTCTTCAGTTTGCATAGCAGAGGAATCCGATGATTCACTACTCAAAGAAGCCATCTTCGCAGCAGTCAATATCTGGGCCTGACAGCTCAGGTGTCACACTTCAAAACCGGCAAGTCGGCTAATTTAAGCATAAACTCCAAATTTGTAACCATGCCTACATAGCTCAAGACATTTTTCAAATGGTTGTGATGTTTTAGAACGCCCCACCATATTCCCCCGCCCCAAAATCACACGTGTTTTATCGAGAGTGAAAAGTAATCACGTTGAATTCAAATATGTAAGCTTATTTCAATGACAAATTCTCAACAACTTTTCAAAAGTTTGAAATGATTTTCCACGTACCGTGAACGTAAAGTCTTTAAACCTTAAAAATATTAACATGCAACCCAAGCCTCAAATGATGTGTGTTTCTCTAGAAAAGAAATTACATTGAATCAAAAAATGTAAAACTTATTTTATCTTTTGAGAAGAGCGTTGTAGGGCGGGTCTTTATATTTTAGTGGATAGGTCATAAAAGTGTTAAAATAATTGAATAAGACACATTTAGCAGCGATAACTTATAAGCACGAGCAAAAATTGATATTTATAACGCTTATAGATTTTAACAATATAACAGACTTTACTAAAATGTTTACTTTTAAAATAAATATTACATCACAACATGTCAACACCCAGGCACCTACCGTTAAAGGTTATGGGATGTAGAGATACAGTATATAAGGTTCATAATGACAATAAAAAACGCTCATGCTAATACACAAGCACCTGTGTAAAAGCTGACAAATAAAAAGCCAAAAAGCGCACTGCACATGTGAACAGGGGAGTGAGCAAGCAGGGATAGGGCGCCTCCTGTGCTTAGAAGCTTACAGCACCTGGTATTCCCAGGCAGTCTCCCATCCGAGTACTAACCAGGCCCATCCCTGTTTAGCTTCCGAGATCAGACGAGATCAGGCGTGCTCAAGGGGGTGTGGCCGTAAGCGAGAGCAAGGCTCGCTGGCACCCTTCTTATAGAGAGGACAGCTCCGTCACCTCATTTACGACGCTGCTTTTTTTCCCTTGCGTTTTTCTCTTCTTCCCACGTTCTCTCTCTTCACTGCCTTCGTCCCTGCTCTATTTCACTTCAGCCTTTCACTCTTGCTTCCTTCCAATGAGGACGGAGCTGCGGGAGAAAGGGCGCTATAGAGGATCGCTGTGGAGAGCTGCTGCTGTGCTTTGACATCTGAGCTCTGTGGAAAACGATCTCAATACAATTCTGAAAAACGCGACTCCCCGAACGCCAGCCGAACAAGTCTCCACAGCTGAAGCGCTGTGTCTCTTTTCAGCTGGCGATAAACCTTTCCTCGATCCTTTGCGGACTTGTAAAACTGTTCATGATCAGAATAAAAAACACTCACGCTAATACACAAGCACCCGTGTCTCGCCAAAGCTGACAAATAAACAGATGGACAAGACCCTCAAGGGGGGGTGGCCGTAAGCGAGAGTAAGGCTCGCTGGCACCCTTCTTATAGAGAGGACAGCTCCGTCACCTCTTTTACGACGCTGCTTTTTTTCCCTTGTTTTTTTTTTCTCTTCTTCCCACGTTCTCTCTCTTCACTGCCTTCGTCCCCGCTCTATTTCACTTCAGCCTTTCACTTGTAGCGGCAATGGTTGTTAATAAGACAGAATTAAGTGTTGCTGTGCTTTTTCAAATGAGGCCCCATCTCTCTGTTCATCTCTGTGGTGCAGCCACAGAGAAACTATTCATGCAGGCTGATTTAAAGATATTTTCTTTTGATAAGGGACAGCTCCCAAATGGGGATGCACTTAGCTAAGCCTAGCTATCATGATCAATGGTCATCCATTGGCGCCTATCTGTCTAGGGTGTGCCAGATGGACATCTGGACTGCATTCCTAAGTGTCAGGTGTAAGTGACTCATATCTCACCTTGATCAACCAATCAGGGACTGGTAGGGCCGAGTAACCCACGTGGGACTCTGATGCGCATGGAACTTTCAGCCAATGAACGAGCTGAAGTTCCTCCAGGTAAAAACAGGCAACACAGAGGGCCTGAGAGACTATTTCGTGGACTTTTCTAAAGGGAATTCAAAGGAGAATTCCAGGGCAGGACAGCCCAGGAGCAGAATGCTCCCAAGGGCAGGACATTCTCTTAGCGCGCCTCCTGACCATCCTGAGACTCAGCCCGGACAACCACGGAACGGCCAGTGTGTCTGAGTGCCAGAACTTTCCTTTGTTCTAAGAGTCTAGAGCGGAGGTTGCCACAGAGTAACCAGAGGATCCACCCGAGGTTAGCACCAGCAGCAAGCCTCGTGAACAGGTCGTAATCTGTGGACAGCTGAATCACTATTCAGAACTAGCGCTTCATCAGGAATGAACCAGTCCTCTTCCTGACTTGCTGGGACCCGCACTCATCTTTTCTCCTGTGCAGAAACTTTGCTAGTGAAAGCCAACACTAACTAACCGGTCAGTGAGCATCTGCAGCACAGCACAGCCTGGCACGGAGCCAGAGAGCCCGCAGGAGATCTGAATCCCCAGAGATTGGATGAGTATTCAACTTCAATGCATTACAGCTTGAGAATTCAATTGTTATCCCAACCAGTTGATATCAATTTAATTCCTAAGAGTTATGTACTTGTTTTCAGTATCTAATGTAGAAGTTGTAACCAAGTTCACTTTATGAAACGGTTTAAATGAATGATATACTGAACGTATGTCCTCTTGATATATGTAACTCTTTGTAACTGATTGTATATATACCTTTTGTATTCTGATAACCCTCTCAATAAGATCTGTTAGGTTTATATGCATATTTTATGTATTAATAAATGTATCCTCGTGTATTAGTACCCGTGTGTGTGCGTTGTTTGAGTAATATTGCATGGTTGGATTCTAAGGCCATCAAAAGAATCATTTTGTGATTTACGGCTACAATTAATAAATGTCCCCGTAAATGCCCAAACCCTACAGAACTGGTGCCTTCAGAGAGCACACTACATTTATTGGCATCCCTGGAGTCATTTCAGTCATACCTGGGCTATGGTAAGACTGAAATGAGTCAACCAAGCAGAATCATTCAATATAATACGCCGCGGGTTTCATACGCGACAATACAGTGTGCTGAAAGCCGAAAGGAAAAAAATTCCCCTTGCTCTTTAAGCAGTGCTTGATTGTTTTGTGATTTTTTGCGATCAACCAGGTTGATTGCATACTTGATCTTGTGGTTTTCTGTGGTAGAACTGTGATTTCGTACTTAAAAGTAATACTCTTTAAGTTTAACGATGGTTGCTAAAAGGTCTGAATTCGAGTCGCTATTAAGCACTCTCTCTAGCAGCGACAGGTCTGACCACGATCTCCGTCATATCTCCGTCAGCGGAGAAGCTAGGAGAATAAACCTCCATTCTCTGAGAGAGCTAGCGAAGGACATGGAGAGATATGACCCTGCAGTGTCAGAGAATAATATCGAGAGTTATATTCAAGACCTCAGGTATACCCTGCAGTACCTGCCAAACGCCACAGACCAGGAGAAAGTGTTTCTGGTCAGGAAAACTAGCAGCAGAGCTGTACATGAGTGGATGGCTAGGAAGATGAAGAAAGTCTGCGATGACTTTGAAGAGCTGTGTCAAGCACTTATCCGAGAATACAGTGCGTTTATTGACCCGACTGCCGCGATAGCCGCCGCCATTAACATTAAGCACGAGAGAGCAGAGTCCCATCGCGAATATTACGAGAGACTTAGACGAACTAATTTTGCAGGGGAAATGATGAGGGTTGTGAAGAGAACACACATTTCAAGGGTTTATTCATTGCGAATCTCCACCCGTCAGTCAGAAAGATGATCTTAATGCATACAGATGCACAGACCATGAAAATGACTGATATTAAGAGATTCGTGCAGAAAGCCTGGGAGTATGATGTCCAAAGTCGCTCTGAGCAAAAAGCTGTTAAAGCGACTGTGTTCGCCCTCAGAGCCAGCAGGGTTAATTCCCCCCAGCTCGAAGGGGCACAGGCTCCTGAGCTGGCTAAGCCCCGTTCCAAAGCAGGTACACAGGACCGCACACAGCGTCCTAAGTGCCATGAGAACACCGGGGGAGGGAAAGGGCTAGATAAAGCTGAACAAAAGGATTCAGTAGCCGCCCGCCTGGCCAGGCTTGAACAAGTTTTATTAGGACAGAGACAACCGCTCCCCAAGGCTGCCGGAAGCGTGAATGAGCTGATACTCTTCACTGGAGGAGGCGGAGACCCGCCCCCTCTCCTTCCCTCAGTCTATCTGATTGAGTGGAAGGGTTCCTGCCTGGATGAGGTCAGCCACTCCCAAGCGAGTGCTGACTCCACCCCTGAAGTCACAGAGCAGGCAGTAAAACAGAGAGGAAAAGCAGGAAGCTTTTACCTCAAGGCTGCCATGGGAGATGTCTTACACAGTGAGACATTGATTGACACTGAGGTTGAAAGGTGTTTGATGTCATACAGCAAGCTCAAATGGTAGAAAAAGAAAAGGGCATGCGACTCAGAGATGAACCTTTGGTGGATCACCAGAAAGGCAAAGAGTGGAAACAGGTCAAGGCTCCTAAGCCTTCTGTACAGAAGGAAAGGGGGGCCAAGAGGCAGAATTTGCTCACACAGTGCCCACCGAACACAGAAGCCTATGTGGAGATTCCTTGTGTTCCCTCTGGACAAGAAATAAAAATATTTTCTTGTTCCCCGGATATACAGGGAAGTCATGTCCCGGCTGAGGTCACAACAGCCTCCATGCCACAGGAGCGGTGCTCCGAGCAGCCGCCTGATCCACCTGGTAAAGCACACCCCTTTTACATCCCTAAAGAGGAGCAGATCTCCCCACCTGGCGATGAAAAGGAGCTTTCCCTGTGCACCCTGGCACCCAAGAGGGGTCAGGACCACCACCCTGCAGTGGTGGAAGGGATCCAGATGGCAGGAGAGCAGGTTGGTGATGTAGCCCTCACCCTTAGCCCTGAGAGGTCCTCTATCAGTGAGGATCTGCTTGAGCAGCTGTCACAGGGCCACCACCAGGTGCCCCTGGTGCAACATTCACAGGTTAGACAGGAGGTCCAGCTGGACACCGAGACTACTGCGCTGTGGACACACCTGATCCCAGATGCCGATTCCCTCTGCTGTGACCCAGGGAACCTGCAGTCAGGTAACATTATTTCTCACAACTACCAGGTAGTGAGTGAGACCGACCTGATTTTCCTGCCTCAACGGCAAGGTTTCCAACACACCCAGTCCCCCAGAAGGGACAAGGAATGAAAGCCAAGCCGGTTTTCCTACAGCCACCAGCTCAGTCTGTCAGTCTGAGGCTGACCAACAGTGGTTCAACCAGACTGGAGCTGGATGGTCAAGCCACCCGCCTGCCAGTGCAGAACACGGAAAAGTGGGGTGTCAGAATCCCCGCCTGCACTGACACGGGCCTGGTGTGTGATAGCGAGTTCGAAGACTGTGAACTGGCTATCCCAGTGCTGGGGCAGCTCCCTGAACCCCTAGCGAGGGAAGGGGGGAGCGAGCAGGTGTCCTACACCAGCCCCCAGCGAACGACTGTAAACATGCCGATAGAGGGATTCCTCAATCAGGAAGTGTGCAGGGTGGACCTGAACAGTGAGAATGGGGTAACAATTTCAGATCACTCAGGTGCTCCAGATGACCACTCAGCCGGGGGTCAGGCATGCTCCACCGCTGCACCGCCCCCTGCAGGGTTCCTAGAGCACAGGCATGAACAAATCGAAAAAGCAAATGCCCTGGAAAAGGAGGAGCAGCATCAGCAGCTGCGTCAGATCTCCCCAGATTTCCAGGATGTCGGTGCCCAAGATGCCACATGGCATACTGAGAAAGACACCATGTACACGCTGAGCCAGCATAGAAAGGCAACAGTCACTCAGAAGGAGATGACTGGGATCAGCCACCCTAAAAGACTTTTGGGAGGAGTGATTGCTGCCGCCACTGTTGTGCATTTGCTATTTCTGGTAGGTTTGTTTGCTACTGGCACTCTCACCCTGACTGCCCCAAGAAGGCAGGTGTCAGAGATGCCAGAGGGTAGTGACAGACTGTATCAACAGCAGCAAAAGTTGGAAAGCATAGGGAAAACCCTACAGGCAATTTCCTATGCAACAGGGTTAAACCTTATCCCCCAACCAGTGGACATGATTGCCGGTGTTATACAGTGGGTTTATCCTTGTGTGCAACAGGCCAGAATGTTGACACAAGACCTGTTAAGGGAGTTCAGTGCCACTGTAGCCAGTCTAGCCATGGCACAATTCCCAACCCACTTGATTCCACTCTTCTCAGTAGAGGAGTATGTGACATTAACCACCCCATCGCTCATAGCTCACCCAGAAGGCAATCCAAGATTGAATTTGGTTCCAAATCTTGAGATGGGTATGGCTACCAAAGCTATCCATTGGCTGTGTCTAAATGATTCACCAATGAAGGGTGTAAAGCTACTAACGAGCAGAGGGAGGTTAATGAACCCCATGAAGAGCAGGTGGGAAGTAAATGGCTGGTCAGCACACCACACTTAACTGTCACTATGACTTGTGACAGGCATGATACAGCTACCACAATGCAGCTACCTAACCAACAGATTCCTGCAAGTTCCCGAGGAGGCCATAGTACAGCTTGGTGACTTAACACTGTACGGTCTGGAACCAGACAATATAAGACCAAACTTGAGGTCGTGGATGCCTTCAGGTGCCACACTATTGAATTGGATAGAAATCCAAGAAACACTACGCCCTGAAGAGGTACAGGTAGTTAGTTTGCTTTAATGGAACAAACCTCCAACCCACCCTGGCAGGTGCCCAACACAGGTGTCGTGGTTTATCAGGGGGGCTGGGAACAGGAACTGTTGTTATTGTAACACTACTGCCGGGTAGCTGGGTCATGACTGACAGTGTACTCAGAATGCTGTACTCTTACATCAAGATGTACTCCGGGTAGCATGAATGAGTCAAAGGTAGCATGTCAAAAGAAAGGAAGTTACTTCTTCCCAAATATCTGCTTACAGAGGTATCGGATATTGACAGTGAACTTCCTGATGTGTAATGCCTAGACTGAGACGATGTCTCCTACCGTGTTTATACATACTCCAGATTTTATTCATCCTGTTTGTTCCCAATGCTGGTTCCGGTATGAATTCTCGAGGAGTAATGTGGACATTTAAGGTTAATGTTCTAATGACAAGGGACATCACTTAACTCTGTTTTGTTTTGAAGGCAACAACGCCTCAGGACCTCGTGACCTTCAAAAAGGGGGGATATGTAGCAGCAATGCTTATTAATAAGACAGAATTAAGTGTTGCTGTGCTTTCCCAAATGAGGCCCCATCTCTCTCTTCAAATCTGTGGTGCAGCCACAGAGAAGCTATTCATGCAGGCTGATTTAAAGATGTTTTCTTTTGATAAGGGACAGCTCCCAAATGGGGATGCACTTAGCTAAGCCTGGCTATCATGATCAATGGTCATTCATTGGCGCCTATCTGTCTAGGGAGTGCCAGATGGACATCTGGACTACATTCCTAAGTGTCAGGAGTAAGTGACTCATATCTCACCTTGATCAACCAATCAGGGACTGGTAGGGCCGAGTAACCCACGTGGGATTCTGATGCCCATGGAACTTTCAGCCAATGAATGAGCTGAAGTTTCTCCAGGTAAAAACAGGCAACACAGAGCTTCAAGACTATTCTAAAGACTTTTCTAAGGAGAATTCCAGGGCAGGACGGTCCAGGAGCAGAAGGCTCCCAAGTGCAGGACATTCTCGCAGCGCGCCTCCTGACCATCCCATCCTGAGCCTGGACAACCACGGAACAGCCAGTGTGTCCAAGTGCCAGAACTTTCCTCTGTTCTAAGAGTCGAGAGCGGAGGTTGACAGAGAGTAACCAAAGGATCCACCCGAGGTTAGCATCAGCAGCAAGCCTCGTGAATAGGTCGGAACTGTGGACAGCTGAATCACTATTCAGAACTAGTGCGTCATGACTTGCTGGGACCCACATTCATCTTTTCTCCTGTGCACAAACTCTGCTAGTTAAAGCCAACACTAACTAGCCGGTCAGTGAGCATCTGCAGCACAGCACAGCCTGGCACGGAGCCAGAGAGCCCGCAGGAGATCTGAATCCCCAGAGATTGGATGAGTATTCAACTTCAATGCATTACTGCTTGAGATTTCAATTTTTATCCCAACCAGTTGATATCAATTTAATTCCTAAGAGTTATGTACTTGTTTTGAGTATCTAATGTAGAAGTTATAACCAAGTTCATTTACGAAACGGTCTAAATGAATGATATACTGAACGTATGTCCTCTTGATATATGTAACTCTTCGTAACTGACTGAATATATACCTTTTGTATTCTGATAACCCTCTCGATAAGATCTGTTAGGTTTACATGCATATTCTATGTATTAATAAATGTATCCTCGTGTATTAGTACCCGTGTGTGTGCGTTGTTTGAGTTATATCGCATGGTTGGATTCTAAAGCCATCAAAAGAATCAATTTTGTGATTTACGGCTACAATTAATAATTGTCCCCGTAAATGCCCAAACCCTACAGAACTGGTGCCTCGTGAGAGCACACTACACTGTGAAGGGGAAGAAGTTTGTGACTTCCAGGTGTTTCCAGAAGGGAGAGGTGGTGTGTGATTACAACAGCAAGGTCATCACAAAGACAACTGCTGAAGCTCACAGATGACAGAGGGAGACATGAGATGTCTTTTCTTTTCAGATGAACCTGCACAAAAACTGTGCATTGATGCTCGTGAAAAACACTGAGCCTGCCTCCCGGATAAGGAGGCAAATCGGAAGATGGATAAATCAATCAAAGAGAAAAGACAATGTAAGGGCTGTAAGAAAGTCATTTACAATCAACGAACAGCCTGTCATAATTCTGTCTGTGACAAAAAGGGACATTGTTGAGGGGAGAAGAGCTCCTCTGTGATTACAGCATTTCCAGGAAATAATTTCAAGGTGAAGGACAAGCTCTGGAGTGGTTGGTTCACTGACCATTTCCAAAAAAGAAACTAAGTAAGTATATTAAAGTGCATATTTTGAAGATATTCATTTTCTTGTACCTTGGAATTAATGTAAAAATTATATTCGTGTTAATGTCTTGAAAATAGCATTTCTCATTCTCATCAGCAAGGATATAAGAAAAGATGGAAAGATGGCGATGGTTTACAGAAAGCTCTCTCGTTGTGTGTCTGTTTTAATGTTTATTTATACGTTAATACTCTTGTTTTGTGTTGGACGCTCAATGTCTGTCATTACTTATGATAGACAAATGCTTTTAAACCTGAGGACAGACTCCTTAATGTCATCAAACAACTTTTTTCACGTACCGGACCCCACCTGCTGGATCGGACAAAGATGCGGCAAACAACAACAACAGGTGGGCAGACGCCAGGGGAGACGAGGCGGCGTACTAGCGCGACTACGAAGGCGTCCGCACAGACCACCGCTGCCGTCTATTTTGTTAGCTAATGTTCAGTCACTGGACAATAAGATAGATGAGCTACATTGTCGGATCAACGCGGAAAGGGACCTGAGGGACTGCTGTGTTTATGCCTTCACTGAAACCTGGCTGAATGCATGCGTCCCGGACACCGCCATCCAGCCAAAGGGGTTCACCGTTTACCGCATGGACAGAAACCACCAAGCAACCGGCAAACACAAAGGAGGAGGCGTCTGCTTCCTGGTCAACAGCAAGTGGTGCACCGACGTGAAGGTAATCTCTAAATCCTGCTCGCGGAATCTAGAACACCTGACCATAAAATGTCGACCCTTTTATTTGCCGAGGGAGTTTTCCGCCACTATCATCACAACCGTTTACATTCAACCTCAAGCCTGCGTGGAAGCAGCACATAGCGAACTACACGACATTATCAACAAGCACGAAAACTTGTAGTTCTTGTAGTTCGCGACTTCAACCACTGCACTCTGAGGAAAGTACTGCAAAAATACATTCAGCATGTCACAGTACCGACAAGAGGAGGCAATATTTTGGATCACTGCTACACAGCAATAAAAGGAGCATACAAAGCGCTTCCCAAACCGAGTTTCGGTAAGTCGGACCACATTGCTCTCCTGTTGCTTCCTGAGTACAAACAGAAGCTGAAGACCTCCCCCATTGCGAACAGGTCAGTGCGTTGTTGGTCTGAGGAGGCGGAAAGCAAGTTAATAGACTGCTTTGATAGTACAGACTGGGACGCATTCAGAGCTCCCGACACAGATTTAAATGAGTATACGGACGCGGTCACCAGCTATATTAAATACTGCACCGACATTTGTGTACCAGAAATGAAAATTAGGTCATTTCCCAATCAGAAACCGTGGTTCAACAACGACATTCGCAGTAAAATAAAAGATAGATCCATCGCGTTCAAATCGGGGGACAAAGAGCTGTACAAGAAATCACGGTATGCATTAGAGGAAGCCATAAAACGCGCCAAACGGAGCAACAGAGTGCGGCTTGAAACGCAGTGCGCTGACACCCGGAGGCTGTGGCAGGGATTACAGTCAATCACAGCCTACAAGGGCTGCAGCCAGGAAATTGACACGAACAACGCATCCCTGCCTGACGAGCTGAACCATTTCTATGCCCGCTTTGATGCTCTGAACACGGGCAATGCTGAGAAGACCCCAAGTGTGCAGGGCGAGTTTGTTCTGAAACTCTCAGAGCAGGACGTGCAGAAGACTCTGAGCAGGGTGAAAATCCATAAGGCTGCAGGGCCTGATGGGATACCACCTCGAGTCCTAAGGACATGTGCAGCCCAGCTGACCACAGTGCTTACGGACATCTTTAACTCCTCCCTGTCACAGTCCATGGTCCCCACCTGCTTAAAAAAAAACACTATTGTTCCAACCCCCAAAAAGGCAAAAGTGACATGCCTGAATGATTACTGCCCAGTAGCATTAACATCTGTGGTGATGAAATGCCTGGAGAAGCTGGTGTTGTCATCACAGAGCCCCTGGACCCCTTGCAGTTCGCCTACCAGAACAACAGATCAGTGGATGATGCTGTCTCCCTGGCTCTGCATACAGCCTTGGAACACCTGGACACTAAGAACTCGTATGTGAGAATGCCGTTTGTGGACTACAGTTCAGCATTCAATTCCATCATACCCAGTCAGTTGGTGACAAAGCTCAGGGGATTAGGTCTGTGCAACTCTGTCTGCAACTGGCTGCTGGACTTTCTTATCGAGAGACCACAGGTGGTGCGGATAGGCAATTAAACATCAACACCACTCACCCTGAGCACTGGAACCCCACAAGGCTGCTGTCTGAGTCCAAGGTTGTACTCCCTGTTCACTCACGACTGCACAGCAAGACACAGCAACAACCGCATCATTAAGTTTGCCGATGACACCACATAATAGGACTGATCAGTGATGATGACGAGTCCACTTACATGGATGAAGTTGTACAGCTGCTTAGGTGGTGTCATAGCAATAACCTGGACTTGAACATAAAGAAAACGAAAGAGCTAATAGTGGACTTTCGGAGACACAGGCCATACACTCACAGCCCACTCAGTATTGATGGAATGGAAGTGGAAACAGTCACCAGCTTTAGGTTTTTAGGAATTCACATCTCTAAAGATCTAACCTGGACTGTGAACACTGACTCTATCATGAAGAAGGCTCAGCAGCGCCTTTATTTCTTGAGGTGCCTCAAGCGATGGGGGATGCCAATACATGTGTTGGTGAACTTCTACCACTGCACCATCGAGAGCGTCCTCACCAACGGGATCACCGTGTGGTACGGCAACACCTCCTCACGAGAAAGAAAGGCACTGCAGAGAATGGTCAATATGGCCCAGAAGATCATCGGCTGCGGTCTCACCGAGATTAAACAGCTCTATGAGGACCGCTGCCGTGGTAGAATTCTGGCAATCACAGAGGACAGTCACCACGCCGGGTATGAGCTCTTCACCCCACTGCCCTCAGGCAAGAGATATAAGAGCATACGGACACTTACCACCAGATTCTTCAATAGCTTCTATCCACAAGCAGTGAGACTGGCGAACACATTTAGCCATCCCCCTCGGACCACACCTACACCATCACCATCTACCTCTTTATGATTTCTTATCTATTGCACATCTCCAGTCATTGTTTACACGTCTGTATTGTTTACATTCAAACTGTCTACATGTTTACTTGCACATTGTCTATTGTTTGTTTGTACATTGTCTTGTTGCACTGTTTGCACTTTGTCTTGTTTTTTACACTTGTTTTACAATCGAGAGACTTTCTGTAAGTAAGAATTCCATTGTACCAGTACCGGTTACATATGGCAATAAAGTTCAAGTTCAAGTTCAAGCTCTCAGTTCCTCAGCCAGTTTGGTGATTTAATTAATTGTATAACTGTTATCAGACTCTGTTTAACTGTATATTTATAAGACTCCGTGAGAGACGTGTGGGAGACACTGTATCCCAGGGCTGGTGTGGAATCACACACAGACAGCTCTTCTGTGTGATCTGAGTCCCACTGCTCAGAGCTACAGACTTGTCAATTGGTCACTATTGTAGACAAGACCATCAGTCTAAGAGAAGCAATACTGCTGTTCATTAAATCAGTAAAAATAATAATAAGAGATAAACACATATTGCTCAATTTTCAGTAAAACACTTCTGACAGAGGGTTGGAGGAGTGACTTACAGTAAATGAATCAGGGCAGTAATACTGAGGGAAAGGGTTAATAGAAACTTCTTGCTTCTGACCTGGAACAGAGCCCACAGCTGCCAGATCAGTGACCCCTGAGCCCAGTTCACAGAGAGGAGAACCAGGAGCTCTGCTCTGTCTCTAAGAGGCTGTGAGGAAGGAGAAAAAGGGGAGATGTGACCTGAGTCCAGGCTGTTCTGTCTGATATTGTTCATGTAGCAGCACTGATTGTCTGAATGTCCTCTGGTTCTGAATTGTCAGGATAAAGAGAAGGATGGAGATGAGCTTCTGTCTGTTCAGGAGGTAGGAGTTTGGGTAAAGTACTGAGGGACCCAGAGCTCTGTGTGTGAGTCTGAGCTGTGAATCTGACTGAGAGGAGAAAAATATTTTTGTTTTATTCTGCCTCTGAGAAGTCTTTTCCTTTGCCAAGCAATGTTCCATCCCCTTCAAATACTCTTCACAGACTGTCAGAGTAAGCAGAGAGGAGAGAGAGAGAGATGGACAGATAAGAGCACACACTGCGAGAGAGACAGAAAGGGGGAGAGAGAGGAGAAGGAGCAGGAAGACAGTGCAGGTGTTCAACCACACTGTGACCACAGGAGACAGGAGGCTTTTCTCAGCTGCTGAGGAGCTCAGTGCTTATGGCCACTCAGGCTCAGAGGCTCTGGCAGCAGTCAGGTCTGAGAGCTTCTCCTCATACTGATACTGGAGCTCTGAGAGTCAGCCTCCATTCTGACAGGAACAGCCCCTCCTGTTTAGCCCTGAGAGACACACTGAGAGAGCTGTGTGGGGAGAGGACCTGTCACCCTGTAGAGCTCTGAACACTGGACTCTCCTGTGTCTCCCTGTGCAGCACTAGAGCTCTGAACCCTGGGCTCCCTGTGTGTCTCCCTGTACAGCTCAGCTCTCAGCTGCCTCATCACACTGACACCCACAGCCTCACAGTACAGCCTGGCTTCCTGTGCTGGAAGAGCTCGGAGGAGCACAAACCACAGACTCACTGCAGAGCCTGACCTGTAGCTCCAGTGAAGCTCTGCCTTAAATCAGCGCTGTATTAACAAGGACTGAACTTTTTTTTCATAATTTTGTTGCTTTTTCAAATTTGAAACTGACTCCTGCTCTGTGGCTCCTGCTGCTGCAGCTATTATGGTGAAGCTGTAACACAAGAACTCTGCTATATTGAACAGGAGAGTTTAAATACAGCATAACTGCTAATACTACTACTGCTACCACAACTGCTGCTGCCACTGCTACTACTAATATTTTACTGCTGCTCCTACTACCTATAATAATAAGGAAGAGGATGTGAGCTGTGCCCTGACACTGTTCAGACTGGGGGTGTATCAGTGTATCAGTATCAGTTCAGCTCCACTGTGCTGTTAGAAAGTCTCAGTCATGCAGTCGGCTCCACACAGAGAGACACTGGGGCCACAACTGGACGGGTTGGAACATCTGTGTGGACTGGAGCTGCGCAGGGACAGACTCAGGGTCTGAGGGACTCAACTGGAAGAGCTGCTGTCCAACAGGCTCAGTACATAGGGGACAATCAATGCTGAGCTTTTCTTTCTTTTTCATTTAAATTATTGATCACAGTCACAGGACAGCCAGTTCTTATTCAGTCCACCTTGTCTCCGTATTCCTGTGCTGACCTGAATGACCTCACTGCCACCTTGAGCACAGGCTCTCCTCACACTGCCCTTGACCAGGACCAGAAGACATTACTGTCTGGAGACACGACAACTCTGTGACTCACTGCAGGACACCAGTCACTGGACACTGCAAGACACCGACAGCAAGACGACAGCAAGACAGGACCATATTCAGGACACCAGTCACTGGACACTGCCTGACACAGACAGCAAGACAGGACCATATTCAGGACACCAGTCACTGGACACTGCCTGACACAGACAGCAAGACAGGACCACGTTCTAGACACTTCCTGATACAGACTGCAAGAATTACAGGACCATATATACATAATTGATTATCTTGATACTGTTTTAAAAATATAATACTTGTCTACAATTTTTTCAGTGTTAATATCTGATCTCTTCCTGCCCCTGCAGCACCTGCAGCCCTGCTGTCTGTATCTGTATCTGTGTTTCCTCCAGTGAGACACAGAGCTGCTCCTGTCTCTCCTCTCCTCCGCACTGCTGGGAGTGTCTTCAGGGAGAGGAAACAGTGATGTGTCTCTGATATATATGGAGAAGACTGAAAGGGCCCTGTGTGATTGGCCGTCCCGCCTGTGTGAGAGGTTCCTGCTGTCAGTCTGAAAAGGCAGTGCTGTGTGTGATTGGCGGGGCAGGGGGCTGTGTTGTTACTGGGGGTCCAGGGTGCGGAGCAGCAGCTCAGTTGCCCTGTGGGCTCAGGGGTGAAGACAGGGGTTTCAGCTGCGCTCTGTACTGATGACAATGGAGAGCTGCCTGTCCATCTTCTCTCTCGCTGTCCTGGTGCTGCACAGCTCAGCCAGTAAGTGTTCAGTCTTCTCCTATCATGTCCAGTCATTAACTGCTCTCCTGTCCAGACAGAAAACAACTGGAATTAAAGTTAAGATGGGAAAGAAGAATAAGAAGTGGGCTGAAAAATTATTAATGTTTTGTTTTAATTCAGCTATGTGGGTATTTTTTTACAAGTATTACAACTTTTTTTTTCTTGGTCTGCAAGTGAGTAAAAATAATTGGTTGCTTAAAACTGTTTTATTTTGAAATCTTTGTATTTAATTTTAAATTAAACTCTACAGGATTTTAAAATATTATTAAAATTATAAATATATCGTTATTAAGTTTATAATTCATTTTATTCAGGTTTTATAACTCAAGGAAAAAAAACCAATTAATTTCATTTAAAAAAGCTTTGATATTAATAATAATTTAATGTCCATCAATGTACAATTAATCAAAAGGTTATAGTTCAAGCAACGGAGTAGAAGTACTGATTAAATTGAAAATGAGCTTTGGTGGAGAGATTTTATTTTAAATGGGTTTGCAATTTTCAGAAATAAAATAATAATCTACAGTAATTTTATTCAAATATAGAATTAATAATATGTACACCTTGGATGTTACATGTACTAGACTCATATCTCCAGTATACTTGTCAGTTAACTACATATTAACAGATTATTAATATGCAGTTTATACAGATTTATAAAGTACTGTATATGACATATCTGTGTCAGGTTGGGTCAGGATTGGACTATTTTCTGCCACCATGTTAACCATCTACAATAGAGGCTGGTCATTTTCACCCTCTATTTATAATTTAAGAAAATATTTTGTGTATAAAATCTTTGAATTCTTTTTTACAATTCCTAATCTGTTGCTGTTATATTATAATGAAATTCTTCATACATCAGCAGCAATTTGAGTGATTTGCTGGAACATGTGAGAAATTCTTCATTTACATGAAAACAGAAGAAGTGCGAGCAAAAAAGAAAAATGTCTCTACAATAATATAGTACAGGGTGTTTCAGGAATAATTTACCTGGATTGTTTACTGTTTTATTGTCACACAAGTTGATTCTGAAATATACTGTAAATGTCACATTCTCTACCAGTGTAGAAGTTAGAAAATTAGTAATTTAATATCAGTTGTGAAAATTGTAAGTATTGCTGGTGTACTATTAGCCACTGGGGTGTAATTAGAAACTGAGGTGTAACAGCAATAATGTAACAGCTACATGGCATTGTGGCTTTACAACAAAAAAAAATAAAAAATAGAAGTTGTGGTTTATGTTTATACAGGATTTGACTGTTATTTCACAGCTAAATCATTTAATGTGTGTTTAGATTTTGTCTTAGTTATTTAATGACGGGGCTTACTTTTGTATATAGTGAAGGTTAAATAAGAATGTTTTATTTTATTTGTTCTGTGTTCATTAGAAATGTATAATAAAATGCAAGTACTTAGGTATGGGTAATACACAATAAATATTTAATTACATAATATCATATGATTTACATTTAGATTTAAATATGTGACAATCTCTTAGAGATTCATAAGCAGTTGCTATATTGAGCAGTGTCCAAAACACAGGGACACAGTCATTACAGCAACTATCCACTGTATTGACCAGAGCACAAATATCAAGGGAACACAGTCACTGTGGCTGCCGTCACATCATCCAGGTGGGGCTACACACTGGTGGTGGAATGGAGTCCCTAAATCCTGTAAAGCACTTTGAGTGGAGTGTCCAGAAAAGTGCAATATAAGTAAAATAAGTGAAGGAATTATTATTATTAAAAAAACACACATAAATCCAAGTCCTCTGAAGACACAGTCATTACAGACACTGTCCACTTTGGTAACCACAGCTCACAGAAAAAATAAAGGATCACAAGTCCCAGCCCTCTGAAGTCAAAAAGCCATTAAAGCCATTGACCACTGAAGTGACCACAGCTCCCAGAAACCCAAGAATGCAGTAATCAGTCACAATAGTGACCAAAGCCTACTAAAAAAAAACAGAAACACAAGTCTCAGCCCCCTGAACTCATAGTCATTACAGGCACTGTCCACTGTGGTGACAAGAAATCCAGGAAGTCAGTCATTGCAAACACTGTCCATTGTACTGACCACAGCATTAAGAAACAGAAGTCCCAGCCCTGTGAATTCATACAGTGATTAAACCCACTGTCCACCTTTGAGACCACATCTTCCTGAAACACTTAAACAAACTCCCAACTGTCTGAAATCATACAGTCATTACAGCCACTGTCCACTGTGGTAATAATAGATCTCAAATACCCAATAACACAAGTCCCAGCCCTTTGACATCATAAAGTCATTATAACCACTGACCACTGCAGTGACCACAGCTCCCAGAAATACAGGAATACAGGAATACAGGAAGTCCCAGGCTTCTGATGTCCTACAGGCATTACTGTCAATGTCTGCTGTCATGACAACATCTTCTGGATTATAGAAAAAATATAGCAATATTTCCATGTGTTCATATATATTATTCAACCTTTCAATGACATTAGTTGGGTGAGTCAGTGTCTGTACTAATCAGTCTATGTCTCTTTCTGGAAACTGACATATTAGATTTTATCAATGTCTATCAATGTCTCTCTATCTCTATAGACACTGGGTTATTAAGATACTGTCAGTTTGTGTATTAATCAGTCTGTGTCTCTCTCTACAGACACTGGGTTATTAGAGACTGTCACTGTGTGTATTAATCAGTGTGTGTGTCTCTGTCTGGACACTGGGTTATTAGAGACTGTCACTGTGTGTATTAATCAGTCTGTGTGTCTCTCACCAGACAGTGAATTATTAGATACTGTCAGTGTGTGTATTAATCAGTCACTCTCTCTCTGCAGGCACGTCTGATGTGCGGCTGGTGAATGGTGCCAGTCCCTGTGAGGGGATAGTGGAGTTGTATCATGATGGGGAGTGGGGGACAGTAGCTCAAGGTGGCTGGGATCTCAATGATGCTGCAGTGGTGTGCAGACAGCTGGGCTGTGGATTTGCTGTTTCAGCACCAAGTGGAGCTCATTTTGGACCAGGGTCTGGATCAGTCCTGCTTAATAACATCTCCTGCAGTGGGTCAGAGTCTGCATTGAGAGACTGTGTATCAAGTTCAGATAATAACTCCAATGAATTCATCAATGAATATGAAGATCAATATACATATGACTATGACAATGGTGCTGGAGTAATCTGTTCAGGTATCTGTCATCTAAAATGAATATTCATGTATGATATGATTTACATTAGAATTGCAATTATACCATAACAATAAGATACTGAAAAAAAAAGAAGAGCACACAATGTTTCGGCCGTGGAACCTTCTTCAGGTTTGTCACACCTGAAGAAGGCTCCACGGCCGAAACATTGTGTTCTCTTTCTTCTTTTTTTTCAGTATGGAATAAACCTATTACTTGTTCCTTTGCAGCCTACGGATGGTGACGCAGCTACCCACCTGAACTATAACAATAACATATACTAACAATAACAAATAATAGTCACTAATATGAGAGGTATTTTCTGCCTATCTTGCCTTTTAATTTCTTCAAATGGTTACTTAATTCAAGATGTCTTGCTCTCTTCCAGACATTTCTTGACAGTTACAAGATTATCAGTATCAGCTTTAGTACAATGGTTTGCTTGTTCCATGTGTTGTTCAGAGTAAACTATTGGTAATTTTTTAAATATTCCCAAGTTGCATAAAGTTTGCAATTTATACCCATAGAATTTGCATGGAACGTCAGAGTTGTTACCTTCCTTAGCTAGGACCCTTTTGAATCTCCAAAAATTATCGTCTACTCAATTCCAATGTGACATCTCACAGCAGACATCTCATATTTTTGGTGTATGCCATAGTGTTGTTCTGGAGAGGAGTCACCAGAGACTTTGAAGACCAGCTGGTTGACAGACTCGGTCCTGGTTGAGGTGGATAGTTTCAGGACCGGCTGACTGAGGGACTCTGTCCTGTTCAGTGTGGACACTTTCAGGGTCAACCAAAGGTCTTTGTGGACATTGTGGAAAGTTTCAGAACCAGCTAACTGAGGGACTCTGTCCTTGTCAGTGTGGACAGTTTCAAGACAAGCTCAAGACAGTGATCTGTTACTCTATTCGGATATTTCAGCTCATGGAGGGCTCAGACTGGTCAGGGACAGTGATCTCTGTTATTGTTCTGATATTCCAGCTCATGGAGGGCTCAGACTGGTCAGGGACAGTGATCTCTTTTATTGTTCTGATATTCCAGCTCATCGAGGGGTCAGACTGGTTGAGGGCATTGGTCTCTGCTCTGGAAGAGTGGAAGTGCAGCACGGAGAGACGTGGGGGTCAGTGTGTGACTCTGACTTCGACTGGCAGGACGCAGAAGTTGTCTGTAGACAGTTGGACTGTGGGGTTCCCTCACAGGTGCTGAAAGGGGCTCATTGCGAGAAGAGTGAGGGACAGGTCTGGAAAGAGGAGCTCCAGTGCCAGGGCAATGACTCAAATTTTCTCCTGTCCACGATCCACAAAATCACAGAACTGCACCCATGAGAACAACGTGGGACTAAAGTGTTTTGGTAAGAACAGGAAAAAATGTGTATTTTTTAGTGTAGCTCTGAGTTGAAATTACAGTAGTTTCACAGAGACAATCCTCGGCTCCCACCAGTCACCTGCTCATTTTGGTACAAACCTGCAGCCCATCCTTCCCAGCAGTCTTTGCTCTAGGGCCCCTCCCCTGACTCAATGTCAATACAGCAGGGACAGCAGCTCTGTGTCTTTTAATACAACAACAGGCTGTGCTGCCTCAGGCCAAAAGAGATTCAGACAAACATGTTTTGAAGTCTTAACTGCATGGATCGCAAGTCTTTACAGATTTTAGATTATCAGTGTAGGGGTTTTGTGCATTTACTGGGACAATTATTAATTGTAGCAGTAAGTCACAAAATCATTATTTGATGGCTATTAGAAAACCGACCTCGTGGGATAACTCAGCAACGCACACACACGGAAACTAATACATGACAATACATTTATTAAGACATGAAATGTTATTATAAACATAACAGATTTTATAGTGAGTATTAGCATAATAGAAAAGGTATTGTTCAATCACGAAGAGTTACAAACCAAGAGAGACATACATTCAGTATACCATTCATTTATACTGTTTCCTTAATGAGCTATGATTACAACTTCGACACTAGATACTCAAAAGCAAGTACGTCACTCATAGGAATTAAATTGATATCAACTGAGGTTGAGGTAACAATTGAATTCTCGAGCTGTAATGCAGAATGTTGAATACTCATCAAATCTGTGTGGATTCAGATCTCCCGTGGACACAAGGGAACAGTGACAGGCTGTTGCTGCATCCAATCTGCGTCCTCTGGCCCGGTTCCAGCCAGTGCTGGTCCGGTGTGAGGTGTGGGAGGAGGGAGAGATTCCTGCTGCGATTCTGGCAGTGGGCTCTCTGAAGGCTGGCTAGTTAGACCTGACAGAACTAGAAGAGTTTGTGCACATGAAAAGTGACTGCAGGTCCAAGCAAGTCACACTCTTTAGATGGGAAGAAGAGCAGTTTGTCCCAATGTAGTGCTGGTCCTGAATACTGAGATTCAGCTGTTGACAGTTCCAACCGTAGTTCACTCGTTGATCAGGCGAGCGTTCGCGGTGGGGTACCGCGGTTCACGAGGCTGTCAGCTGGACTAACCTCAGGAGGATCCTTTGGTTACGCGCGGGTGATCTCCGTTCTCGACTCTAACAAAGTAAAGTCCTGGCACTCGGACACACTGGCTGTCACGTGATTGTTCGAGCTGACTCTGAGAATGTCCTGGAAGGGCACCTTCTGGGCTTTGTGCTGCCTGTTTTATCTGGAGAAACTACAGTCTCTCATTGGTTGAAGGTTCTGTGGGCATTCGAGACCCACGTGGGGTTACCCTGCCCTACCAGTTCCTGATTGGCTGATTGAGGTGGAGGATGAGTAACTATGCTCTCTGACATTAGGGTTGTAAACAACCTGGGATGAGACTCTCCCTTGGAATCTCCCAGACAGTAAGGCACCAGAGATGACCATTTGTTAGGGTGGCTGGTGAATCTCAGCCTTGGGAGCTGTTCCTTATCAGGAAACTCTATCAGCTAGAAAAACACCTTAAATGTGAACCAGGCGGGATGGCATCTCTGTGTCCAGCACCACTGAGATGAGAGACAGAGGGACTGGCAAGGGAGCAGCAAACTTAATTCCTGTATTTTTAATAAGCCTTGCCGCTACATCAGGTTTCATCTATATTCATCTATATAACGTTTATTTCACAATTCCACTTATATTAATAGTTCTGCCTAATTAAAATATCAAGAAATTGTTAAATAATTATTAAATAACTTAATTATCTGATACTAGTAAAAATATTAAAAAATCAGACCTCTGGAACTTAACTCTGTATATGTGAAAGAAAACAATCCTGCCCACATGGTACAGACTATCCATCTGTTCTGACTCCGTTTGTGTCAGAGGGATCTCTGTCACCTCCCGTGGGCAGCACTTCACATCACAAACCTAAAAAACAGCATTAACTGACTCAAATTATTCACAGATCCATACATTCATTTTCCTGTCAGCTGGCTAGCTTGAGAGGGTGCACACTGTTTCAGACATGCATTAACACAACCATGTTTTACCCTCAATCAGTTCCTGGTGTTTGTAAAGAAATCAGACACGCACACTCGAGCATAACATTACATGTAGATCTTATCTGTACATATCTGTGTGAAAAAGAGTCCCCTGTCTGCCTGTTTGTCAGTCCTTTCCCTGTTGTGGTTTCTTGCTGCATGTCCTGAGCTGTCAGACCCTGCCGATACATGTGAAAAGCATGCGCACATCTCCTGGGAAAGGAAGCACCATTGCAGTAAATATGGTTGGAGGGGAAAGAATTTTACTCAAGAAAATTAGCAGTTTTTTTTCTGACATTATATGTATTTTCTATTGTTTAATGATTATAAATGGATTGTTATGGGTCCATTTTCTGTGAAATACAGAGTTGGATAATTTTAAAGGGAGAATGGTAGGTTCTGAGGGGATAGAGCTTTAGCTAGGCTGCCTTTATCTAGGAGGGGGGATCAACTTATAGTAACTCAGACAGAAGGGGGAGTCAGCTTACAGGACATTAATGCAGTGGGACTCACAATTTTATAACTCTCTGGAAATGCTTTTGTGCAATTTTTGTTTAGTCTATTATAGCTGTATATATAATTTTTGGTTTGTGGGAGCTTTGTCAAAACAATCCATCACTTCTGCACCTGAGTAATTGCTGCTGAGCCTTTATTTTGTGCTTGAGGACACAGAGCTCACTTTGGCATTCCCTCTCACCCTCCCTGTGACAGCAGGGCAGTTCTGCCCTCTGCCCTCTCCCCTCTGGCTCGGGGTCACAGGTCAGTGACAAGACTTGAGTGTGACCTGAGTTCAGGTCTTAAACAGTGAATGACTAAATCCACTTGGAGATTTATGCACACCTCTGTGAGACCATTGAAGAGAAAAGAACAGAAATATCACTTCACTAGGAATAATCCAAGAATAAAGTGTCCTGAAAGGACTATGGAGTGTTTAGTGAAAATTTAGCTTAATTTTCAAAAGTCAAAAGTCAGAATCTTTTTAAAGATTCAAAGACTCAGTTCAGAATGTTACAGATCATGGACACTCTCACACAGCAGTCACTGTCATTGTGAGGCTCTATAAGGACTCGGTTAACAATGTGCGAGATCATGGATAGTTCCACACAGACATGTTTAGAATGTGACACACCTGAAGAAGGCTCCACGGACGAAACATTGTGTTTTCTTTCTTTTTTTCAGCATGGAATAAACCAATTACTTGTTCCTTTGCAGCCTACGCATGCTGACACATCTACCCACCTGAACTACTATGTTTAGAATGTTAACATTAAAATGAATCACACAAATCAACAGGACCAGCTCCCATCGATGACTGTTGCTATAACTCAGTGTATCAGTACTGTGGATTCATGCCAAACCATGACACTTTACTAGAACAGCCTCATGATCAACAGTAACATATTAGTGAGTTATCTAAAAATCAAGTTTGTAAATATCCTTGAAGGTGCAATTCAGGGTTATTGCTGGTTGTTGTGCTGTGAAGTTGTGTGTCTGCTCTATCTCCCTTTGTCCTGTCTGCAGGATACACAGGGTTCAGGCTGGTGAACGGCTCGGACTCCTGCTCTGGCCGAGTGGAGTTACAGTCCCTCTTTGGGGACTGGGGGACAGTGTGTGACCAATACTGGGACCTGACAGACACCAGTGTTCTCTGCCAGCAGCTGGGCTGTGGGAAGGCTGTAGCAGCTCCAGGACAGGCCTGGTTTGGACAGGGCAGTGGACCAGTATGGGCTGATGTGTTTGAGTGCCGGGGCAATGAGAGCCGTTTCTCACACTGCGCTGTCTCTTCATGGGGGAGTGCAGGATGCTCTCATGGACAGGAAGCAGGAGTCATCTGCTCTGGTGAGAATTGTGCATTTAAAACACAGTGACACCCCCTCTGCTTACACACAGCAGCACACTGTCTTCATGATTGACTGAAGGACTTCTCTTTTACACGCTACCAGTTAAAGGACAGAGATGCACAAATACAATTCTTAATGTATTTCAGTGTATTTACATCTTTAAAGATGTTAAATCCTACCAAAGATGTGATGATCTGCACGTATGGAGAAGGTGTGGATGCTTTCATTACACGCAAATTGTAGAGAAGCTTTTGACACACTATACATGTTACACTTACATTAATCTGTTTCTCCTTTAAACTCAATTTGTTCTATGAATTCAG
Source organism: Lepisosteus platostomus (assembly GCF_059453375.1). NCBI lineage: Eukaryota > Metazoa > Chordata > Actinopteri > Semionotiformes > Lepisosteidae > Lepisosteus > Lepisosteus platostomus. The sequence continues at coordinate 66,154,331 of NC_142615.1, read as the reverse complement.
TTTGGAAAGAGTGATGAGAAAATTCCCCAAATCATTCATATAAGACAATTATTTTTAGCCTCTAACTTGCACAGCCTTTGTTACGCATTCCACTCGCGCCGCTCTTCCTTCTTGCATTCCCACGCGCACGCCCTGTAAAACAAGCTCACGCCGGAAGTAACGCCAATCACCTTTCTCTCCCGTCTCTATTTTAGTTCTCCTTTTTCCTCACTTCCCCGCTCACTATTGCGGATTCTCTTCGAGCTCCATAGTGCGCATTTACCTCTTGCTTCTCTCCGGTTTCCGATCTCCTAGCCTGCTGTTCGTTTTCGGTTTCGCCTTGTGATTTGGATTGCTGCTTCCTCGTTTGTGCTTCCGTGTTCTGAACTACTTGCCTGCTTCCTGGATTCGATTTCGCCTAGTGTTTTGGATTGTTGCTTCCTCCTTGTCTCTCTGTGTTCCGACCTACTCACCTGCCTCCTGGTTTTCGTTTTTGCCTAGCATATCTGCTTAGTGTCTTTCTCTTGTCTTGAGTCCTGCATAGGATCCTATTGCCCTAGCAGCCCTGTCTTACAGAATAGTGAGCCAACATGGATCCAGCGGACCAGAACACCACCGCCACCACCACCTTTTTGCAACAGCAGTCCCAGGCTCTTCTACAACTGACCACTGCAGTTCAACGCTTAGTGGACCACACCACCCGGCCACCACCACCTCCAGTGGCTCCCGTGCCTGTCCCTCCCCTGGCTGCTGCTGCTTGCCCCTTGCCCCCTCCCACCCTGGAGAAATCTGAGGGTGACCCAGCAACGCTTCAGAATTTTTTAACCCAGTGCTGGATGGTCTTCCACCTTCGACCAGACTGTTTTCCCTCTGACAGAGAGAAGATTGCCATCATGGTCTCCCACCTCTTCGGTCTAGCCCTGGACTGGGCTACCTCCTTCCTTGCTCGGAATCTCCCTGTGACTGCTGATGTCAACCGGTTCTCAGCTGCCATGCAGTCCATTTTTGGTCAGCTCCACTCCCACCATATTGCCATCTCCCGTCTCACCTCTCTCACCCAGGGTTCCCGTTCTTTTCAAGATTATGCCATGGGATTCCGCCTCCTGGCCTCCCAGGTCCCCTGGAATGAAGAGGCTCTTATCCACCAGTTCTGCCAGGGCTTTTCTTCTGCTTTCCAGGACCACCTCACATATCTCCCATTGGACTTTCCCTCCTTGGAGCACCTCATCTCCCGTCTGTCTGAAATTGACATCAGGCTCCAAGAACAATGCTCCTGGCTTCTGCCACCTCCCGCCCGACCTCCTTCTCCAGGCTTTCTTCTGAGGACCGACACCACCGACTCTCCCAAGGTTGTTGCCTTTATTGCGGGGCTGCTGGCCATCTCCGAGCTTTATGCCCTCTGTCAAGGTCGGTATTCTTGCCCCTTCTGCCTCTTCTGGCCTCTTTTTGCCCGCACTGGTTTCAGGGGATGGATTCAAAGAATCTCTTCTGGCTTTTGTTGATTCAGGCGCAGAGGAAAACTTCCTAGACTCCGGACTCGCCACCACTTGGAATATTCCTCGCATCCCTGTTTCTCCCCCTATTCGCCTCCTCACCCTGGATGGATCCCCTCTCACTCTTGTTGAATGGCAAACATTTCCCCTTACTCTCCGCATTGGCACCCTCCACACTGAGAGCATCCAATTCCTACTCCTTCACTCTCCTTCCCATCCTTTGGTTCTTGGATACCCTTGGTTGAAGATGCACAACCCCCACTTTCACTGGTCCAACAGTGAACTACTCGCCTGGGGACCCAATTGTCATCATCGTTGTCTGCAGTTGCCTCTCAGACTTTCCTCTGTTCACATCTCCCAGGAGGACACCAGCGGAATCCCTTCTGTATATTCTGACCTGCACCTCACCTTCAGCAAGCAAAAAGCACTCTCCTTGCCGCCACACCGTCCCTCCGATTGCGCCATTGACCTACTGCCTGGAACTCTCCCTCCGAGAGGAAGAATCTACCCTCTTTCTCTTAATGAATCTGACGCCCTGGAGTCCTACATCCGTGATTCCTTGGAATCTGGCTTCATTCGCCCGTCTACTTCACCGGCCTGTGCAGGTTTCTTTTTCGTGGAGAAGAAGGACGGATCCCTGCGGCCCTGCATCGATTATAGAGGTCTTAATGAGATTACTATCGAGAACCGGTATCCCCTTCCACTCATTAACTCTGCATTGGAATCTCTTCAGGGGGCCTCTGTCTTCACCAAACTTGACCTATGGGGTGCCTACAACCTCATTCGCATCCGTGAAGGTGACGAGTGGAAGACAGCCTTCATTACTACTCTTGGTCATTATGAATATCAGGTCATGCCCTTTGGCCTGGCTAATGGTCCTGCTGTATTCCAGGGCTTTATGAATGACATTTTTAGGGACATTGTTCAGAAGTATGTTTTGGTTTACCTTGATGATATTTTAATTTTTTCTCGCAACATGGATGATCATGTCCTTCACGTCCGCAAAGTTCTCACCCGACTCATCAATAACCATCTTTATGCCAAGCTGGAGAAATGTACTTTCCATACATCCAGGATCCACTTTCTAGGCTATATAATCTCCTCTCTGGGTGTCGAGATGGACCCTGCTTAGGTCTCTGCTGTCCTGGACTGGCCCACACCCAAGAACCTGAAACAAGTGCAGCGTTTCCTAAGCTTTGCCAACTTTTACCGCCGTTTCATCCGAAACTTCAGTTCTGTTGTAGCACCCATCACGGCCCTTACTCGTAAAGGTCCTGGACAGGGAAGGTGGACCCCAGAGGCTGATAGGGCCTTTCGTCGCCTCAAGCAGAACTTTTCCTCAGCCCCAGTTCTCCGTCACCCCGATCCCTCTCTTCCTTTTGTGCTCGAGGTCGATGCCTCCGCTCTTGGGGTTGGTGCCATTTTATTTCAACGCCATGGTCCGAAGGGCACACTCCATCCGTGCGCCTTTTTTTCAAGATGCCTATCCCCTGCCGAGATGAATTATGATGTTGGGAACAGGGACCTTTTGGCCATCAAGCTTGCCTTGGAGGAGTGGAGACACTGGCTAGAAGGGGCCATCCATCCCTTTACTATCCTCACTGACCACAAGAACTTGGCCTACCTGCAATCTGCTAAACGCCTCAACCCCCGCCAGGCTAGGTGGTCCCTGTTCTTCTCCAGGTTCCGTTTTTTCATTACCTATACTCCAGGCTCCAAGAATCTCAAAGCTGATGCCCTTTCCCACGTTCACGACCCCACGGACTCCGAAGACTCTCCAGTGCCCATCGTGCCGCTTGACAGGTTCCTCGCAGCTGTACATTGGGACATCGAGGACAAGGTGAGACGGGCTCTCCGGAACCTCACAGTTCCTCCCCAGTGCCCCCCAGACCGACTCTTTGTTCCTGATTCAGTGCGCTCCACAGTTCTTCAATGGGGCCATGACTCCCGCTTCGCTGCTCACTCTGGCACCCGTCGTTCCATCGAATTCATTTCCAGGGACTTCTGGTGGCCTTCCCTAAAGTCTGATGTAACAGAATACGTACGAGCCTGCCCCACCTGTGCTAGGAGCAAGACCCCTCGGCAGAAGAGGGCTGGTCTCTTACAACCTCTTCCCATTCCTTCACAGCCTTGGTCTCATCTCTCGGTCGACTTCCTGATGGATCTCCCGAAAAGCCACGGTAAAACAACAATCATGGTGGTCATCGACCGTTTCTCTAAAGCTGCGCATTTTGTTCCTCTTCCAGCCCTCCCATCAGCCCGGGAGATGGCAGACCTTTTTGTCCAACATGTTTTCCGCCTCCATGGCATTCCAAAGGATATTGTTTCTGACAGTAAATTTTGGAAGGCTTTCTGCCAGACTTTAGGGGCATCCTCCTCCCTCACTTCTGGTTACCACCCCGAAGCCAATGGTCAGGCGGAGAGGATTAACCAGGACCTGCTGACTTACCTCAGGTCTTATGTCTCCGCTGCCCATGATAACTGGGCTTCCCTTCTCCCCTGGGCTGAATATGCCTACAATCCTCTATATACCTCCTCCACTAATATGTCTCCGTTTCTCTGTTCACTGGGCTATCAACCCTCGCTCTTCCCTCTCGGAGACAGAAGACTTCTGCTGATAGACTCCGACGCCCCTTTCCCCGTTTACGTCGAGACCAATTTCTCTGGTTGTCATCCAAGAATATTCCACTCCAGCAACCTTCCCGCAAGCTGGGTCCTCGCTTCATTGGCCCTTTCAGAATTCTATCCCGGGTTACCCCTGTTTCTTACCGCCTCGCCCTCCCCCCCCACCCTCAGGATTCACCCCACCTTCCATGTTTCCCTCTTGAAGCCTTAGCACAGATCCCCACTTTATGCTCGGCAACCTCGCCCACCTCCTCCCCGACTGATGGATGGATTTCCCACCTATACTGTGAATAAGATCTTGGACACCCGATGGCGTAGAGGTATCCGCCAGTTTTTGATTGACTGGGAGGGTTATGGTCCAGAGGAACGTTCCTGGGTTTCTGAAGTGGATATCCTGGACCAAAACCTTATTCGAGACTTCCTTCACACCCATCCCGCGCCAGCTATCAGGTCGTCAGGAGCCGACCCTGTGGGGGGGGGGGTTACTGTTACGCATTCCACTCGCGCCGCTCTTCCTTCTTGCATTCCCACGCGCACGCCCTGTAAAACAAGCCGCAAGTGAACGCCAATCACCTTTCTCTCCCGTCTCTATTTTAGTTCTCCTTTTTCCTCACTTCCCCACTCACTATTGCGGATTCTCTTCGAGCTCCCTAGTGCGCGTTTACCTCTTGCTTCTCTCCGGTTCCCGATCTCCTAGCCTGCTATTTGTTTTCGGTTTCACCTTGTGATTTGGATTGCTGCTTCCTCGTTTGTGCTTCCGTGTTCTGAACTACTCGCCTGCTTCCTGGATTCGATTTCACCTAGTGTTTTGGATTGTTGCTTCCTCCTTGTCTCTCTGTGTTCCGACCTACTCACCTGCCTCCTGGTTTTCATTTTTGCCTAGCATATCTGCTTAGTGTCTTTCTCTTGTCTTGAGTCCTGCATAGGATCCTATTGCCCTAGCAGCCCTATCTTACAGCCTTGACATGATGAAACGAAATCCTCTGGAAGTATCAGTGTATTCAGATATTCAGTAGTGCATTGAAAACAAGGTGTACATGGCTGCTTACTGTACATAGCAGAGGTTGTTAATATTTTCACCATTAAGTTATAAAATCACCAATAAAACCATTCTTGCTTGATGGTAGTCACTCAATGTGATAAATAATCACACAAATGAGTGAAATACAATATTCAAACAACATTTTGCTGTATAACTGTTAATCTTAAAAAACAATACTTTCTGATGTAGAAAGTGGGGAAATATCAAGTGAATTTTACCTGAAGATTGTATTGTTCTTGTAAGCTGCAATAAAACAAGTATAATCAATAAGTTGTGAACATGTCATTGTTCAAGATGATTCCTCTCATGTTATGAATGCAGGTCAGCATTTAAAACATCTATGGATCAGCTTTCTGGTAATGATGTGCAGTTGACCAAAACTTAATGATTTTTACAGGTTCATCCCTGTCAGCTCTAGACGGTGGAGTCCGGCTGTCAGGAGGAGAGAGTCACTGTGATGGTCAAGTGGAGGTTCACTACAACAGCACCTGGGGGAGACTCCTCCAGCACTCCTGGGGCTACAGAGAGGCCTCTGTGGTCTGCAGACAGCTGGGCTGTGGCTCTGTAGTGCTAATATACAACTCCTCTCTGTATGAGACAGGTGACAGTGCACTGTGTCTGACAGGTATTCAGTGCTCTGTAGTACAAGTCTATAACTCCTCTGTGTATGGGACAGTGACAGTGCTGTGTGTCTGACAGGTATTCAGTGTTCTGTAGTACAAGTCTATAACTCCTCTCTGTACGGGACAGTGACAGTGCTGTGTGACAGGTATTCAGTGCTCTGTAGTACAAGTCTATAACTCCTCTCTAGCCATTTGGTCTATTTGAAGTTTCTTTTTCATTAGTTTAACACATCAGTCTTCACTGTCATGGTATGGTTTCAATACGGTTTCAATATATGGATGAGCTGTTCTCCGGTTAGCGGCAATTGTAAAAATAGCCCTTCTTCCCTTCTTTGTTTAACCTAAAGAATTCCATGAAGAAATCCTTAATCATGAAACCATCACTTATAATAATTCATCCAGATTCACACGCTCACACTGGAGACAACAGCAGCCTATAATAGTGGACTATTTTTATGTATTCGGCTATGTAAGAAACAGACCAAAAGTAATTCTCTGATTGGGCTGTGAGCCGCCTGGGTGCAGCATTACAGTCCATTGCCAATTACCACTATGAAGACAATAAAAGTTAAAAAAATGTTAATATGTTTCCAAAACATCCACTTGTGATATTTTAGCTGCTTAGTTACACAATTAATATTACTATCAAGTGGTATAAAATCAGTACAACTTTGATTTTTTACAAAAACAGCAAGTGGTGTTCTTACTACATATTCTAAGAAAAGGATAAAACGTTATAATTTTTATTAAATACAGTATATAAATTATATAATGTTGGAACAAGCTTAAAACCATAACCCACTGTAAGTTACCAAGCTAAAGACTTTGATGCATAAAATATTTCTGAAGAAGGGGGAATAATGTGTATTTCTGTCCTACTGAGCAATCTTGCTTTTAGAAAAAATATAGCTAGTTTTTAATCAGTTTAATGTTGTAAACTGTAATACACAGTTTAAAACTATTAAAAGTCTAAATACATAAATTCTGTAACTGGAAAGCAATTGTTCCTTAGCATTGACCAGGATTCGAAACCAGATTTCTGGTGAAAGCCGAAATGCTTCACTTGCCATGTAAGCTTTCACTGCTCCAGCTGGCGGTTTTACAAACTACTGCATCCTATTTAAAAAAACCTGCGGTACCTTGCAAACCGTGCACTGCGAATTACTGCAGCATCCCTCGCACATTGTGACTAGCTGGATCTGTATATTGTGATACCTGCTGCACTGATCTGGTAGAGGCAGACTGGAGCCAGGAGGTCTGAGTAAAGCAGGCTGAGCAAACAGATAAAAGTGAAACTAAATCCAAAAACTTTCCTTGAGAGATCTACTCAGTCTGATGTCTTTGTCATCCTTTCCACTCTTAGGTGAGAATCACACTTCTCACTCCAACATCAGCTGACATCTTACCCTCTTTACAAAATGAATACAAAAGGTAAAAATCATCCCAGCCCCTAAATATCTCCTTTAAAACCCCTTCTCTTTCCAAAACCCAGTCAACAAACCTATTCTACAAACTTAACCAATGAAACTCCTTAACAGACTTTCCCTCACAACATACCAAATACCTGAAGATGACTAAATCTGTGCTTTGAGATACAGCAGGACAGATTTTATTTTGAAATCATCTGAATCACAATGACAAAACGCAGGTTACAATTGACAATGGACAATTTACAATCGACAATCAACAATCATCTATTAAAAATTAACTTATTGTGTAATTTGGAAGGCAAATGGTTAAATCAGCACATACTAACTATGACAAAGGGGTTTATAAACTTATCCTACCAATTTTTCTAGGGGTTTCATTTGTAATTACTTATCAGAATGACTTCACAACACAGTAGATAAACAGAAAAAATGAAACGTTACTGAATGTGCAGTGTATGGAATATAATTCAGTCATGAATTAAATATTAAGATTCTAATAGGTTACGGTAAAAAAAAAATTACATAATTAATATTTTCAAGGCAAACAATGTATAAATCTAAAAAATAGATCAGTATAAAAATGAGTTATCTATAATGGAAGCAATATGACATGCTCCAGATTGAACGTGAATGAATACTGAGCATCTGTGAAGCACTTGTTCGTTATGAATAGTTTGTACTATTACTATTTTTTTATTTTGTGTTCTCACTTACAAAGTACAACACTCAGAGTAAGGTGACTCACCAATGTTTAAATATCTTACCTGATATAGACTAGCGGTCAGACCACTCTTATGCAGTTTTTACATGTGGGGTTCTCGTGTACTAAAGCAACAGACTGGTTATCAGTGATTCAGCTTTCTCACACCACAGCAACTGACCACTGTAGTGACCACAGTTCCAAGAAAACATGTCCCAGCCCTCTGAGGACACACACACACACAGACACACACACACACAGACACACACACACACAGACACACAGACACACACACACACACAGACACACACACTGTGCTGGTGGACTATGCAGTATCTCTCACACAGTCACTGTACTGGGAGACTCTCCAGTATCTCACACACAGTCACTGCTCTGGGAGACTCTCAGTATCTCACATACAATCAATGTGCTGCTAGACTCTCAGTATCTCACACACAATCAATGTGCTGCTAGACTCTCCAGTATTTGACACACAGTCACTGTGCCGCTAGACTCTCCAGTATTTGACACACAGTCACTGTACCGCTAGACTCTCCAGTATTTGACACACAGTCACTGTGCCACTTGACTCTCCAGTATGTTACAGACAATCAGGATCTGAAGATGACAGCTAGTGGACTTTGTGTCTCCACTGTTTCTAATAGCAATCCAGTCAAATAGGTTCAAGAAAATGTAACTATGTGTGTACATTATGAATATCTATAAATATACAAAATATTCTGTAGTAATGGTAATAAGTACTTTTCTCTCTCTCCAGGCCATGATGATGTGAGACTGGTGAATGGTGCCAGTCCCTGTGAGGGTACAGTGGAGATTAGGTATAAAGGAGAGTGGGGGACAGTTTTTCAGGCTAACTGGGATCTGGATGATGCTGCAGTGGTGTGCAGACAGCTGGGCTGTGGATCTGCTCTATCAGCTCCAGGAAGAGCTCACTTTGGACCAGGGTCTGGATCAGTTCTGCTGGGATACATTTCCTGCAGAGGGTCAGAGTCTGCACTGAGGGACTGTGGAAACACTGAAGTGAAAGACTGGGCCATACCTCATGACTATGACGCTGGAGTGAGGTGTTTTGGTAGGAGTCACAAACTCTCTCAAAACTCTTCTGACTTTTGAAAATGATAAAAAAACAGTATATAACTGTTATACAGTATCTAACCAGTATATTGAAACCAACTGTAACTTACTTTACACTATGCCTGGTTTTTACAGTTACTGCTCCCTCTTTTACATGTTTTTATTAAAAACAAATATTATAAATACATTTTATAATTAAATAAAATATTACATAATTTTAATGTAGCAATTATACCTAAAATAACTCAAGTAAATATTATATTTATTAACTGATAATTATATTTCAAATTGTACCTGATTTGTGTGTTTCTGCAGAAGGACAATATGAAGTGTCTCTGTCTCTTTGAACCTCTGTCCAGGACTTTTATTAGTGTCAGTCAGTTTAAACAGCCAGGCTATGGTCACTGAGTCTGTATCTACTTCACTGTGCCTATATTGTTCAAAACTCTTAATGCCTACAGAGGCCACACAAGAGATGAGCTGCCTTCTAACTAAATACAATGCAACCTGCAGTTAGATCTCTCCATCTACACCCTGGATGTCACAAAATAAATAGGAGCTTATATCCCTATCCATAAAATGCACACTAAGCAGGAAAGACACTTCTAACCGATGTGTCTTTTACCCAGGAAACCCAAGTTCCCTAAAAACACAGAATAGCATGCTCTCTCTAGCAAGGTTCAGATACTTAGCTCCAGTAAGATTTAATTTGGATGATCACGAACTAGGGGCTCTTGTCTGACACAAGCCTCAAGTCCCATCTCCTCTGGACTTCTCTCTCTCTTCTCCTTCCTGCTTATTGTTTCTTCTTCCTTTTCTTCTTCTTAATGTGATCTCAAATTTTGTGTCTGTACTGCTCCTTGACAATCATTAATCCACAACTTACCTAGGTATACTAAGGTAAATTTTACAATAATTTTTGCTCAAGGTATCCCCCAGACCTTAGCAAACATCCTCACTGCTTTGAAGTTAGAAGTGTTTACTCTTCCAAGTTTCACAAACTTTATCTAAAATCTAAGAGACACTTCTCAGTTACCTAAAACTGTAACAGTGGTATTTTGGTGTCAGTTTTAGGTGTGTCTTAATGGTATTGTGGGCTCAGTGATGTAGTGGACTGTGTATTTAGCTGCACTACCAGCTGTCCAAGGGGCTGATTCTTGGTGGTGGAGTGACTGTCAGTCTGATTCAGATGAGCCCAGCATTTGAGAATTTAATGTGAGATTAGCTCTCAGCGTAGCATTGGATATAAATAGAAAAGAAAGAGAGCAGTTCATATTTTGCCTTCTTTAAGGTGGTCATGCATTTTCTTGCAATGCACTGTAGCCAGGAGCTGACTGCTAGACCCAGTTGTATGTAAGTAGAGCTGAACTCCATGAGATTGTGGTAGTCTCTGAGATCTGCTTTCATGTGGAGAAGAACAACCCTGGTCTTGTCCAGATGTGTGTCAGTGCCCAGGTCAGACTGGTCTGCTCCAGCAGTGCCAGGCTGTGACAGTCCTGGTGTTGTCCAGAGTGTCTGTCAGTGCCCAGGTCAGACAGTCCTGCTCCAGCAGTGCCAGACTGTGACAGTGCTGGTCTTGTCCAGAGTGTGTGTCAGTGCCCAGGTCAGACAGTCCTGCTCCACCAGTGCCAGGCTGTGACAGTCCTGGTCTTGTCCTGAGTGTCTGTCAGTGCCCAGGCCAGGCTGTGACAGTCCTGGTCTTGACTAGAGTGTGTTTCAGTACCCAGGTCAGACAGTCCCTGCTCCAGTCTCTGAACTGTGTGAAACCTGGAAGGAGAGACATGCTGTATGATAATCAACTATTCTAGAGTTTTTATTTGTTCCATGGGTGGTTCTCTTTTCAGCAGTTCAGTAATATCTATGGACATGCTGAGCAGCAGGACTTATAATAATAGTTTAAATGCTTAATTTGTTGGAACAGGAGCTGAGTCTCATATGGTCAAGACACCAGTCTGAATGCTGACCTGTGTCTCAGCTGATTCTGGGAAAATTTTGACAGATTTTCAATGGACTCCTCAGCAGTATCTATGGCCCTGGTGATGACAAAGAGAAAGACTTAACAATCCTGCATTCAGACACACCTACACCAGTCATTCTGTGTGTACTAGTCTCTTTCATTTCTTACTCAAGAGCTGTAATAAGACCCCTGTGACAGAGTGGGTTTTCGGGCTGCCTTTTCGCCCAGTAGAGGGTTGATACTTCTAGTAGAAGTAGAGAGCTGACACACAGTGTATGAGATGTGTTTCTTCTTGTCCTCAAGTTTGACCTAATAGCGAGAGACTCTTGGGCACTGATCGTGAAGTAATACAGATTTCTGCTGTCTTGCAGCTGATGCTGGGGTTCTGAGGCAAACACAAGGGGAATCACGTGAGAATGTTTTATAGGGTTCCCTAATGAGGACCCAGGTGATACTAATTCCCTTTTCATGCAAAAACTGGTTAGAGAGGGAACAGCTGGAGTGCCCTCTAGTAGTGTACAGTACAAGGACTTTTCATACTGTCACACCCCACACTGCAGTTTTAAGATTAAACACTTAACCTTTTTTACAGAAAACCAAAAACAAACTAACACTGTAAACCAAAGATTTTTAATATAATAGTAATAACTGTTTCTGCTGAAGGGAACGTGAGAGATCTGTCAAACTCTCAACACCCTGGCAGCATCATATCCAAGGAAAGGGAACAGACTGATTTGATCATTTAACAAGATGTTTTTGTATTTTTTACTGGACTTTTTTTTATTGTACAGCCTGTTGTAGTGAAAATCTTTATCGAGACTCAGGATTATGGACATTTTTTAGTTTGATTTAATGCAGCTCTTCTAGAAGCAGGTTGATTGGATTCACTTGGGTAGATTTAAACCCAGCAAAGTACCTCCAGACCTGACAGTTTTATGAGCTACCACATCCCAAGAGCTATAGAAGAATACAGGGTTTGTATGACTTGTACACGTTGTCTGATGATTTTAATTGTTGCTTAAGCATATCTCAAGGTAGATCTGGGCATGAGGCTTCAGTTTCTCTGACTGCTGTTGAGACCCCAGGAGCTGCTCCTACTGTCTGTCTAGATCTCAGTCCTGCTTCATTCTCTCTCAAGATCTCAGGTCTGTACAGAGTCCAGTCCAACTCTCTGACTGTCCTTCTGCACCTCTTCCTGGATGAAAGGGTGCTGAGGCTATATTGACCTGCTAATATTAAATTATCTAAATTTAAAAACTGAGTTTATTTTGACAGTTTATATGTCCGAACATTTAGAAATGCTACTTGAATTATTGAATAAAAAGATGGTTTTGTGCTGTTTTAAATTTAGGATTAAAATATTTAATACAAAAGATCTACACACAGTTATCTCTTTACATTTACATTACTGTGTCATGTTATGCACACTGTTAATGTGCTCTAATACTGCTACAGTTTGTCAGATGCTTTGTGTATACCTGTGTCACATGTCTGGTCAAGTCTATTGTACTGGATGCAGATGGATGTGTCCCAGATGGATGAGATTAAAATAAGCAGGCATCACTGTCACGCCAGAGCAGAACAAGACGTTTTAAACACAGAGAGGGTTCACTCTTATGTTTTAAATACAGTAAATACTAGAAGGGGAACTCATAAGAACCTCAGTTAATGTCTTGCAGCATTGTGAAGATTAAATGTCAACTTATCTTTAGGTACAGGAGTGCGGCTAGCAGGGGGCAGGAGTCTCTGCTCTGGTAGAGTCGAGGTTCTACGTGGTCCGTCCTGGAGTACGATCTGTGAGGCCGACTTTGACATGAAGGACGCAGAGGTCATCTGTCGCCAACTAGACTGCGGATTTCCGACACAGCTGCTGAGAGGGGCTCATTTCGGAGAGGGGCAGGGGCTGATCAGGACAGAGGAGATCCAGTGTCGGGGAAATGAGACCAGAATCCATGACTGTCCCACCTCAACCAGAGAGCATCAGAGCTGCACTCACAGCAGTGACATCAGCCTGGTCTGTACAGGTGAGAGCACTGCTGTCTATACTGATCCCCAGCTGTGTAAACACTTCAATATCTCACTCTGAGCTGCTCTCACAGCAATGAGATCGGCCTGGTCTGTACAGGTGAGAGCACTGCTGTCTATACTGATCCCCACTTATGTAAATACTTCAGTATCTCACGCTGGGCAGTGTGGGCTAATTAGTTCTCTTCATCATAGCTTTGCCCACTAACCTTTGAGAGCATTGTCTGTTCTACAGTGACATCATCTTTTTTAATTAAATACCTAAAGACAAAATGGCAAAAGTCATTAGTGTGTATGTCCTTGCTTTTTTGAAGGTATTTAGTAATTTTAAGACATTTTAATTTGCACGTTTTATTTGTTTGTCTTTTGCGTTTCGGGCCACCGTATATTGCACCCCAAACTAATATCTTTGGATCAGTCAGCGAGCTGCAGCAGGCAGTGGCCTTGTGATCATGTGATTTCCACATTGCTTGATTCATCTTTGTTTGTCACAGTGTGACAGATAATTACTCTTGTGTACTGAAGTTAAATATTCAATAAGTATGTGTAACTTTGAGAAGTTATTGTACAATGAACACACTGTTAAAATCAACCATTATAACACTGCATTCATACAGTACAGCTCCTGACTCCTCTGTCCTTTGTATAAAGACTATAGTGATGTTAATGCCGCACAGCTCCTGAGTCATCAGTCCTTTGTATAAAGACTAGAATGGTGTTAATGTTCTACTGACTCACCTGTCCTGTCTGCAGACTACAGTGGCTACAGGCTGGTGGGCGGTCCTGACTCCTGTTCTGGCCGGGTGGAGCTGCAGTACCGCGGTGAAAACAGGACAGTGTGTGACCAGTACTGGGACCTGAGAGACGCCACTGTTCTCTGCCAGCAGCTGGGCTGTGGGGAGGCTGTAGCAGCTCCAGGACAGGCCTGGTTTGGACCAGGCAGTGGATCAAGGGGGGTTGATGTGTTTGACTGCCAGGGCAATGAGACACATCTCTCTCAGTGTGCTGTCTCTTCATGGGGCAGAGCGGCTTGCTCTCATGGGCAGGACGCTGGAGTCATTTGTTCTAGTAAGAATCAACACATATTTATATTTTCAGAATTAATAAAGCTTCAAACAAAAGATCAGTAAGAGGTCAAATCCAAATCTCTCCCACTTACTCATGAAGCAGCCAAATCCATTTACATCCAAGTCAGCTACACCAGTCCAACAGTTCAAGGTGCCACTGAAAGCAGTCCTCTTACTGGAATCACCAAGCCTCCCTTCCTTTTCAAACTGTCCTGACTTCCAGCACAACCATAGTCACCTCTCACCCAGACCTTTATTCCCATAATCCTCTCTCATTTCCACAGAGGTCCAGCACAACTTCTCAAGACCTCAAGACCACCCTTCATTCCATGATTTCCTCCATCCTTATCTGCTTTCTCTTTTCCTTCCATTACCCACCTCTTCATGCTGTTCTACAGGAGCCTGCCCTGCAGCTAATTCCAGCTCCACCCTCCTTGTGTTATCAAACACACAAGTCAGTCCACATTCACATTCCTCATTCATAGCCCTGCAGTTTGTGCACCATCTAGTGTCCCAGTCACCTGCTGAGGTGCTGAGAATCCCTCCATCCCCTTACACGTGGGCTCAACTGACCTGCCCAGCACTGGCACATCCTCTTCAACCATGAGGAAGCTGCTGCACGGATGCAGCTGAAGTGAAGGAAGGGAAACTAAAAAAGATGTGCAGAGTTGTGGGCAGCCAGCCAGAATTTACACTGAACAGAGAGGAAGTGTGACATTAGAACTCGATGTCTTGCCAAATGTCTGAAACCATTTTGAAAATTATTAGGAATATGTTTATGACAATATGTTCTGATTTAATAAACTGGGGTGTGTCATGCTAATTTTATATGAAAAAAAATGTTGTTCCTGAAAACCCTTCTGTTATTATTCTGATGTGTGAATGACAGTAAACATGATGATTCATTTTTACAGATTCCTCCCTGTCAGCTCTAGACGGTGGAGTCCGGCTGTTAGGAGGAAAGAGTCACTGTGATGGCCGGGTGGAGGTTCACTACAACAGCACCTGGGGGAGACTCCTCCAGCACTCCTGGGGCTACAGAGAGGCCTCTGTGGTCTGCAGACAGCTGGGCTGTGGCTCAGTGGTGCAAATATACAACTCCTCTGTGTTTGAGACAGGTGACAGTGCTGTGTGTCTAACAGGTATTCAGTGCTCTGTAGGACAAGTCTATAACTCCTCTCTGTATGAGACAGGCAACAGTGCTGTGTGTCTGACAGGTATTCAGTGCTCTGTAGGACAAGTCTATAACTCCTCTCTGTATGAAACAGGCAACAGTGCTGTGTGTCTGACAGGTATTCAGTGCTCTGTAGTACAAGTCTATAACACCTCTCTGTATGGGACAGTGACAGTGCTGTGTGTCTGACAGGTATTCAGTGCTCTGGGGACGAGTCTCACCTGGTGAACTGCAGTTCTCCACAGACAGTCAGCTGCAACACTGGACAGGATGCTGCCCTGCTCTGCTCAGGTAGGAGCCATTCGAAGTATTTTTTTTATTTATTTTTAACATATGCACATTGATATGTAGGACATAAAACACAAACCCTAAAATATTTTTCACAAAATATAACAACCGGACCTGTCAACAACAGTTAATATATTGTATGAAGTGATTTTTGTTTTTATTTTAAGTCCATTAATATGGACTGGCAATAAACCAGGGATAAATGTTTGAAATTTGAGTATGATTATAGAAGAGATTCCATATATTGTTCAATCCAGTCATCCCATTCTGTAGAGATACAGTGTTTAGTCATCAGGTTAATGCACTGCTGACAACAGATGTGAGGCCTGTAATTCAAATTCATTAAGATCTCCTTTCTTGCAGTTGTAAGCAACAGAGATAAGAACTGAGAATAGTTCCCTGACAAGTCAATAGATTAATTAAAACAGATGGGAACAATGAAAGCTTACAGCCTAAAGCAAAAAAACGTTTTATCTATTTCTTTTTTTGATAAAGAATGATTGATGGGCAATACCGGAAGGTATGGATGTAGATGCACTTACTACATCATGAGCAGAGTATTGAAAAGTACTGGTTCATTATGGCAATAAACAACCTTTTTAGTTATATTACTGATATGTAATGTTTTTTATTGAATGAGCTGGACTTAAATGGATATGACAGGAAAGTAAGTATTAAAACATTCAGATTCCTAACAACTGTATTGGAGATAGAGTCACAGAATCCAGGGGCTGGAAGGATGTGCCCTTAAGCATCTTGGAATGCAATATCTTGCTTGACAACAGAGGTCTGGTTCAGGGTTTGAATTGAAGCGTATCCATTGGGCATTGCTGTAAGTCTGAATCATCAGATTTCTTCTATGTCTTACTGTGTGTACTCAATCAAAAGAAATATGCATAACACATTTCATTTTTCTTTCTTCAGAATTATTTTTTCCATGTTGTGTCACTCTGAGAAAGCTGAAAATGTAGGCCTGGTCCTATGAGTCTACTACCTTGGATAGAAATTTGAGACAGATTGAACAAATATAAAAAAAAATCTACATATTTTTTATGGAGACAGAACCTGGAATATTTTTTCACCTTCCAAAAATATTTAAAAAATAATAAAAAATTTAAGATACACTGGCAGAGCTAGATGGCCTATACAGTATATAGCATTTAAGCAGTATAAAAAAGTTTCTTACTAACTTATCGCTACCTAATCAGAATCTGATTGATCTTCACTTGACAGGCTGACAATGAAAAGTAAAGAAAAGCTTGGCTTTTGCTCAGAATTGCCCTGAACATCTGTAATAATAATAATAATAATTGCTTACGCTTACATAGTGCTTTTCTGGACACTCCACTCAAGGCACTTTACAGGTAATGGGGACTCCCCTCCACCACTACCAATGTGCAGCATCTACCTGGATGATGCGACGGCAGCCATAGTGCACCAGAATGCTCACCACACAGCAGCTATCAATGGGGAGGAGAGCAGAGTAATGAAGCCAATTCATAGATGGGGATTATTAGGAGGCTAGCATTGGTAAGGGCCAATGGGAAATTTGCCAGGACACCAGGGTTACACCCCTACTCTTTTTGAGAAATGCCCCAGGATTTTTAATGACCACAGAGAGTCAGGACCTCGGTTTTAACCCTAACCCTAACCTCCCTTAGCCTGTGAATGGTCAGAAATCCCTGACTGACAGCTATTTCTATCTATCCGTTCAGATTTTCTGTAGGCAGTCAGTTTGATAATAGGCTACAAATCCATAGTTTTCCCCTTCTTATAGAAAACGTTTTTCCCTTATAACTCTATAATATGAAATCCTCTATAATGCAATCAGAGATTTACCCTGCATCCTAAATTAACAGAATAGCACTAATATGATGCCCAAAAGTGAATGAAAAACTACTATATTTCTATTCTAAACCTCCATCACAAACTAGGAGAGAATGTCTTCAGCCTGAGGATGGCACAATATAGGAAACCAGAATCTTCTTAAATTACAAGACTGAGAGCTCTCTGTCACGACCACCAGCCAGCGGAGATCAACCCATAAGAAAACTAATCAGCACCAGCAGCGCGTTATTAATAGCAAGCGCCGCCGCAGGTGTTAACCCACCAGCACACGCTCTACCGTGCGGTACACTATTTAAACCATCCGCTGCTCAGTATTGAGTCTACTCTCTGAGAGCTCTACCTGGCGATTACTGTACCTTGTATCACTCTGGTTTTTGGACTCCTTTTGCCTTTTGACTTCGGACCTCACCTCTCGACTCGGATTGTTTGCCACCTGTGTTTGTCCCGGATTTTGACCCACCTTACTCCCTTCGACCACGATCTCTCCTCTTGATTTGGATTGTTTGCTTATATCGAACTCCCTGGTTTCTGAATCACCTATTCTCTTCGGACCACGAACTCGCCTTTTGTATTGATAGTACACCTGCTGTGTCTTCCGCCTACTCCTGCAGCTGCACAGGATCCATGTCTCTTCATCAGAAATTCCTTACCAAGGTTCACATTATTTAACAAGAATCTGAACTCCAGTTCTTCTCATCTGACATGCTTCTTCTCTCTTCCTTCCTTCAGTTACCTCTCTTTATCTTTGCTTATATTTCATCCTGTGAATTTTGACTCATGACGATTCTAATGACGAGGTAATTAGAGTAAACCAAAAGATTCCCTTTGTTCCTCTGTGCTTACCAGTCCTGCAGCTCTGTAAATTACTATTTTTTAGACTCCTAACTTTTTTTTCTAACGTCCTCATGTTAGCTTGAATGGCACCACACCAGCCACAATGATATATGTGTCTATATCACTGGGTACTGTCTCTCTCCTAGCCCAGTGCTCCCTCAGGCTGGTTGAGGCAGGAGGGGATTGTGTCAGTAATGTTTATAGATATGTGTTTATATCACTGGGTACTGTCTCTCTCCTAGCCCAGTGCTCCCTCAGGCTGGTTGAGGTAGGAAGTGATTGTGTCAGTCATGTTTATAGATATGTGTCTGTATCACTGGGTATTGTCTCTCCTAGCCCAGCGCTCCCTCAGGCTGGTTGGGGCAGGAGGCGACTGTGCTGGGAGGCTGGAGGTTTATCACAATGGCTCCTGGGGGACAGTCTGCGATGACTCCTGGGACCTGGCAGACTCTCAGGTGGTGTGCAGGCAGCTCCAGTGTGGAACGGCCCTTAGTGCTCCAGTTCCAGCCTCCTTCAGTCAGGGAACTGGACCCATCTGGCTGGACGAGGTGGGCTGTCTGGGGAATGAGTCATCTCTGTGGGAGTGTCCCTCAGCAGGGTGGGGACTGCATGACTGTGGACACAAGGAGGATGTTGGAGTGGTGTGTTCAGGTACAGGACTCCAGTCACACCAGGACTGTGTTCATATACTGCCAGGATCAAGCACAGTAACCCCTGTTCAAGACAAGAACAGGGACAGTAATGTGAAAATAAGCTTTATTGTAATAGTAATAGGGTGCTTGACATAATAATCCAAATATTCTCCAATTGGATTGTAATTTACAGAATGTTGACATTGATTAAAAAAATGTCAAGATTGTATTATTTTCTATTGAAAAACAGAATTTCATTACATTTATATAATTTGGGGAAAAAAGAAAATGAAATTATCTAATGTCACAGTAGTTAGCAGACACACTGTTTCTATCTGAGGTCTTTAATCTAGAAGTCTGTGTCAGTTCAGAGCAGGGTTCTCTCAGTCTGTCCACTTGTGTGTCCCCAGAGTTCAAGGAGCTGAGACTGGCCGAGGGCTGCTCTGGTCAGCTGGAGCTGTTCTACAATGGCACCTGGGGCAACGTGTGCTGGAATAGCATGAGTGAGGACACAGTGAGTCTGATCTGTCAGGAGCTAAACTGTGGGAAGAGTGGGCGTGTCGTTGATTCAGCCCCCAGACGGGACTCCGCTCCTCACTGGCTTGATGAATTTAAATGCCGCCCTCACGACTCCACGCTGTGGCACTGCCCCTCCTCTGCCTGGAACCAGAACCAGTGCACAGACTCTGAAGTGGCTTTGATCACCTGCTCAGGTAAGGACTCCGTCTTCCACCTGTCTGAGGGTCATAAGGGGCTGGATGTGTGTGTGTATGAAGGAGAGGGTGAAGGGGAAGGAGATCATGACTAGACTACAGACAGACCAGTGTTTCACTGTATTTGACCACACCCTGTGTTGGACAGTAAGACACTGAAGGTCAGGATTATGGTGGGATGACCCACAAGCTAATTTGACATAAATCTGTCTTCGGGTGAGGAAAACATTGACACCCAAACACGTCAATGATTGATTGGTTTCACAAACACTGCTCCTAGTAGCGTTTATTGCAATCTAAAAATGATGTTTGTGACTAACATGCTTGTCATTATTATCAAAACAAAAACAGGCAAAATACTTTGTGGTTCAAGAGAATTTTAAATTTCTTCATGGAAGAACAAGGAATGCCAAAATGTTTAATCTGTACACAACAGGTAACTGTTGTCAGAGAGCAATAGCAGTACTTGGAAAAGTGATTGTCTTGCTGATTTTATATTGCTTATCCCTAGTAAATAATGTTCTGTATTTATGGTGTTTATCTTGAGTCACATAATGCCTGTTTAGCCTTGCCCATTACTGATTATTTCCCACTTCTGAGACTGAACAATCTGCTAATAAAAAAATAAGGTGAGTCATCACTTATCAAAGGTGCTGAATGTTAGTTTTTTCAGACTTGTAAACTGAATTCCAGTATTTCTAATCCCTAATCCCAGAGTGCATGAAACTTTAAATCCAGCAGTTTACCAAAAGGTGTGCATGCAAGTCCCTCTTCAGACTTTCACACGGTGTTCATATTTTATTGCTCTAAAGCTGGCAATCACAGCATTTTCAAGTAGCAATTAATATTTGTTATATACACAATCCATACAACACATTAAAAAATGAAAGTAAATAAATATCTTATTTCAAAGATTAAAGGAGACATTATGACATTATGAGTACTGAAACCTGTAGCTAACGTACTCTGACATAATACACATCAATGTCATCATGCCCTGTATAATAATCTTAAATTAACAAGGTTTTTTATTCTTTTAGCTGACGAGAAGAAGTCTGTGCCTCAAAGCTTCAAATCCTGTTCCACAGCCTCAGGCCACGAAATATGTTCAAGTGAGTTTAAAAAATGTGTGCATATGTTGATAAATTAAATCAGTTTTAAATTGTGTTTCACAGGTATGTGCCATATACACAGATACTGTGTACACTTAAAAAAATCCAAACAGATCCAGTCAGTGCACTGAACCAGACAGCAGCCTGGTTGTATTTTGCTTTGATGTTTATAAGATGTGTCAAACCGGGAAGGAGGAATATAGATTGGAGCACAGGCTGGTGGGGTCTGTGTCTCTGTGTCTGTCAATCAGTGTTATTTTGGTCTCTAGATTCCTGGCCCCTCAGGCTGGTGATCTTTGTGTCTCTTTGTCTGTTAATCAGTTTTATTTTGGTCTCTAGATTCCTGGCCCCTCAGGCTGGTCGGAGGAGGAGGTCACTGCTCAGGAGGGTGGAGGTTTATCACAATGGCTCCTGGGGGACAGTCTGTGATGACTCCTGGGACCTGCAGGATGCCCAGGTGGTCTGCAGGCAGCTGGGCTGTGGCGACGCAGTGGGCACAGTGGCTAATACATCATTTGGACAAGGGAGTGGCACCATCTGGCTGGACGAGGTGAACTGCAGGGGCAGTGAGCTCCACCTGAGGGACTGCTGGCACCTTCCCCTGGGACAGAGCGACTGTCGGCACAAGGAGGATGCTGGGGTCACCTGTACAGGTGAGTGGGAGCAGCTGGACGTCCCAGGGTGTTCAGGGCTGCTCTCAATACAGGAATACTGATGTAAATAATAAAAGCCAACACAAGCTCTGCTTGTTAAGATGAGTGCTTCTGGCCATTAAATACTCTTTATTGCTGCAGTGTGTGTTTCTCTGGGTCCATCATCACGCTTCCCTGCTCTCTGAAACTCAACCCATCACTTTTATGTTTTTCAGGTTGGGGATCTCAAAACCATCCAGTGACTACAGGTAATACAGTTTGGCAGAAGAGGATAAGAGACATTTCAGTTTGTCTAAATGGTCCTGCTGATTCTCAGGAGTACTGCTGTCTATAAACCGTGGCATCTCTGTGTTTCATTTTTGTCAAGAAGAATAGAAGAACTGCTGTGAATCTCCTCATCAAAACCATTTTATCCTGTGTTACAGCTCTTCCTACTTCAACCAGCACTTCGTCTGTGAAAACAGGTAAATCCTCCAGTTTCTAATCTCTGTCCAGATGAGCTCACAGTAACTTTACTGTTGTCTAAGATGCTTCTTGCCACTATGTGGTTGAGAAAGAAGATCATTTCCTGATCTGTCTACCTCTCCCTCAGGCAGCACCAGGACAACACCCCAGACACAGCCGCTGGGAGGCCTGTCTGCCTCGCCCCTGGTCCTCCTGCTGCTGGGTGCTCTGCTCTTCGTGGTGCTGGCCCTGTTAGTGGGGCAGCTGATCCAGAACAGGAAGCTGAGGAAAGGTAGGGAGGAACTCATCTCTAGTGGTCATTACTGTCACTGTCATAGAACTCAGATTTCTATACTGAACTTGAGGAAGAAATCAAAATTTAAAATCAAGGTGAACCTGTCTAATTTAAAGGTTTGCTGGATCTGAACATTATTAATAGGGTAGAGAAATCCAGCCGAAGCTTGAAAAAGATTATCAACAATTACAGATGGAGATATGAGGAGATTTGCCAATCAAGAATCATAACATTTATGTGCACAAATGTCCAAAGAAGGTTTAGCAGCGAATTATTGATCTTGTACTCCACTCCCTGCATGTTAACCCTGAGTGTCTGTTTCCTCACACAGCCCTATCTAAGGGAGCACTCGCCCCCTATCATGATGCCGTCTATGAGGAAATAGAGTACAAACTGGCCAGAGAGGGAACCTACAGCGCCCCCAGGAGAGGTGAGTGGAGAGAGTCTTCAGGTGTGATTAGTCTTCACACTTGAGGATGATATTGTTACAATGCGTTGGTCAGGATCCGGACGTATGTGAAACAGACACTGGGAGGAGTCGATGAGAAACTGGGCAGGTTGACGAACAGTGGGGCGTGATGACTGTGCACTGGTCCTTGGGGAGGTGTGGTCCTGGCGTACAAGTCCAAGGGAGTCCAAAGAAAAATCAAGGGTGAAGTTCAAAAGTCCAGAGCCGGGTAATCCAAACGAGACAAGACAAGACAAGGTTTAGGAACTGGAATGGGATCCGGTGCAGGGACAGGGAATAAAACAGGATCACGAGGCCAGGCACTCTGAGACCCAGACTCAGCTTGGTCAGGATGCCGATAGGAGGCCTATGCCCTCAAGCCGCGGGCGTAGGGCGACTTGGTGGTAGGCGGGCCTCCTGGCATCCGTCTTCCAATGCAGAACCCAGAATAGTGTGAGTATCTGGCTTATATAAGGGGGGCTGGATAGAAGGCAGGTGCACAAAATCAACTAAAATGTGAAAGAGCCCAAGCGCCCTTAAGAGGAGGGATTACAATCTTGACAGATCTGAGTACTTACACTTGTAGAAAATCTCACACAAAAACCCACACTGGTTTTAAACCTGTAGAGTTTTCTTTCTCAACTGCTGTTAAAGTAAGTGAAGAAAATGAGCATAAACTCTGTGTTTCTGTTGACACCCTGTCTTCTCCCCCAGTAAGAGACAGTGCTGACTGACTGCAGCTATTACTGATCTGCCCTCCTGTTCACAGGAAGATTCCTCTCTGATGAGCTGCCCTCTGGATACGATGATGTGGAGGACAGTGAGGGAGACCCAGTACCAGGTGAGTGGAGGTGGAGTCAGGGGGCTCAGTGTAGGAGTGGGGGGTCTTCAGTCCAGTACTCACTCTCATCCCAAACCAGGCTGACATTTAGAGAACTTGAGTAGAAAATCCTGAATCTTACAAATCTTACCAAATATGTTCTATTCCTTACAAACTCTCCTCTTCAGTGTTGCCTCACGCTAACCAGCAGATCACAGAGGCTGAGTAACACTAGACCTGGTCAATACTGGGGTGGTAGACAGGGTGCTGCTCTAATTGGTTTTGATAGAAAAGGAGATGGTGCCTCAGGTCCAGAATGATGACTGAGAAACTATGCTGCAAAAACTGCCTTTCAGATCACATGTTAAATTAGGGACCCTACAGTCTTGGCTTAACTATACTTAACCACACAGCATTTAAAATCACATTTAGAATTAGACTTGACAGTAACTTTGCAGCTCTGTGGTCAAAGTAACTCAGAGTCCTGAAGTGTAAATTCTCTGTCTCTCTGTGTGGTTCAGAAGAGTCGATACCCTCTCTGAAAGAAGAGATCCCAGAGCACTATGATGATGCTGTAACTGTACCTCAAAGCCCAGATGCCTTGTCAGGTGGGTTATTTCAGTCCAGTCAAATGGGAAACTCTGCACAAATCTAAGTGAGTCTGAGTCTGCTGCCAGTGTCCAGCTCCTCTTCAGTTTCTCAAAGTGTCCACATCACCACTCTCTCTGTCCAAATACAGTCAACCTTTCTCTGCGCTGTTGTCCTTCAATGTCTTAATTGAAAATCTAGAAATTGTTCTTACAGAAGTGAATAGGACTAGAAATTGGGTTAATTGATCTTCTGTACTTAGAGCCTGGAGTTTGAGTTCCAGTGTGATGTTCAGTTAATCAGTTGGTTCTGATGAACTCCAGCAGTCCTGTGCTCTAGATAACTCAGTGTTCTGATTTGTGACAGTGAAGCTGTGCTCTGTGTGCTCTAGGAGAGCTGATGTCCTCTGTGAAAGAAGAGGCCCCAGAGTACTATGATGATGCTGTAACTATACCTCAGAGTCCAGATGCCTTGTCAGGTGGGTTATTTCAGTCCAGTCCCAAAGAGAAACCTTGCACCAATCCCAGAAACTCTGACTCTCTCTCCTCTCTCTATGCACTGCAGAGCACATCACACTGAGTCTGATTATTCTGCTGCCAGTGTCCAGCTCCTCTTTACATATTTCACAAGAATTCACAGCATAGCGCTCTCTGTACTGATACAGGCTGCACTGTTGTCATTCACCATCTCAATTAAAAAAAATGGAATGGGTTTGAAATGTATAATAGAATAGGGCTGCCTGATCCCCTGTAATTTAAATTTGATGTGTTACAGTGTTACATCTATGAACTGGCTTCATTACTCTGCTCTCCTCCCCACTAATAGCCGATGTGTGGTGAGCGTTCTGGCGCACTATGGCTGCCGTCGCATCATCCAGGTGGAAGCTGCACATTGGTGGTGGTGAAGGGGATCCCCATTACCTGTAAAGCGCTTTGAGTGGAGTGTCCAGAAAAAGCGCTTTATAAAGTGTAAGCAATTATTATTATTAATTACAGTAAAACTATCTCTGTGTGCTTCAGGAGACCTGATGTCATCTGTGAGAAGAGGCTCCAGATTACTATGATGATGCTGTAACTGTGCCCCAGAGCCCAGACACTGTGTCAGGTGAGTTATTATAAATTAGACTCAGGAGAACCCCCTGTAATCAGCCTACACATGCCTTCATATTAATTAAATTAAACACTAGCTCAATTACAATAAGAAAGAAGGGGTCTCAGGGAGACAGGCCAGTCAGAATGACAGAGACATTACTGACCTGCTCTTCTGTTCACAGGGAGACTCCTCTCTGATGAGACACCCTCTGGATACAGTGCGGGCGACAGTGAGGGAGACCCCATTTCAGGTAATGGGGCTACAGCCAGGGGCCTCAGTGTGAAAGAGGTAGTTCAGGAATAGAGAAGATGACCCCCAGTAATCCATCTCTGTGCCACTCTCATCCAAGACAAGAGGGTACCAGGTCTAAGTGGTGGCTCAAATTGTGCTTTATCCTGCAGGGATCAATAGAAGCTAATACAGATTGAGAGTCTTGATTGCCACAAGCTTTAAACACTTAGATCAGGGTCTCTGCAAAACCCACCCACTGTCACACCCAGCCAATCGGATGCTTTCAGTATCGTTTTCTGGCTATAGTCCAGCCAATCCCTGACCAGGAGTCCTGAACTCTACATGTCAGCCTAGTGTTTCCCTGTCCTGTTCAGCCCTGATAGAGGCCTGAGATCACCTACCGATCTGACCAGAGAGAGGTCTTCAGATACCCAAAGAGAATTTTAGAAAATACTGTCAAAGCTTTTCCGCACTCTGGTTTTATAACACTGGTACATTGTTGGTAAGTAAAATCTGAAGTAATCATCAATTTGTTCTAAAAGGTACATTTTTAATTTTAATTCAAATGAATTCCTATAAAAGCTTTGGATTATAATATACTTTCACTAACTTATTCATCTGACCAATCGTATTCACGTCTTAAGTATAACATTCTTTTTTGTAATCCTGTCTAATATTATTCGTTTATATAATTAATGGTTGTTAAAATCACACTTAAAAAAACATACTGTACCCATGCATAAAAAATCATGGGTCCAATTCTAAATCAAAAATGTCATCTAGGAGAGTCATTCCTGTCCATCAGCCTCTCCACAGCCTGTCTCTGACTCTGTGTCTCTCTGTCAGGTGTCCCCCACACTGGTCCTGGAGTGGACAGGGTCCTGCCCACACTGCCCCCTGAAGAACAAGCCCCTGCCCCTGACAGGACTGACTATGATGATGTTGGGGACGAGTCTCAGGGAGAGGATGGGTTCTATGAGACTGACAGGGCTGTCTGAGAGAAATTCCTCCTGCAGGTCTAGACACAGAAGAGCTTCACTAACAGAGTCACACAGTCTTAGAGCAACTCTGAGCACTGAGACTGTCTCACACTGTCTGTGACCTGAGTCCACTTCACTCCACTGTTCCACACTGACACTGTCTGTGACCTGAATCCACTTCACTCCACTGTTTCCACACTGACACTGTCTATGACCTGAGTCCACTTCACTCCATTGTTTCCACATTCAGACTGTGGCCTGAGTGCACTTCACTCCACTGTTTCCACACTGTCCTCAGTGTCTGTGTCTACCTGCAGCTTGTGTTTTGCAAAACTGAGGCTTGAACATCCCATTTCTGCTCAGCCTTTCTTTTTCTACCATTTGATATAGGATATCAAATCCAGATATAGGAAATAAAATTGTTGATTGATGTACAGTTCTGAATGTACCACTTTTGATGGGAATATTTTTAAATACGTTTTATTAAAGTTTTGCTTTGCAATAATCCTTGGTTTTGTTATGCTCATTTCTAATGTATGACATTAAAGGTATCATTAAAAATTAAGGAGCCCTTGGTCACTCGCTAAAATCAAGAGAAAGAAGAAAGTTACTTGTTTGTTTCAAATCATAAGTATCAGTAGATCGACACAAATGAACACTGTACACAAAGTTAGACACAACATGATACAACCTAAATGTTATTTAAATTTCCCTACAAATCAAGAGAAATCATGGGTCCTGCAAGAAGACACTGTACAGCATCACTAATCCTAAACCTACAGAAATTGTATAGCTACAGTGAGTTACAAAAGCATCTGGATTTAAATAACTGGAACACAGGAAAGTTAAAACTATAAACAGGAATGACGTACATTGGAAAACTCATGATCATAAAGGGTCAGGCCTTTTTAAACTAACTTGCTAAAATAATATCAGAATGTTTTTGGACTGTGGTAAAAAAATATAATTAATAATTGCTTGTACTTATATAGCACTTTTCTGGACACTCCACTCAAAGCACTTTACAGGTAATGGGGACACCCCTCCACCACCACCAATGTGGAACCCCACCTGGATGATGGGACCACAGCCATAGTGCACAAGAATACTCACCACACATCAGCTCTCAGTGAGAAGGAGAGCAGAGTAATGAAGCCAAATCATACATGGGGATTATTAGGAGGCCATGATTGGTTAAGGCCAATGGGAAATTTGACACATCTATGTAGAACAGAGGGACAGTTAGTCCTCAGTAATATACTCTACTTTGGCCTCTACTCTTTTTGAAAGAGGTCCCAGCATTTTTAATGGCCACAAAGAGTCAGGACCTCAGTTTTACATCTTACCAGAAGGACAGAGCCAGTTTACAGTATAGTGTCCACATCACTATACTGGGCTATTAGCACCCCCTGCTGGCCCCACTAACACCTCTTCCAGCAGCAACCAGTTTTTTTTTTTCCCCAGGAGGTCTCCCATCCAGGTACTGGCCAGGCACACACTTTTTTAGCTTCAGTGGGCTGTTAGTTATGAGTTGCAAAGTGATATGGCTGCTGGCAAGAAACTAGACCACCTGAAGGAAACTAATGCACACATGGGGAGAAACCACTCAGCTCTACTCAAGGACAATTTTTATCTTCCACCTACGATTTCAACATTTTCCTTGGAAGATGTCAAACCACAGAGCCTGTGCTGCGCTTCAGTGCCGGCTGTAGTGGACATCCTGTTGAACATAAAAAGCATATTGAGTTCCTTGGACATGAAATTACCAGATAAAAGCCATTTCTCGTCACTTGCTCAGCGAGCAGGCTCAGCACAAACAGAACGCAGGTGTCTCAGAGTGGTGTGTCCAAGTGGCTGTAAAAGGGCAGGCCTCCACCAGGGCCACAGCTTAGCTGGTTAAAGTACCTGTCTAGTAAACTGGTGAACCTGAATTCAAATCCTGCCAGTGCCTTTCTTTCTCGTCGTGTAGAGTTTATCATTATGGACAGCAGCAGGCGTCTGCCTTCAGTTTAATGTAAGTGTTCATTTCTGGAACAACTTGTTTTCAAAAACTGCACACAAGTTGCGATAGATAAAATACTAATCTCCCCTGTCAGTGCAGAATTACTACCAGCTGGCAAGAAAATAAAAACGATTTTTTTGTCTTTAGCCTTAAACCTATGAATGTAGAAGAAAAGATGATACAGAAGATAACCCTTAGACGTTCATCGAAAGCTCAGTAAACGATAAAGCAGAGGCTCGTGTTCTGAATTCTCCTCGCATCTGATTGTCTTCGACCATTAAAAATTACACTGTGTAGACATGTCACTCTTCCTAACACAATTAAAGAGCCACAGGCAAAAGTGCCTCTCAGGAGTTTAGTTCAGTGGTAGAGTGCTTGCATTGCGTGTGTAAGGCTTTGTTTTCTATTGCCACTTTGGATTTCTTTTTAAACGCGATATCTTATCTGCAATTATCTTTCATGTGACTTCCCCCGTGTGTGAATTTCAGCGCGACACATAAAACCGTTTGTCTGTTTTAAAGAGATGCTATTTTTAAAACAGACCAAATGACCTAGTAGCTAAATACAAGTAGGAAACACAAGAATCTAATTGAGAAAAATTGGACCGGAGCAATGTACAGTATTACTAATAGCGGCACAAAGCTCATAGTTAGGAAGCACACTCACAGGGCCAGTGACTTCAGATAAGAAGATTGTAGGTTCGACTCCTACCTGGAGTTGTGAAGTTTTAAAACCACGATTCTCAGTGCTGTCACTGTAGTGTGCGCGGTCCTACACAACCTTTCTATCGACTGGGTGAGTCTTCTGTTCCATCTCCGATTCTTTCTGCACATTCCACCTATTTCACCACCATTATTGTAGGACAACAGCCATAGATACGAGAAGAGATACATTTCCGAGCAACTGTCTTAAATAATCACGTTGAAAAAGGTGACAAAGTTTTTTTTTTTAATTTAACATAACCTTACATTTGCCTGTTCAGTTCAAGTTATTTTCTGTACGCGCAAATTCCCCAATTTTTCTGCTGTCTCCTGAGAAATACAAGTATATATCAAATCACAATAAGTAATACAAAAATCTATTCAGCTAACACCCAGATGTGACAAAACACATGTAAGACTTACACCCCCTTTAAATATGTATTTCCTTCATTTCCGTTTTCTTCCCTCCCCAGGATACCTGACAATCCACTATCCCATATTAAGGGCTGTACATGCATTACCGGTAATACAGCTACAAATAAAGATATACATTAATCTGAATTATTAATAAATTACACTTTTATTAATAAAGACATGTATTGATACAATTCATTGTGAATAGTTGTGGTGCCTAGAAAACAATTTTAGCTAAATATTTCAAGGGAGTGGTGCATATGTTCGTTATTGTGACTATATTATTTCCACTACATTCAGAACAGTTCAAATGCGATTGACTGTTCCACTACTGACCTACTTAAACCCTGTGAAGAGGTGGTTTAAGTTAGTCTCCTACATCAGTAACATCTAATGGGCAGCAGATGTTATTTTAGGTTTGTTGCAATTGAGAACAGGTTTAGAACAGCGCTGCTGACAAATTTCAGCAGCCAAGATCGTTGCAATGACCCCTTGTAGATACCAATCAGCCGCAAGAAAAAAAACCATAATTTGTGCCTTTATTAAAAAAAAAAGAAAAACAGATGAGTAGTTTATGTGGTAATTTCAGGTATAATGTAATAACTTAAGTTAAGTAGTCCCACAGTAATGCGTGGGGTCCTATCAATAGAAAAAAATACTTGTAACCCAAAAACACAACAACCACAAAGCCAGAAGTCTTCCGGGAACCTAGGAAAAGTAGTAGTCTAACGACTACAGAAAATAAAAAAAAAAACATTAAAAACAAATCTGAGGAACAACAAAAACACAGAATCTAATGCGAGAGCTTTTTCAAGTCTTCATCGTGCTCTCTTAGTCCCAGTAGACCTCACACATATACAGTATCTGTGTACAGATCAGCAGGGGGTCCACAGCTGGTGGGAATTTAAGTAGTGACCTTACCGCGGAATTACTGCGCGCTGACCGATTGCTCCACTGGAGCTGTAAAATTTGCTTTCCCTTCACAGACTGACAATGCACAAACACAGGGTGAAACAGGGTTTTGGTTGTGGATCCATCTCCACATGGGGGAAAGGGACAGTAAAATAGCAAGGAAAATACAAGAGAAGAAACTGAAAGAATTGTGCTCACTGCAAAGTAGGAAGGAAAGAGGTGGACGAATAGGTAAAACATCTCGGCGGATAATTTGTAACGACATTCTTTGCTGACAATCAGCAGACGGATTTCTCTTCATGTTCCGCTGTGCAGTTTGAACGTTCATTCTTCCAGATCGGTTGGTTGTATGAGATCAGCTGATATAAATTAGGACTAATCAGAATCAATACACTTGATGTCTGGCGAAGGCAAATAACCTTTGTACGTGATCTGGAATGTGAATGGTTAAATTTCAGCACAGTTGCAACCCCTTGACTCCTCGTGTCGTTCTGTATTTCTCTCTTTTTATGTATTACTGGATCCTGACAGTGTCTGTTTGCTTCCAGAGCCTGAATGGCTCAGTTGGTAGAGTATCAGCCTTTTAATCTGAGGGTCCAGGGTTCAAGTCCCTGTCCCGGCAGTTGTGCTTTCCTTAAATCTATTGTGAATGTCATTATAAATGTAGAAATGACTGTAATAAGAAGAAAAGAACTATCAGTAGTAGTTAATAATCCTTCGACAAAGCAAAGGGGGCATTCAACACACCGGCCTCCACTGCTTGTCAGGATGGCTGAGTGGTCTTAGGTGCCAGACTAAAGGACTCAATCATGTGTGGTGAAGGTTTATGTTATTCACAACATGGATTTCCATTCATGTTTATTAAGATGTGCAATTTGTATGTTGGTTGTATGAAAACAGTTTCTTCAAAAGTCCTGTCAATTAACAGTGGAGAGCTAGCCGACGTATGTCTTCATGAAAACTCTCTTTAAGGTGATTACAAGTGCCTTGAACAAATCTGCATCATATTTTTAAAATAGTTTAGCTCAAGATGCAACGGAAGCATAAATGAATTCTCTCGCCCTCCATTCCAAGATAAAACTCCATGTGTGAATCTTATTTTACTTGAAGTTGATGATGTTGGTCATTATTGGAAATGCCCGATGATATTGTCTCAGGTACAGTACTCAGTTGTTACGTGCTGTAATTTGATACCTTGTGACAGAGGAGCCTGTCACGAGGTACTGATAGTACGGAAAATACAACATTCATACACCTTCCATTGAGCTGTTGCTAGATACGTTGCTGAGGATGCACACTCAGGGCTTGACTAGAAACTGCTCTTACTTAATTTCATATACATTCACGTACATAAACATACCTAATTTCATATACATTCAAATAGTTAAACACAGGTATAAGTGAGTATTGTGGTGTGAATGGAGAGCGCTCTCAAAACGGATGTTACTCACTGTTTGTTTGGTGTCGGTACTTCCAGGGTGAGTCAGCCTATGGTGGCCTAAGAAGTCCAAACCTAACCCCACTTCTCAAGGGTTATTTAAGGAAATGTGAAAAACAACTTTGAATTTTAGAAATGGTTTGTTCCAGAGGGGGAGGGTTTAGGTTTACATGCTATTTAAGCTGGCTCCTCAGGCTAAGTGGTTGGTGGTTGTTAGGTGGTATTATATCAACAGAGAGAGAGAGAGAGAGAGAGAGAGAGAGAGAGAGAGCTGCTCCAACTCTGTCAAGGGCTGGGCCTGTACATCGTCAACGGCAGGACTAGAGGGGACTCTCTAGGCAGGTTCACCTACAGCTCAGCTCTGGGCAGCAGTGTGGTGGACTACGCCATTCCCGACCTGGACCCCTCCTGTATCAGTGCCTTCACTGTCAGGCCACAAACTCCTCTCTCCGACCACAGCCAGATCACACTCTACATGAAGAGAGCACACGAGCACAGAGACACAATGACACACCCCAGCCTGCTGTACGACCTCAACCAGGCATACAGATGGGACACAGACACCCTAGACAGATACCAAACTGCACTGGGCGATGATGAAATTCAGACACTGTTGGACACATTTCTAAACACTCTGTATCAAACCAACAAATTAGGCATAAACTTGGCCACACAAAAACTAAATCACCTATTCCACAAACTAGCATCAAAATCTAAGCTAAAAACAACTAAATCAAAAAAGTACCAAAAAACAAAAGCAAAAGAAAAGTGGTTTGATACGGAGTGCAACAACATTAGAAATGCACTACGAAAAGTCTCAAATGAAAAACACAGAAAACCACACAACACAGATCTGTGCCTCAGCTACCGTGACACGGTAAAACTTTACAAACACACGCTGAAAAAGAAAAGAAACATATGGATAAACAAACAAATTGCAGAAATTGAGGAGTCACTAAATCAGAACTGTTTCTGGGAAAAGTGGAATAATGTAAATAAATCAAAACCAGAAGAATTGGCCATCCAAAATGGAATAATCTGGCAAACATACTTTGAACATCTCTATCAAAAGCTCCCAAATACAAATCAATCAGACCAAAACACCATTTATGAAAAACTCGAAATTTTGGAATTGGCTATCAAAGACAACCAAAACCCCTTAGATTCCCCAATCACTGAGCAGGAGCTACTGGACAAACTCCAGGCCCTCAGACCATGCAAAGCTTGTGGCCAAGAAGGAGTCATAAATGAGATGCTGAGAAACAGAAGCCCAAAGTTGCAACAAGCCCTGCTCAAACTCTTCAATCTCATCATGACAGCCGGATGTTTCCCTGAGGCCTGGAACCAAGGACTGATCACACCCATCTATAAGAGTGGAGATAGACTTGATCCCAACAACTACCGGGGCATCTGTGTGAACAGTAACCTGGGGAAGGTATTCTGCAGTATCCTAAATACACGAATATTGGCCTTCCTTACCGAACACAATATCATGAGTAAAAGTCATACTGGATTCTTACCAGATCACCGCACATCTGATCACATTTACACCCTACACACATTGATAGACAAACACGTCCACCAAAAACACAAAGGAAATGTTTTTGCCTGCTTTGTCGATTTCAAAAAAGCATTTGACTCGATTTGGCATGAAAGATTGTTTTACAATCTACTCCAAAGTGGCATAGGGGGCAAAGTGTATGACATAATTAAATCAATGTATTCAGAGAGCAAATGTGCAGTGAAAATTGGAAACAAAAGGACCAAATTCTTCACCCAAGGCCGTGGGGTGAGACAGGGCTGCAGCTTGAGCCCAACACTGTTCAATATCTATATCAACAAATTAGCAGGAATGTTGGAACAGTCTGCAGCTCAGACAGTCTCACTCTACACGACACAGAAATCACGTTTCTGCTCTATGCAGATGACCTGGTCCTGCTGTCACCCACAGAACAGGGGCTGCAGCAGAACCTGGCACTGCTGGAGCAGTACTGTCAGACCTGGGTGCTGACAGTCAATCTGGACAAGAGTTATGATTTTCCAGAAGAAAGCCAGACCTCAGGGAAACAGGTACAAATAAGAAGGAGGCTCTTCAACATCAATCCACCAACAAGAATCTGGCTCCAAATATTTGAAAGTGTAAGCCAACCCATTGCCCTACAGATGCAGCCATTCAAAATGCGAGGGCGATACCGCATTATTTTCCAGTACGCTGTACGCAGTCTACCGCGAGTTACCGGTAAATACCGCAAGTTACCGGTAAATACCTCTAGCAAAATAATAGTATCCGGAATTTCCGCAAGGTGGAGCTAATAAAGCTCAACCTCTCATGTTTGAGCTGTAGCCATCAAAGTCTTTAACGAAGATATTACTAATAGTATTAATAATAAATGACCTTGGACAAGCTGTAAACTCAAAGTATTGCCCTGGTCCACATTCTTTTTTTCATTGACCGTCTTTGTAAAATTAACACCACAGCATTTCGCAATCACGCATTTTTTTCCAATCATGCAAAGTACAGTAATTTTTGAGAATCGATTCACCATGCCTTTCACATGCTCATAAAAGAGATTGATTTAGGAACATAAACATATTACCGTATGCAAACTGTACTGTATACAGTATGTATATGTATATTTAATGTCTTAACTGTGCCCGTTTAAGTTTTGAATATTTATAGTGAATTTTACCACTGAAGGGAAATCTTAGTGCCTGAGCATAAAAAGAATAGGAGCATACTGCAACGCGTGTGAAGGCCATAAACGATATTAATTTTGGAACATAAACATGCAGTATATGGCTGGTCTCGGTACTTTAAAGAAAACATACACGAAACATGGTTTCATTATGACCAGAATCGGTCTTGAGATATTTTTAACTTGATTTACAGTATTTGAGAGGTATGTCTTGACACCGATACTACGTAAATAATGCTCACGTACTGTATATGTTTCTAGGTTTATATTATGCATTTCATACGGTCAAATTACTTTTGAGCAACTGATAAGAAGCGCAAAACGGTATGCCCAGGGCGTTTTAGTTTCGTTTTGTGCGGGGACTGCTTTAACTATATCGCCGTGGATTGATTAGAGATATCAAGTACATACAAGTCATTTTTTAAATGTTGTAGTTTGTCTTGTAAAAATGTTACGAGAACATCATCTGTCAACAATTACACAGGTTCTGTTTCCATATTGCAGATTTTGGTTACGTAATATTATTTTCTAATTTCACGTTGTGAATATATGATTTGGGCAAACAGAGCCGCAAAGAAGTACATTATGGGTTGTTGTTTTTTTTTGCGGTTTTATCTAGAACAAGCGATGCTTAAACCTTTGTCTGATTCTTGTGAAACTATCCACACGACAGTTACCTACAGTAGGAGTTGACTTCAGTGATGTCACTGATGGGATGTTTCTAAAAATCCATCCTCTGTAAAACGTCTTCTCTAGTTGTCCTGCATATGTATTCGCTAATGAAGCTGTGTGTTCTGAGCCTGGATCTCTACATTTCTATATGAACCAGCTTAGAGGGCTAAAGACAGCTTGTGTTTAAATTGAGTGTAAGGTAATTTATGCTTCTAAAGTCATGGTCAGCATTTATTATTGTACTGTGCTGTAAACTTGTTCTGTGCCTAGTCACATTATTTTATAGCGTTATCAAATCTGGTGGCGCTGTGTGTTAGTTTCCTGACTCCCATGTCACATGGTCTGTGATTGAATCCCATGGAACTATGACTTTATTTTTTAACAAATATTTCTTTGAAAAAATGAAACGTTTCCCTTGGTCAGAGATTAAATAAAACCTCACTCGCACCAAACAAATTTATATTTCTAAATATCACAACATGATCGAATTTAAGTCTTTTTAATAACAATGAATAGTCACCTATGCGTTACAAAATAAACATTTATATTGATTTGAATCGCGTTTTGATTTAAATCGTAAATGCGTTTAAATATGTGTTTAAAGGCGATATACTATATAAAAGCGCTGATTCTTATGGAGTGTGTTCCGCCGGGGATTCAAAAAATTTATTTTTTTTAATCGCGTATCTAAGGAAAATTGCAGTATAACTTTGTTCATGCATAAACAGTGGCATGTTACATTATAATTTGGGTGTCTCCCCTTGCCAGAAAGCTCTAAATTGCATTTTGAGTGCGGTTTTTGACTTTTTCTAAATTGCAACCCATAAATAAAGCTGATAAAGCTTAGACTAACTGTATTCTAAACTGTATTACAACGTAAATTGCAAAAATGCACTTGGAATCTGTCCAAGCCCTCCTACGAAAATTATTTAAACTGCGACACTGATCATTCATCTCTAAATAAACTTTATTTTATATAGCGTTTTAGGCGAATAGGTAATTAGATTGCTCATAAACCTAATCGCTTTTTCTACATAAACACAGCGTGATTGCTCTCTGAAAATGCTTTTCCTTTATATTTAGGCTCAGATTTCAACTATAGATCGCATTATTATAAACTTTCTTGGAAAAATGTATTTTATGTAAACCATGTTTGCTATTAATTCATTTAGGGCTAAAATACGTTCATTGTCTTCCAATCGAGTCGAGTTGACATTAGAAGCTTGCCACTCCCGGACTGTTACACCAACGCATTAGCATGTTAAAGCGATTTCATTGAGGAGCCCGGCTACCAGTTAACACTGTACTTCCTACTTTGAAAATACCTGTGAAACCGGTTTAATTCGTCACAGCCAGCACTCCTGCAGAGAGGGGGTTGTACTCGTAAAGTAGAAGCAGGCGAGATTTCCAGCGAAAGACACCTCCCCCCCTCCAAAAAACCCAGTAAGCAGTAATGCTCTATGTTGAAAATTGAGGTGGATTTTGTTTATGATAAAGAGGAGAAACTGGGATGGGAGGAGGGTTTGGTTTTGCATAAGGGGCGGGATTATGATAATTGGAGGAATTTGTGAGAGTATAATGGTTTGATATATTTGATTTTGTATTGTGGTCGTTATCTATGTTTTTGGTTGGTATTATGTTTATATGGTTGTTTTTGTTGGTTGGTTGTTATTATGGTTATTAATAATATGATCTATAGTTGAAATCTGAGCCTAAATAAAAAGAAAAAGCAAGTGATTAGGTTTATGAGCAATCTAATTACTTATTCGTTTAAAACGCTATATAAAATAAAGTTTATTATTAATTTGCTAGACAGAGCGGTGAACATTATTATGCATAAGACAAAGATAACGATCCTGATCAGTTTAGAAATCTGTGTACGCTGTAAGGTTTTTACTTCTTAAACTTTTAAAATACACGTTTC
This sequence comes from Lepisosteus platostomus, assembly GCF_059453375.1. Classification (NCBI taxonomy): domain Eukaryota; kingdom Metazoa; phylum Chordata; class Actinopteri; order Semionotiformes; family Lepisosteidae; genus Lepisosteus; species Lepisosteus platostomus. The sequence continues at coordinate 66,117,384 of NC_142615.1, read as the reverse complement.
GAATAGAAACAAATCCTCTTCCTGGTACAGTCGCATGAAGAGAGAGGCGAAACAGCCCTACACAGCCCTGTCGCAGTACACGAATATAATCATATCGTTATTAAATTCTTTAGATACGCGATTCCATATTATATTAGCAGAAAAGCTTAAACTACCACTTTTTCACACGCTATTTCACGTTAGTTAAATTTAATTTATTTATATATTATATATTTATATCTCTGACCAAGGGAAACGTCTCATTTTTTCAAAGAAATGTTTGTTCACAACGGCGACTGTCAGAAGATAGGACACAGCGGCTCAGGCACCCGCTGAATGGAAAAGGGGCACTTTAATGTTCTGTATGGCTAATACTAAAGCCAATACTAATATTCAATACTTTAATATTCTTTTCTGTATGTTTAACAATAGTGGGTACTGGCCTAATTCGTCCCTGCTCCCGTTGTTAGGTGTTAATGTGTTGTTAAGTGTGAATTTTTTACCTGTTTCCCTGAGGTCTGGCTTTTTTTCTGGAAAACCATAACTCTGGTCTTGTCCAGATTGACTGTCGGCACCCAGGTCTGACAGTGCTGCTCCAGCAGTGCCAGGTTCTGGCGCAGCCTCTGTTCTGTGGGTGACAGCGGGACCAGGTCGTCTGCACAGAGCAGGAACTCGATTTCCATAATTAATGCATATCAGTAAATCAAGGGACAAAACAATTATTGCGCTCGGGTCCTCAATGGGCTTTGACGTGCTAATGCGTTGGTTTAACAGTCCGGGTGTGGCAAGCCTCTAATGTCTCCTGACTTTGAAAACCAAGTAATAACTTAACTATATGTGCAAATGTTTCATATGTTGCTGTTGTGGATGCCTGTGGAGTGTATCTTATTTGCCGCGCGCCCTCCCCCCCTCTTTCCCTCAATTCAATTCAATTCAAGGTGTTTTATTAGCATGGCAGATGGGTTCAATCAGTGTTGGGTATTTACTTTACTTTGAGATTCCACTTTTAAAGGTGATATATAAATTTTTGACTAAAATAAATTGATATCTTTGTCTTCTAAGCTCTCTGTGTACAGTGGAGCCTCCTGTCCAGCCAGCACATGTCCACAGACATTCACAACAGCGACATATCATAAAACGTTTGCACATATAGTGTGCAAAAATGCACTTTATTTACTAAAATAAGACAGAGATACTGTATCAATTTATGTTGCATTAGCCTGATTATGATAAAAAAACACATATAATTAAACACGCGTTTGCGATTTAAATCAAAACACGATTTAAATCAATATAAATGTTTATATTGTATCGCAAACTGTCCAGCCTCCATTTCTCTATAAAAATTTACTCTATTACACACTCACACTCACACACACTAGAGCAGGAAGCAGAAGCAGGGACCGTTGTCAGAAGGGAAGAAGGTGACTATTCATTGTTATCAAAAATGACTTAGAATCGATCATGTTGTGATATTTTGAAATATAAAAGTCAATTGATTGTCCATAATATCGCTATTCTATTTTTTCGAAGAAATGTTTGTTAAAAGGGAAGTCCAGCACCAGCTGGATTTGAACACACAACCCATGGGGTGGTAAGTAGGCACATAGACCAGTAGGCTACAGGGGAAGTCACATGAAGCAGGAGGCGAAACAGCCCTACACAGCCCTGTCGCAGTACACGAATATAATCATATCGTTATTAAATTCTTTAGATACGCGATTCCATATTATATTCCCTATTAATCAAATTCTAAAAGTATGCTTGTTGACTCCGGTATCTCTTTAGTTAAAGACTTCGATGCTTAAAATGTTTAGGGAGAAATGGAATACTGGTGTGTATTTTTTCTTTAAAGTACCAAGACCAGCCATATACAGTACTGTATGTTTATGTTCCAAAATTAATATCGTTTATGGCTTTCACACGCGTTACAGTATGCTCCTATTCTTTTTATGCTCAGCTACTAAGATTTCCCTTCAGTGGTAAAATTCAATATCTACAACGGGCACAGCAAAGACGTTTACTGTAAGTCTTTCTACGACAGACCAACGGACCACGAGTGCCCCTGTCGGTCAACCAATCACGTACTGCGGTGCCGCGCGTCATCTTGCGTCACAATGCGCGACGCCACCTGCGGTACGTGTCTGTAACGCGCACTTTGAATGACTGCATCTGTATATGGCAGTGAAGTGTGGGGTCCCCTCACAGACCAGGATTACACTCAATGGGACAAACACCCCACAGAAACTCTGCACATAGAGATCTGTAGAAACATCCTCCTTGAGCAGAGAAAAACACCTAACAACGGGTGCAGGGCCGAATTAGGCCAGTACCCACTATTGATAAGCATACAGAAGAGAGTATTAAAGTATTGGCTACACTTAAAAAACAGCAACAAAAATTCCTACCACCACAAAGCCCTGCTGAGCCTAAAACAGAGCCCCCTGAGCCAGCTAGCCCACAACTCAGACTCAACCACATCACAGCACAGATCAAACAGCAATATCTCACACACTGGGACACACACACACAAACACAACATAAACTGGATGGCTACAGAACCCTAAACAGACAATACACACTAGCTGAATATCTGACCAAGATAAGAAACACCAAAAAGAAACAGACCCTGACAAAGTACAGGCTCAGTGACCACAGCCTGGCCATAGAAACTGGGCGACACAGGCAGACCTGGCTGCCCAGAGAGGACAGGCTGTGCTCCCACTGCCAGCGGGGAGAAATAGAGACAGAGGTAAACTTCCCACTGCACTGTGACAGATACTCTGGGATTAGAGAAACATTCTTCCCTAAATTCAGAAATCTAATCCCAGAGGTCCCACACCTGCCAGAATCACAACAGGTCCCAATCCTAATGGCAGAGGAAGGAGGGAACTCAGTGGAACTGGCAGCCCAGTATGTGATCTCCTGTCACAGCCAGAGGAACAGTGAGTCTGTCTCCCAATAATGCTCCTTCTGTCTACATGAAATGTAAATATTTTATAATATGTCTTTGTTATAAATGTCTGTAATATGTCTGTTGATTTTATTTTACTTTTATTTTTTGTTTTGTTTCATGTGAATTTCATTATTTTATTTGCTTTGGCAACACTGATTGTACCCATCGGTCATGCTAACAAAGCACCTTGAATTGAATTGAATTGAATTGAAAGAGATTGAAAGAGAGAGAGAGAGGTAGATAAGGAGGATTTACCTTTATTTGAATAATTAGTTTTGTTTCTTTTTTGGGTGTTTTGTTTTCTGGTGTGGGGGACTGGGAGCACTGTAAATAGACTGCACTTGTTTGCTTGGGTGCTTTTGCGGCGGAGCCAGTCTGAGATAAAACGGACCTACTCTGGCCTTGCTCAGGCCATTGTGTGACATTTTGGTGGCAGCAGTGGGATGGCCAGCCGTAAGACAGTGCATCCTGTGAGGAGAAGGAGAGGCCTGCATTCACAGAAAAATGCCTCATCCTCAACCCCAAAGACAGAAGAACCCTGGAACACAGTGACTTCTACGGAAGAGAGGAATATGAAGACTTGGGAACCAAGCATAGAAAGTCTTCACATCAAGTTGTGCAGACGGACACTGCACAAGGGACAGGATCTGAAGGGGCGGTGGTGGCTTTGCTTCAAGAGTTTTTGAATATGCAACAAAAAAGAGATGAGATTCTTTTGACAGAATTAAAGAAACTGAATGTGGCACAGAATGTCATAAACCAGGGTACGCCTGAATTGCGAATGGCACTGACAGAAGCCTCGTCTCCACCAGGAAGCCCACGATTGGCTCTTCCTACACCATCAGTACGACGAGCCCCCAAGGCAGCTACTCAGGCGTTATCAAACAAACCCCTCCAGAGGAAGGAGCCCAAAATGCCCTCATATCAGTAGGGAGAGGACATTGAAAATTACCTGCTGCGCTTTGAGCGCATGGCCCGGATGTGGGAATGGCCAGAGGAAGAATGGGGAGTCAGACTGGTGCCATTACTAACAGGCAAAGCTTTGGAAGCCTATAGTACTATGGACGAGGACCGGTCCAACACCTACAGAGACCTGAAGGAGGCGATACTGGTGAAGTTCAACATCTCTCCAGAGACTTACCGACAGGGCTTCAGAGATCCGAGACTTCCACTAGGAGAGATACCAACGGAGACATATAACCGCCTAAAGGGACTATATAAGAGATGGATTCGTCCAGAACAGAGTACCAAGGAACAAATTGGAGAGACTATAATTTTGGAGCAACTACTGAATGTACTTCCATCTGAAACCAGGACTTGGGTAAAGGAACTTGACCCACCAGATGGATTAACAGTGGCAAAATTGGCACTACAGTACGTGCATGCTCGTCAAGGGGAACAAAGGAAGTATCCATTGGTAGTTTCCAGAGGTATCCGGACTGGTCAGGACTTCAGAGGTAACGCAATAGATATGCAAAGACCGTAAGTGGAGGATAAAGCACCTATAAGGAGGACTTTTGTCAAAGAACTGGTTTGCTTTTATTGTCAACAGGCAGGACATAAAGCCGCAGTGTGTCCAGTGTGTAAACCAAAATTGACAGGGTTTTGTTATGTACCTAGAGAAGGGGACATATTTAAGGAAAGAAATGGAGATAAAGAAAACTGTTCATGTTGGCCAGTAATTTTCAATGGTCAATCTGTGCAAGCTTTACTGGATACGGGCAGTTCAGTGTCTCTAGTGAAACGTTCATTAGTCTCAGATACTCAGATACTATCTCAGATACTATCTCAGATAGTAGAACAGACTATGAAACGCAAATTATGGTTCAGTGTGTACATGGAGATAAACGAAAATACCCAATGACAGAGATAACTATAGAAGCAGAGGGGCAATTTTATTGATTAATTGTAGGAGTCTTTCAGTACTCACCTGCAGATGTTATTTTGGGAAGGGATTTACCGTTTTTGATTGATTTGCTGAAAAATGTAAATGCTTCCATAATGGCTAATGTACACCTATCATGTCCAGTGGTCACTAGGGCCCAAGAAGAAGCTGGTCTGCAACCATTGCCAAACCTAGACGATAGTCTGTGTGAAGGTGGGACAAAAGGGCCTAGGAAAACGCGTCAACAACGTCGTTTGGCTAAATATATAGGTACACCAGAACCCAAAGTTGATCATTCTGAACTGGTTATACATGAATGGAAGGTCCCTGATGATATTGCTAGGTTGCAAAGGAATGATCCATCGTTAAAGCCTTTATTTGATAGGGCCATGGTTGACAAAGAAAAAACGGATACCAAGTATGAGTACAAAGATGTTTTTTTTATTGAAAATGACATTTTGTATAATGGGAAAGCTGGGAACAAGCGTCTTGTGGTACCAACTAGTTGTAGACCATCGGTAATGCACCTGGCACACACTGTTCCATGGGCCGGACACCTGGGACAAAATAAAACATACATACGACCTAGTTCACGATTTTAGAGTAGGCGTCCCAGAGGAAATTATAACAGACCAGGGCACCAATTTTACATCTCGTTTAATGAAACAGCTGTATAAACAACTTGGTATTTCAGCAATCAAAACAAATCCATATCATCCTCAAACAGATGGGTTAGTGGAACGGTTTAACCAGACCCTTAAAAATATGCTTAGGAAATTCATATCCAATACAGGTAAAGACTGGGATAAATGGTTACCTTTCCTCTTGTTTGCATATAGAGAAGTTCCACAGGCGTCTACAGGTTTCTCCCCCTTTGAACTGTTGTACAGGTAGACTGTCTAGGGACCCCTGGATTTATTAAAATAGAGTTGGCAAGGCTCATCTGCTAAAACAACTGAAAAGGGAATCTTGCAGTACGTACTCCAGATGAGAAACCGGTTAGAGACATACCAGGAAAGAGCAAGGAAAAATCTCCAGGAAGCTCAACAAGCCCAAAAACGATGGTATGACCAACATTCACGGCATAGAGAGTACCCCCAAGGACAGAAGGTTCTGCTGTTGCTTCCATCTACAACTAGCAAACTGTTAGCAAAGTGGCAAGGACCATATACTATTCTGCGGAGGATGGGACCAGTAACATATGAAATTCATCATCCAGAAAAAGGGAAAGGAACAGACATATTATGTGAACCTTATTAAAGAATGGAAGGAACAAGAACCTGTTCAAGGAAGTGTGTGTATGGCATGGAAGATTGAGAAAGAGGATGGGGACGATAGCAGAGAGCCAAGAGATTGGAAACAGCAGACAGAAATTTCATTTACACATTTGACAACTACACAAGGAATAGAATTGCAGCAAATGTTTACTGAATTCCCCATCCTGTTTTCACAAACACCAGGAAAAGCAAAGGTACTCCATCATTCAATAAACCTTAAGGACCCCTCTCCGATCCGTCAACGACCATACCAAGTACCAGAGAGATTAATTGGACCGTTAAAGACAGAGATTCAAGTGATGAAAGACTTAGGGGTTATTGAACCTTCAACTAGTGAATGGAGTAGCCCCATTGTGATTGTACCAAAGAGAGATGGTTCTCTATGAATTTGTCTAGATTTTCGGAAGCTCAATGCGGTATCAAAGTTTGATGCCTATCCTATGCCACGAGTAGATGATCTACTGGAAAAGATTGGATCAGCCAGTTACATTACAACTTTGTAAAGGGTATTGGCAAGTACCACTGGAAGAACACTCCCGACCATACACAGCATTCCAGACACCACTAGGCCTGTATCAATTCACAGTAATGCCTTTTGGATTACATGGAGCTCCTGCCAAAAGTCAAACCTCAGGTGGGTAAAGTAGAGGCCATCCGGAATAGCCCTAGACCACGGACAAAGAAACAGGTCAGATCGTTACTGGGGTTAGTTGGGTGGTACCGGAGGTTCATACCACAGTTTGCGTCCATAGCAGCTCTCCTCACAAACCTCACAATCGAAACCGCCAAAAACCCAGTAGTCTGGACAGAGGAATGTGAACAGGCCTTCAACACATTTAAGGAACGGTTAACTTTAATACCGGTACTGAAGAGCCCAAATTTCCAAGAAAGGTTTCTGGTGCAGGTAGATGCCTCTTCTGTGGGAATAGGAGCGGTGTTGGCACAAGGGAAGACGGGGGAAGAACGTCCAGTCCTTTATTTAAGTAGGAAATTGTTACTACGGGAGACACGATACTCTACAATTGAGAAAGAGTGTTTAGCAATTAAATGGGCCTTAGATAGTCTACGCTACTATCTTCTAGGAAGAGAGTTTGAGCTAGATACTGAACATCGAGCATTATCTTGGTTACAAACAATGAAGGATCATAATGCCAGGGTGACAAGATGGTACCTGGCATTACAGCCCTATAAGTTTCATGTTTGACACAGAGAGGGCAAATACAACATTACAGCTGACTACCTGTCGAAATTGCCCCTCCTTGGCAATCCTGAAGAGGAGGGAGGTAATGTGACAGAGGAGTCTGTCACGGGGTACAGATAGCACAGAAAATACAACATTCATACACCTTCCATTGAGTGGTTGCTAGAAAAGTTCCTGACGGTGCACACTCAGGGCTTGACTAGTAACTGCTATTACTTAATTTCATATACCTTCACGTACATAAACATACCTAATTTCACATACATTCAAACACAGGTATGAGTGAGTATTGTGGTGTGAATGGAGAGCGCTCTCAAAATGGATGTTACTCACTGTTTGCTTGGTGTCAGTACTTCTGGGGTGAGTCAGCCTATGGTGGCCTCAAAAGGCCAAACCTAACCCCAGTTCTCTAGGGTTATTTATGGAAAGGGGAAAAACCACTTTGAAGTAGAGAAATGGTTTGCTCCAGAGGGGGAGGGGCTTACAAGCTATTTAAGCTGGCTCATCAGCCTAAGAGTTTGTTGTTGGTGGTGGACTAGTGGACTAGTGGACTAGTGGACTAGTGGACTAGTGGACTAGTGGACTAGTGGACTAGTGGACTAACCTTTATTTGGATAATTAGTTTTGTTTTCTGTTGTGGGGGACTGGGAGCACTGTAAATAGACTGCACTTGTTTGCTTGGGTGCTTCTGCGCCGGAGCCAGTTTGGAAAAAACAGACCTACTTTGGCCTTGCTCAGACCATTGTGTGACAGCAGGCTTCAGACCTTTTATTTTATTTATAAAGGAGGGCGCATTCAGAAATGTGTAATTCCTGTTTTAGAAATGCTTCGGGCAGTGTGTTTTATATAACACGCAAACAGTATTCTAATTGTATACTGTAGACCTGTGTAGCAATCGTACTGGATGTGACTGGGATTCTGAAATGTTTCTTGAAAAGGTATTCAGGGTTGCTTGAATCTATAATAAAAAAGTGACCCGAAACTTCCTACCTTCCAATCACTGATGTCGCTCTCCCTAAACCTGTACGTGATGTTTTGCAGATGTGCAGTGTGCCTTTACTCCTGTATTAAAAACGACCTCTGTTGTCGGGCGGAGTTGAAGGAGAACTAACTGCACAGAAAAAGTACGTAACGATAAAATGTTTCTACACTTCAGAATGTCCCTTTAAATCCCTGCTCACACATGTCGGTGTGGGGAACAAGCAGGTAGAGAGGTTTTAAAGATGCTCATGATGTTTCTCATGGGGTGTTACCTGCAGTAGTATCTCTCTCCACGCCTTTGGAAAGAAAAGAGTGGCTCCAGTGCAAAGTAAGGTCAGAACAGCTGGTCTGATTGTCTTAGAAAACAAGAAATTAAAATCAACAGAGAAATTGAACAATACAGAAATCAGTGCAGTATACAATAGGAAACAATCAAACAAAATTGACTTTACCTTTGCCTACTGCCCTGTCTCTCTCACACCTGAAGAAGGCTCCACGGCCAAAACGTTGTGTTCTTTCTTCTTTTTTTCAGCATGGAATAAACCTATTACTTGTTCCTTTGCAGCCTACGCGTGCTGACGCAGCTACCCACCTGAACAATCAAACAAAATGCTCAGCAAAAATCGTAGTTGAGTAAATTGGTGTAAAAAAAATATTTGTAAGCAAAGCAGAGCCCGCGCTGTGCGTGAAACACATAAATCGTTCAGTTTTTCTGAAATGTTTAATTGAATTGACAAAGAAATCCTCTCCTTAAACTTCAAAAAGGATTATCTGTTGAGCCAGCAGGCATAACACTGCAGTTGCCCGTTTCTCACAGGTGTTTGAAGTTTTAGATTACATTTAGCAGGTTTGGCGCCATGGCTTAGCTGGTTTAGACGCCACATTAAAAACCAGGAGACCCTGGGTGCGAATCCCAGCAGTATCTATTTGTAGACAACAGGCCACTCATTGTCAATATTTATGGAGCTTAATTTAAAGACAACGGGAGAAGCATGAGTTACAGCTTTCTGTAGCTGTTTTATATAGCTATGTACAGTGGTGTGAAAAAGTGTTTGCCCCCTTCCTGATTTCTTATTTTTTTGCATGTTTGTCACACTGAAAGTTTCAGATCATCAAACAAATTGAAATATTAGACAAAGATAACACAAGTAAACACAAAATGCAGTTTTTAAATGAAGGTTTTTATTATTAAGGGAAAAAAAATCCAAACCTACATGGCCCTGTGTGAAAAAGTGATTGCCCCCTAAACCTAATAACTGGTTGGGCCACCTTAGCAGCAACAACTGCAATCAAGCGTTTGCGCTGGCAATGAGTCTTTTACAGCACTGTGGAGGAATTTTGGCCCACTCATCTTTGCAGAATTGTTGTAATTCAGCCACATTGGAGGGTTTTTGAGCCTTAACCGCTTTTTTAAGGTCATGCCACAACATCTCAATCGGATTCAGGTCAGGACTTTGACTAGGCCACTCCAAAGTCTTCATTTTGTTTTTCTTAAGCCATTCAGAGGTGGACTTGCTGGTGTGTTTTGAACTTGAACTTGAACTTTATTGCCATATGTAACCGGTACTGGTACAATGGAATTCTTACTTACAGAAAGTCTCTCGATTGTAAAACAAGTGTAAAAAACAAGACAAAGTGCAAACAGTGCATCAAGACAATGTACAAACAAACAATAGACAATGTGCAAGTAAACATGTAGACAGTTTGAATGTAAACAATACAGACGTGTAAACAATGACTGGAGATGTGCAATAGATAAGAAATCATAAAGAGGTAGATGGTGATGGTGTAGGTGTGGTCCGAGGGGGGTGGCTAAATGTGTTCGCCAGTCTCACTGCTTGTGGATAGAAGCTATTGAAGAATCTAGTGGTAAGTGTCTGTATGCTCTTATATCTCTTGCCTGAGGGCAGTGGGGTGAAGAGCTCATGCCCGGGGTGGTGACTGTCCTCTGTGATGGCCAGAATTCTACCACGGCAGCGGTCCTCATAGAGCTGTTTAATCTCGGTGAGACCGCAGCCGATGATCTTCTGGGCCATATTGACCATTCTCTGCAGTACCTTTCTTTCTCGCGAAGAGGTGTTGCCATACCACACGGTGATCCCGTTGGTGAGGACGCTCTCGATGGTGCAGCGGTAGAAGTTCACCAACACAAGTATTGGCATCCCGCATTGCTTGAGGCACCTCAAGAAATAAAGGCGCTGCTGAGCCTTCTTCATGATAGAGTCAGTGTTCACAGTCCAGGTTAGATCTTTAGAGATGTGAATTCCCAAAAACCTAAAGCTGGTGACTGTTTCTACTTCCATTCCATCAATACTGAGTGGGCTGTGAGTGTATGGCCTGTGTCTCCGAAAGTCCACTATTAGCTCTTTCGTTTTCTTTATGTTCAAGTCCAGGTTATTGCTATGACACCACCTAAGCAGCTGTACAACTTCATCCCTGTAAGTGGACTCGTCATCATCACTGATCAGTCCTATTATAGTGGTGTCATCGGCAAACTTAATGATGCAGTTGTTGCTGTGTCTTGCTGTGCAGTCGTGAGTGAACAGGGAGTACAACCTTGGACTCAGACAGCAGCCTTGTGGGGTTCCAGTGCTCAGGGTGGGTGGTGTTGATGTTTTATTGCCTATCCACACCACCTGTGGTCTCTCGATAAGAAAGTCCAGCAGCCAGTTGCAGACAGAGTTGCACAGACCTAATCCCCTGAGCTTTGTCACCAGTTGACTGGGTATGATGGAATTGAATGCTGAACTGTAGTCCACAAACAGCATTCTCACATACGAGTTCTTAATGTCCAGGTGTTCCAAGGCTGTATGCAGAGCCAGGGAGACGGCATCATCCACTGATCTGTTGTTCTGGTAGGCGAACTGCAAGGGGTCCAGGGACTCTGTGATGGAGGAGTTGATGTGTGACAACACCAGCTTCTCCAGGCATTTCATCACCACAGATGTTAATGCTACTGGGCAGTAATCATTCAGGCATGTCACTTTTGTCTTTTTGGGGGTTGGAACAATAGTGTTTTTTTTTAAAGCAGGTGGGGACCATGGACTGTGACAGGGAGGAGTTAAAGATATCCGTAAACACTGTGGTCAGCTGGGCTGCACATGTCCTCAGGACGCGAGGTGGTATCCCATCAGGCCCTGCAGCCTTACGGATTTTCACCCTGCTCAGAGTCTTCTGCACGTCCTGCTCTGAGAGTTTCAGAACAAACTCGCCCTGCACACTTGGGGTCTTCTCAGCATTGCCCGTGTTCAGAGCATCAAAGCGGGCATAGAAGTTTGCCCGCTTTGGATCATTGTCCTGCTGCAGAACCCAAGTGCGCTTCAGCTTGAGGTCACGAACAGATGGCCGGACATTCTCCTTCAGGATTTTTTGGTAGACAGCAGAATTCATGGTTCCATTTACCACAGCAAGTCTTCCAGGTCCTGAAGCAGCAAAACAGCCCCAGACCATCACACTACCACCACCATATTTTACTGTTGGTATGATGTTCGTTTTCTGAAATGCTGTGTTACTTTTACGCCAGATGTAATGGGACACACACCTTCCAAAAAGTTCAACTTTTGTCTTGTCAGTCCACAGAGTATTTTCCCAAAAGTCTTGGGGATCATCAAGATGTTTTCTGGCTCATCAGTGGTTTTCATCTTAGAACTCTGCCATGCAGGCCATTTTTGCCCAGTCTCTTTCTTATGGTGGAGTCATGAAGACTGATCTTAACTGAGGCAAGTGAAGCCTGCAGTTCTTTGGATTTTGTTGTGGGGTTTTTTGTGACCTCTTGGATGAGTCGTCGCTGTGCTCTTGGGGTTATTTTGGTCTTTAGAAATGGCTTTATAAACTTTTCCAGACTGATAAATCTCAATCACTTTTTCACACAGGGCCATGTAGGTTTGGATTTTTTTTCCCTTAATAATAAAAACCTTCATTTAAAAATTGCATTTTGTGTTTACTTGTGTTATCTTTGTCTAATATTTCAATTTGTTTGATGATCTGAAACTTTCAGTGTGACAAACATGCAAAAAAATAAGAAATCAGGAAGGGGGCAAACACTTTTTCACACAGCTGGCTCTGTGGCGCAATGGAGAGTGTGTTGGACTTCTAGGCCTTGATAAAACGAAATCATTCAAAGGTTGTGGGTTCGAGTCCCACCAGAGTCATGTATCACTTTGATTCAACCTTTCGAAATCCTCTAGGGATTGGCATTGATCAAGTCAAATAAAGGACTTCTTAAGAGTCCACAGTTGAAAATGAACCAGCAGCCACAAGAAAGAAATTAGCACTGGACTGTGATCACATTACTCCTGTCCTGGAGTCCTTGCACTGGCTTCCTGTCAACTTCAAAATCCTCAAGCTCACCTATAAGGCTCTCCATGGCTTGGCACCTCAGTACCTGTCTGGGTTATCGCCCTACTCCCCACCTCACAACCTTTGCTCTTCTAATTGTGTTTTCCTATCTGTCCCCCAGTCCATCTACACTCTATGGGTGACAGGGCCTTCTCCTGTTTTGCCCCAAAGCTCTGGATCTTTATCCCCAAGGATATCAGAGAGTCACCTTCTCTAAACTCCTTCAAATCCAGACTCAAAACCCTCTTCTTTAGAAGAGCCTTTAATGAACTATTCTTTACCCCTCTGTTCCTACTGTATTTAATACCACCATCTATTGTCTCCTCTAACTGTGTATTCTCATCCTGCTTATCTTGTGTATTTTTTAACTTTATTGTTGTCATTCTGTAAAGTGCTTTGAAAAGTCACCTTTAATGGCACTATATAATGTAAAGATTATTATTATTATTAATAATGAACAGTGCATTTAACACTGAGCACATGCGGTCCTTCTTTGCAAAGGATTGCAAAGGTTGGGAATTAGCTTTTCACTCGTGTTGTTGAAGACCGTATCCTGGCTTTGTTGCAGGAAATGTCTGGATGCCATCACCGGATCAAGGAGAGGATCAGGGTTTTGGGAAGTCTTTTTGATGCCTGACACTGTGTGTTTCCTGGTTGTAACGGGTGTCATTCTGGACCTAAACAACAGAGAACACCATTGAAATTGCTGAACTGCCTAGCGGACACTTTGTCGCCTTCTTCTGACCTGTAATTAATGTGATTCTCTGAAAACGTGGCACGTTATATCTGTGCTACCTTTATGGAGGGGGACCACACTCATAAGGATCATAGATTCGATCACAAGCATCTAAAAACGAGCATGAGAAAATGACATCATGCTATAAGGCTGAATGGCACGAATTCTCCTGTTCCTTCTGCAGCAAATGTGAGTTTTTTTGCTTCTTAACACTGAGATAGTTAGAGATATTTGGCAGCTGTGGGATTCCAACTCAAACCTCAAAGAGACTGGAGCTTTAATCCAGCTCTAAACTAAAAACTGGGTGACTTGTAAGGGCTGGTAAGAGAGGAAAAGAATAAATGCTTCTTTTTTGGTCTTTATCTACTAAAAGAAAGGAAATAAATATTTGATTATTATTTATTCACCAGTTATTTTGATCGAATCATTGTAACGCAGTGTCATATTAAGGTATAATATGTACATGAACGTCATGTCTGAGTCAGTGATGGCAGCTGACTATCGCTGGAGGACAGTTCATCATGAGCGGGTAAGCCGGCATAATGAGGGAGTAGAGATTGGCCTCTGTGTCGCGGTGTTTTAGGCAAATGTGAGGTTTCTTTCTTGTAAAATATTTTCGAGTGCATTTTTGTTGCTGAAAATTAATCTTGTGCATTTGAATGAATTCCGATATTGTCACCTAATTCTATACATTGTTTCATCACACTACAACATTTAGAGGAGCTCAACTGCATTAATTAATTGCATAATGATAGTATTTCTTGCCTTTTAAATACTTCAGTCCAAAATGTAGAGAAGGTGCTCCTGTTTTCACCATTATAAGAACTGTGATGCACCAGTAATATTTACTCTCATAAAAGTATTGTCATTGTATTGTTCTGTTCTGTTACAATCTTGAGTGACACAAACCTTCTGTTTTACTGCACTACACTTCTCCAGAGGCCAGTTCAGCACACTAGGATCCTCAGTCAAACAAACACTGCAATCGCTTGATAAAAGCCATTCCTCATCCTTTCTCTTAGTATTGGTGCAACTTTTGTATGCAAAGGAGGCGACTTGACAATGAAAGGTGTAATCATCTTAAAGAGAGTCTTCATGAAGGCATGCGTCAGCAAGCTCTCCATTGTCAATTGACCGGGCTTGTGAAGAAGCCTATCTCATTCAACAACCATACAAATTGTACAGCTTAAGGCACATGAAGCAAAATCCATGAGCTGATTGACACAAAATCAGCTCATGTCACTTCACATTATCTGCAAAGTTGTTTTGCTCGTCTGACCACCTCTTCCTACTTTACAGTGAGCACATATATTTCAGTTTCTTCTCTTGTATCTTCCTTACTATTTTACTGTCCCTTTCCCCCATGTGGAGATGTATCCACTGCCAAAACTGCTGTCTGATTATTTAAATTATCTGTAAAACTGTTACATTACTTCATCTAATTGTAAATTTATAAGACGTTCTGTGAGACATTTGTGAGAGTAGCTGAATCTCAGGGCTGGTATGGAATCACACACAGACAGGTCTTCTGTGTGATCTGAGTCCCACTGCTCAGAGCTACAGACTGGTCAAATGGTCACTATTGTAGACACGACCATCGGACCATCGGCCACAAATAATCAATATACTGATCATAGTGTCACTACTGGTGTTTATTACATAAATACTATATATAAATAATAAGATAATTCCACACTCATGTGTGTTATAAAACATTTATAAATTTTGGGAGGCTGACATACAGTAAAGAAAGTAATACTGAAGGGCTGGAAGTCCTAGAAAGGGTTAATAGAAACTTCTTGCATCTGACCTGGAACAGAGCCCACAGCTGCCAGATCAGTGAGCCCTGAGCCCAGTTCACAGAGGAGAACCAGGAGCTCTTCTCTGTCTCTAAGAGACTGGGAGGAAGGAGAAAAGGGGGAGATGTGACTTGAGTCCAGGCTGTTCTGATATTATTCATGAAGCAGCACTGATTGTCTGAATATTTTCTGGTCCTGGATTGTGAGGATAGCGAGCAGTATGGAGTTGAGCTTCAGTCTGAGTGTTAGTCTACACTGTGAATCTGAATGAGAAGAGAATATTGATTTTTTATTCTGCCTCTGAGAATTTTTCTTCTTTGCCAGGTGGTGTTACATCCCCTTTAGATACTCTACACAGACTGCCAGAGAGAAGAGGAGAGAGATGGACAGATAAGAGCACACAGACAGAGAGAGAGATATACGTCTTGATTTACTTTGAAGCAAGTGTTCATTACTTTTCTGGAACAAGTTGTTTCTGAACTTCAAGACATTCATACAACTTCTGAAAGATAAAATACAAATCTTGCTTATCAGGACAGAAGAAATACTGCAAAAAATATGCCAGTGATTTTTTCTCATTTTAACGAAATGTGCAGAAAAACAACAGCAGTGCATCTCCATCATCTTGATTTAGCTTAATACAAATATTCACTTCCTTTTATGAAAATAAAAACCTGTGAAAGATGAAATAAAGTTCTTGATTATTCTTCGTCAGTGCAGAAGAAGTACTGCCAGCTGGCAGCAAAATGCCAGTATTTTATTTTCTTAAACTACATACGTCTGAATGGTGAAAATGTGTCCCTCTGCAGCTATTAAACAAAGAGCTGGTGGTTCAAGCACACTCAGGGACACGCTTCAGATTTTTATGATGTAACATAACCTTCGCTAAAAATTGATGGGATTTCTTCGCAAACCCTCTTGAACTTCCCAGGAAATGTGCGTTTTACTCATGTGGAACTACAACAAGTAAACAATTAAGTACCTAAGTCAATGTCCAAGAAAACCATCTTCACATGGGGAATTTTTCTTCAACTGGCTGTTGGGAGAATTCATTTATACACCCGTTGTATCCTTAGCAAAAATATTTTAAAATTAGAACACAGATTTGTTGGAGAACTTGACAGTCCTTGACAATTATTATTAAATAAGCATTATACAAATGTGCATTGCTATTTTAAATATGTACCTTAATTGTAATATATATAAACATAATTGCTTTGATATGGATGTTCATTTGAAGAATTTGAGGAAACTATCAAGGATCGCAGAACAACCAAAGATACATTTGGGCATTTGCTATTGGTAAAGATTAAAGAGTACCGTAAGTGTGAAGCTTGCATACACACGAGAGAAAAAATCAGTTTTAATGCACTTCATTAAACGGATGGTGTGCTTATCAATCGTGCATAAAACGTACATAGCAGAGAATGGTTTCGATCCCTCAACGTCTGGGTTATTGGCCCAGCACGCTTCCGCTGCACCACTCTTAGGGTGATTCAACACAGCTTTTCTATCTTTGCTTTCGAACAGTGTGCCCAAGATGAAAAGTCTAAGCGGTTAACGCAGACGTCACTTTGAGCGCTTGGTCTTTTATAGTACGAATCATCACACGCTGCTCTACATGGGCGTGTCTTCAAGATCGTTGTGAACCAAAGCTTCTGCTTTCCTAGGCAACTGATTCTTTCGTCGTTAATTCCCAAATCTTCAATGAGAATCAGTGAAATGAAAACCAAACACACTCGCTTCCTAGCGTGAAAGAAAAATGATTGAAGCATTTGAGAAATAGCAAGAGTAGTCTGAACAGCTCCAGCCTATCAATTGCTCTACAAAGAGATCGCTCCCTCTACACCCAGTTTATAACAAATGATTCAGGAAGCACAGCAAAGTTCTAAAAGCAGAGGTTGAAAAGCGTCTGGATACATAAAATGTAAATTTATCTAAGTAACATCTTCAGCTTTGAAAGATTGTAATCCATATATTTTCGTTTTACTCTTTTTTACATAACAGGCTTTCGATAAATAAACTGTATTGTAACGAAGGCTGCATTAGAAAATGTGTATCTACTGTAGCATTGTTAAATAAAAACGGGACATGTGCCAGTCTCGAATTAATCACTCTTTGCAGGCACACTACGGAAACCTGCAGATGTTCGTTGGGAGAAGTGACTCCTGCAAAGAGTGTTAATCGTCGAGAAAAGCACTCCTCGCGGGAATATATTTCCAATTTCTGAAGAGCCGATTTTCGCGATTTTTTCCCCGATATTTTTTTCCGGTGCGGTTATTGATCGCGTTCGAAAGATGATTTTCATAATGGACGTGTTACCTGCAAAGTCACAGTGAAACTGTTAATGGCGAAAAGATTCATAATATTTTTTTTATTAGAATACCCATGTAATTTTTTAGCATTCTTACAAGCAAATTGTTTATGGAAACGCTAGTGTAAATTACAGTGTAAATAGACAGGAGCTATTACTATTTTAAACACTAGTTGTGATAGCTGTAGCTCTTATCTGCATCTGAGTTCCCAGTATGAATACTGTAACGCTTACGGCCGACAGGTACTGTGTAAGAGCCGGCGTACCAGAGCAGGTGACGTCACCGCCCTTCCCTGTGATAGCAGGACCACAGCTACTAGGCTGTAGAGAGATCTCTCTTTAGCTCACGGGGCTAGGTCGCTGCAGAGAGACGCGGAAGTCCCGGGTTCGAGCCCCGGACAGTGTGGGGCCGACCTGAAGCGGCAAGGGCGCCCGCCTGAGCCCCCGTTGCGTTACATTGGTGTCAGAGTGGGATGGGATAGCCCTTCGCCGGGGACGGCGATTTAAGCGGGGGAGAGTGTAACGCTTATGGCCGACAGGTACTGTGTAAGAGCCGGCGTACCAGAGCAGGTGACGTCACCGCCCTTCCCTGTGATAGCAGGACCACAGCTACTGGGCTGTGGAGAGATCTCTCTTTAGCTCACGGGGCTAGGTCGCTCACGCAGGGTTCCGCAGCAGTTGGCCGAATACGAGTACAGCCTGAGGGGGGTGTTCGACGTCGGCGAGATGCCAGACGCTTCAGGTGGGGGCAGTGTAACGCCCTCGCCTGGTGGTGAGGAGGAAGCGCCCCTAGGCGCTCGTAGTACCGCTGGGCATGCTGGGAGTGGTAGCCGGGGAGAGTCTGAGGGTTAGCACGATGACCAGCGGCACTACGAGCGCCTAGGGGCGCTTCCTCCTCACCACCAGGCGAGGGCGTTACAATACTATAGGTTATCATTTATTTGCTCGGGCTAGGATACGTTCCTGTTTCTCAGTTTGATCAAATATGTATATTGTTAAACCCTGCGAATTGAAAAAAACGAAGTGGCGGTGGCTCTGCAGTTTAATCATTTAGCGCTATCTATACAGCTTGCGAAAGATGAAACACAAATCTTGCTTATCAGTGAAGAAGAGGTACTCCCAGCAGGCCAGCTAATACCAGCAAAGTTTTTTTTTCACCCTAACCCAGAGACTGGAGAAAAGCGAGGCGCCTGTGGCTCTGCAGTTTAATCAGTTCGCGAGTTCGGCGGTTAACTGAAAAAATGGTAAACGGAGCTTGCCCCAGCCAATCCTTATTCATTTAAAGAGGAGAAAAATTAACTTTGCCGGCATTTTTACAAGCTATAAAAGATGGCCAAGTGCACAGAAAAAAAACACACTATAGATTATTTTTTGGAGCCGAAGCAGCGATGTCCTTTCCGATTCAATTGATAAAGCTCACCCAGTGAATACTATTAACAGAATGTGAAAGCATGGTCAACTTTGTAACTGCAACCACAGGAAAAACAGCAAGAAGCAGACTCCATTCCCCATTTAAATCTGTCATGCGAGGTATGTTTTTTGAATGCATGAAGTCAATCCCACGATCGCTTTTGAACTTGGACAAAGTACTTCCAAAGGAGCGCTATGCGCAAAGATTTAACAAGCTCAACCCCCGCCAACGATTCGGTGTGAAGAAGCAGAACATTCAAGTTTCACAGACAGAAGTAGCACGCTAGCACAACCAACATTAAAACAGAGGGCACACTACGATTTGCATTGACACAAAAGTGATCTCGGCAGACGTCGTTCCCTGCATAATGCAAAAAGTGGCAAAGCGTATTTGGGTTGAGAGGACGCAAGAAGGTTTTTGTTTTCTGCCTTGATGTCAAGCTGACAAAGTATCTTTAAACACTTTGCTTAGTTTCTCGAGAGACTGCCGAACAGCATAGGATCTACACACACATGAGGAGACTGACGGAACACGTACACATCTTTAGGGTGGTAATTACTTAACAACAGGCTATACACTTATAAGGCTACACAGGACACTAAAACTACTACGACACTATTTATATATGCAGGGTCAGCTGCTGGTCATCGATCTGACCCTCAGACTCTCCCCAGCTACAACTCCCAGCCTGCTCCGTGGTACTATGAGTGCCTAGGTGCTTTTTCTCCTCCTCGAGGGCGTTACAATACTTACGAGGAAGACATCGCTCTCTCCGACCCCCGATATCGTGTCCCGACCCACCGTGCTGGAAGCCGACGCGTGCTGTTATTCCTTTACAGAGCAGAAATGACAACCTAGGAGCCGAGAGATCATTTCAGCATTTGGCAACAATACAGCATTTCCAAAACACAAACGACCAACTCGGAATGACTTGCTTTTGACGCTTTTCAAAGCGTTCTTTGTGCACGACGACTGTGCCGCCTAGCAGATACAAATGGGTTGTGGCATGAAAACGCAAGCGATGTTTATTTTTTGACCGGAAAGGTGCGAATGGAGAACAACTTCTCTCGTCACTCTCTGTGGCGCAATCGGTGAGCATGTCCTGCTATTAACTGAAAGGTTGGTGGTTCAAACCCACCGAGGGACGACTTTCTTCTTATTGTCAATGTAAACACTGTCTCCGCTAAAGCCGAAACCTTCACCCTCTTTATATTTGCAGAAAATGCGAGTCTTTTGCTCGTGTCTAACAACAACACTAGAGACCGGGGAAGTCCAATAGTGATCAACACCGCAACTCCCCAGAAAACCATTTTCACCCATGGAAAAGTATCTTTGAATGGCTGGCGGGAGATATCAGTTATACTCCTGTGGCGTCCTCTGCTAAAATCGTTTAGAAATACAACGCGGAATTGTTTGAGAACTTGACAAGCATTGTTACGTTAGCACTGTGAAGGTGGATGTTGATATTTTAATATATTTACCTAAATTTTAACATAAATATAAAGATAAATGCTGTACAATCTATGCTGTACAATCAAACACAGTTATATTTTGAGTTTCATGCTGATCGTTGTATGGATCCAAAAGAAAATTTTAAAGCTGATACATTTTCGATTGGAATTTGCTTCTAGCTGCAATCGGTATCTTTTACTTTATGTATGGTAGTGGAAATATATTTTTTAAATGTTTTCTAAAGAAGATCTCATGAAGTATTGCCAGGACCTGCCTTTAGCGCTCAGTAGTGATAACACTGTTGATATAGACAGAGAAGAACTGTAAGATGAATTGATGATCTAAGCTAAAATAGCTCTAACACCCCTCCTGTAACAGTGTTCGTATTCATAGCAAGTAATATTCTTTTTCAACCCCGAACGTAGCTTTTGCATTAAGTGTTATGTAACCATTAGCGATTTTGGTAGCTTCTGGAGAGCGCACTTTTTCAACCTGAAGCTTGTAAGAACATTATTCAAGACTCACCATGGCCCAGAGTCGTTCATCGGGACAAGGATTAACATCAATTGAAAGTACTCCAAAATAAAATATTTGACCGAAAAATTACAAGAATAGGCAAGTATTAAAACAACACCATAATTCTTGACTTCCAATCTCTTTCCTGGTTCAGGCCATGTAAAATGACATAATCAGTGGAGTCATGCCGAGGTTGTGAGTTTAAGCCTCACCTGGAGCAGCCAGGTTTTCTGTCTTGACAGGTAAACAGTGTTTTGTGTTATTTGCTAAATGGAGAGAGGATTCTGTGTTAATTGGCTCCTCCTGGGAGAGGTCAAGATGAGAAGTTCACGAGGCTGGTGGTAAATACCCTGTTCAGGAATATCGTGGCTGTAGGGGGTCAGATCTATAGATATAGTAAACACATTAGTGGAGATGGTGTGTCTGCTCTCTGTGTGAGAGCCGGGCGGAAAGAATAATCTGTGGTCTGGGAAGAAAAGACCCTCTTCAGAAGAGCGGCGCTTCTCACAGGAGAGAATGAAAACAAAATCTTTTTCAGGGACGCTGATTTTTCTCTTTGGGGGAATTAAAAGCACTTGTAGTAAGTGACCTCGTGGTGCAATGGTAGCACGTCTAACTCCAGATCAGAAGGTTGCGTGTTCAAGTCATGTCAAGGTCAGCTGCTGTATTTGCAGATTCTGCTGGTGCTGAACCTTGCAATCACACCACATAGGTAATCTGAATGAAATAACAGAGCAGTATAGAACACGCAGTCAGGAGTGTATGCAATGAATCATTTTGAACACGACAAGAGAAAAGGCACACTGCACATCCGTGGAACATGATGTCCGACTTTAGAGACAGTAACATCAGAGATTGGAAATTCTTGGTCCAGGTTGGAGGGTTGCACCGATTCTGAGTCTTGTTAGCTGGAATGGATGGGTTTGGGGGTGTTGATACCAGAGTGGTCCAGGAGGGGGGTGCAGGTGTCTCGGGGGCATTCTTGTTTTTCTCTGAGTTCAGGTTGATTCTGTTGGTTCTGTCACGAATCTCCCTTACGCAGGCACGCGCTCCCGCATTCCCTCAAGCTCTCCCCGTACCAAACGTGCACGCGTCAATCAGTCAAAAATAAAGAAAGGGGCCACAACCACAGAAAGGTCCCCTATTCTTTATTTTTTTATGATTTTTTTAAGATAACACTACAGGTGATACACTGGGACAGGTGGGTCGTCTTCATGGCTCAATAGCATTTCAAATACAACAGCCACACTGCTGAAACCAAGTGTTTTACACACCAGACAGGCCCCCTAACCTTATACAACCTTGCTGTGGCTGTGGCCCCTTTCTTTATTTTTTTATGATGTTTTCAATATGGCACCATTGGACAGGCGGTACATGGGGATAGGGGGTGCTATTCATTAGTCAATAGCCATGAAGAAGACCCTCCTATCGCACTGTGTTACCTGTAGTGTTATCTTCATAAAATCATTACAAAATAAATAAATATATAAAATAAAAAATAAATAAAATATCTTCAGCCCTTTTTTTTGTTCGTGATCATTATTTTCCTTAGTTATGATCAATATTGAACTTTAAAAAAAAAATAAAACGACAATAATGAAACGCAGGCAGATTTTGTAAAAGTGTTAGGAGATGACAGGGTGCCCCTTTGGAATAGTCGTCAGAAAATGTGGGAAAAGGAAAAATACGTAAGCTCTCACACACAGCATAAGAGATTGGAATCTGATTATTAAAAAAAACTACCCGTCTCCCCAGCATTTAACGGTGCTGTTGTTTTTATTTTACATATTGTTAGCATTTTAATGAATTGTTAAAAGACTGATACACACATCGCTAAATACGAAACGTAAAAAAAACCCAACTGTAAGCAATTGACCATTCATATTGCTAAATTTTAAATCCGTGTTTATCTGTGTCCTAGTGCTTGGTGCAGCTATTTTGAAAGCAGAGTCTATGATTTACTGTATTGCAGAAGCGTATTGTTGCCACCAAGGAAAAAAAATCCTGAGTTATCGTAAATAAGAAATACTAAATTATCTCCTAATAACGAGATAGTAACGGTATCATATTTGTGTATGAACAACCTGTTACATTTGTAATGGCAGTACCTACAGGCTATCGAAAGGTTTGCTGGCACTGTGGGTTTAGTGTTCCTGACAATGTGCACGCTGAGAAATGCGTACGGACTGACTTTCTTCTCGCAATGAAAATGTTACCGCTTGTACCTCATGTAAACAGTTTTAACCATTAGCACACTCATATATATCCTGAATCAAGAACTAATGTGACCTGGAATCCATTGTACCGATTCAAACTGAAAGTCAGATATTTAGTCTCAAAACTACATAACTCAGGATTTTATTTTTTTCCTTGATGGCAGCATTGGCTTCTGTAATTTAGATTCAACCACTGAAGAGGCTGGTTTTGTGTTTTTAGCTATTGAACATAACTGGTAAGTTTAAGCCAATTCTTGTTACTCTTTCCACTCGAAAGAGCTGTATTAATACCGGCGCACCTGTCTCCACAGGAAAGTTATTGCTGTTCCCAAACCAATGTACTGCAGCTTGTGGCCACGTGTTCCTGCTGTCAGCCTGTGATACCATGTTCGTCCACCGCTAGAAATATTACTGCTCCAGTACAGTAGTAAAAGAGGAAACAAATGCAACCACCGTTTAGAAAAAACACACACGTCTCAGGCCTTAACCATGACAAGGATGGGATTTGAACCTAGACGAGCAGAGCACAATGGATTAGAAATCCAAAAAGTGACTCCTGTTTAATTTCTTTTCGCTTGCTCGATTTGTCGTACGCTCCTCAATCCTTACAACCGATAAACAAAACGGCTTCATGTGCCACAGCATTCTGCTGCAGGTACGGTTTGCACAGTGTATTAGGCGAACCCGAATGAAATATTTCAAATATGTGAAGAATTTCATGAAACTTTGCAAAAAGAAGATCACAGCCAATGTCAGCAATTCGGAGCCTGTAGGCAGCTTCAACAGAACAAAACGATCTGAAGCCGCAATTCTTTCATAGAGTGTATTGTAACACTCTAACCATGCTGTTGCTATTACTGCTATCTGCCGTTGCTTTAAACTCTACTCAGCGGGCAAGTAAAGTTGTACAAGGAGTAGACTACTTTGAGCCGTCCAAATTCCATTATGTGAATTTAAGCTTTTTTTATTATTAATAACAGCATTAGTAATACAATGCGTGCTCAGAAACGTTACTTATTAGCTTATGAAGCAACAGTGTTTCGACAATTTGCGGTCTTCAAAAAGTAAACGCTGAAGTTTTTATACTTCCTTGTGAGCAGATCACCTTTGATTTAGAAAAGGAAAACTTACTCCCCTGTTGCTTTCATTGCAATATCTGAATCGAGACCCAAGCGCTAAGAAAGCTGAATAACGCAAAAGTCATAAACCCGATTTTTAATTTAGATACACATTTTCTAATGCAGCCTTCATTACAAGACAGTCTATTTCTCTAAAGCGTGTTATGTAAAAAAGAGAAAAACGAAAATATATGGATGACAATATTTAAAAGATGAAGATTTTACTTTTGAGAAATTGTCATTTTATGTATCCAGACGCTTTTCAACCGCTGGTTTTAGAACTTTGCTGTGCTTCCTGTTTCATTTTCAGTGTTATAAACTGGGTGTGGAAGTAGCGATCACTTTGTAGAGCAGTTCATAAGCCGGAGCTGTTCAGACTACTCTTCTTATTTCTCAAATGCTTCCATCATTTTTCTTTCACGCTACGACGCGAGTGTGTACATGTGTTTGGTTTTCATTTCACTGATTCTCATTGAAGATTTGTGAATTAACGACGAAAGAATCAGTTGCCTCGGAAAGCAGAAGCTTTGGTTCTCAACGATCTTGAAGACACGCCCATGTAGAGCAGCGTGTGATGATTCGTACTATAAAAGACCAAGTGCTCAAAGAGGCGTCTGCGTTTACCTTTGAAACTTTTCATCTCCGGCGCACTTTTAGAAAGCAAAGATAGAGCAGTTGTGTTGAATCACCCTCTGACAGCTGTCAGCAGAGTGGCGCAGCGGAAGCGTGCTGGGCCCATAACCCAGAGGTCGATGGATCGAAACCATCCTCTGCTATCTACACTTTATGCACGATTGATAAGCACACCATCAGTTTAATGAAGTGCATTAAAACTGATTTTTTTCTCTCGTGTGTATGCAAGCTTCACACTTACGGTACTCTTTCATCTTTACCAATAGCAAATGCCCAAATGTATCTTTGGTTGTTCTGCGATCCTTGATAGTTTCCTCAAATCCTTCAAATGAACATACATATCAAAGCAATTGTGTTTACATATATTACAATTAAGGTACTTATTAAAAATATCAACGCACATTTATATAATGCTCATTTAATAATAATTGCCAAAGATTGTCAAGTTCTCCAACAAATCTGTGTTCTAATTTTAAAATATTTTTGCTAAGGATACAACGGGTGTATAAATGAATTCTCCCAACAGCCAGTTAAAGAAAAATTCCACACGTGAAGATGGTTTTCTTGGACATTGACTTAGGTACTTAATTGTTTACTTGTTGTAGTTCCACACGAGTAAAACACAACAGATTTCCTGCAACATTCAAGAGAGTTTGCGAAGAAATCCCTTCAATGTTTACATCATCACAATCTGAAGCTCGTCTTTGAGTGCGTTTGACCCACCAGCCCTTTGTTTAACAGCTGCACAAGGACACAGTCCCGTTGCTTGTCACAACTCACATGTTTGTAGTTAAAGAAAATAAAATACTGTCATTTTCCTGCCAGCTGGCAGTATTTCTTCTGCACTGACCAAGAGTAACCAAGAACTTCATTTCATCTTTCACAGGCTGTAATCTACAGAAAAGGAAGTGAATACTTGTACAGTATTAAGCTAAATCAAACCGACGGAGATGCACTGCTGTTGTTTTTCTCCACTTTTCGTTAAAAGGAGAAAAAATCACTGGCATTTTATGCAGTATTTCTTCTGTCCTGATAAGCAAGATTTGTATTTTATCTTTCAGAAGTTGTATGAATTTCTTGAAGTTCAGAAACAACTTGTTCCAGAAAAGAAATGAACACTTGCTTCAAAGTAAACAAGACGTATGTCTCTCTCGCTGTGTGTGCTCTTATCTGTCCATCTCTCTCTCCTCTTCTCTCACTCTGACAGTCTGTGCAGAGTATCTGAAGGGGATGTAACACCACTTGGCAAAGAAGAAAAATTCTGAAGCAGAATAAAAAAAAAACATTATTCTCTTCTCAGTCAGATTCACAGCTCAGACTCACACTCAGACAGAAGCTCAACTCCGTACTGCTCTCTATCATCACAATCCAGAACCAGAACATATTCAGACAATCAGTGCTGCCACATGAACAATATCAGTCAGAACAGCCTGGACTCAAGTCACATCTCCCCCTTTTATCCTTTCTCCCAGCCCTCTTAGAGACATAAAAGAGCTCCTGGTTCTCCTCTCTGTGAACTGGGCTCAGGGGTCACTGATCTGGCAGCTGTGGGCTCTGTTCCAGGTCGGAAGCAAGAAGGTTCTTTTAACCCTTTCCAGGACTTCCAGCCCTTCAGTATTACTTTCTTTAATGTATATCAGCCTCCAAACATGTTTTTTAAGTGTTTTATAACACAAGTGAGTGTGGAATTATTTTTGTATTTATGTAATAAACACCAGTATTGACACTCTGATCAGTATATTGATTATTAGTAGCCAAAGACCGATGGTTATGACTACAATAGTGACCAGTTGACCAGTCTGTAGCTCTGAGCAGTGGGACTCAGATCACACAGAAGAAGACCTGTCTGTGTGTGATTCTACACCAGCCCTGGGATTCAACTGCTCTCACAAGTGTCTCACAGACTGTCTTATAAATGTACAATTAGATGAAGTCTTGTAACAGTTATACAGTTAAGTGAAATCATCAGACTACCTATAGAAGTGAGAGCTTGGTGGAAATAAAACCAGTATACACCTCCAGGATCACGAGTCTGATCCTCCTGGCTCTTATACTCTGAAGATTCGTGTAAAACCCTTAAAAGTGCTTATTTCAGGGACTCGTGCTCGTTCTCTACTGCTCCACACGGGTACGCTTTGTAACGCATTAATCTGTGAAGTAAACTATTTTTTTTCTGTTTAATGAATTTCATTCCTCGGTTTGTCGCTCTCCTTCTCCAACTGTTATAAATCGCCTCTCTTCACAGCCCGGTTTAGTTTTTTTGGAGATGTTATATTTGTATGAAAACCAGGAGTCTCCTCCAGCAGAGATGCGCTATTTTGTTTTAAATTTTTTAATAAACGTATAGAATTTACAAATATTACTACAACCAGAAGATCAGAAACATGTACAAGAGAAAAAAACACAACAGAAAAAAAAACATTTAACCACCAGAGGTAATGAAGTAAATTATGTGATCAAATTGTATTTTTACATATATCATGTTTTCCTTGCTTTATTATTTCTCAGTTATTTATAGAATTTAAATAGTGTTTCAACATGCATGCGTTTCCTGTATTAAATAAAGATCAGCACTCACTTTTTTACAAAACAAAAAAAACGCTTTTGTTTTTGCAACATTTCGAGTACCTCTGGCATTCATGAAAAAGACACACAAAAGCAGCATGTCAGAATGTTTGTCAGAATAAGCGCTGTGACGTCACTGACACCAGCCAGAGCGCCGGGATCAGAGAGAGAGACTGCGGGAGGCGCACGGAGAAGAGTTATTGATCACTTATCTATCGACAACCAATTATTTAAACTGAAGAACCGTAGAAAAATCGATTAACTTCACCGATTGGTGAGTACTGATTCATTTCTTGACCCTGTTTAAGTATCTAGAAAACAGTTAATACTGTATCGACCAATTACCATAGTGCATTTAGGGTTAATAATGTTCAATCCGAAATTAAACAATGATTACTCATATTATTATTTAGGTAACTGTATCCTAGAGCTAGAAAATGATATTTCAAGTTCATAAATGTATGTAAGTAACAGTTTAAATGCATTTTTCCAGTGTTTATAAATCATAAGAATGGTAATCACGGCAACAGGCGCCCCGTCACTCCTCGCGTATAAGTGTCTCGCATTTGTCACAGAGAGCGGTGTGATGTCACGGGTAGCAACTAATACTAATATCAGTGTCTTCATGTTAATATTAGTGAGATTACAACTGGTAGTTTTAATGCTAGTGTTCATGTGAGTATCAATGACAGTGGCACTACTGATTGTTTTAGTTTTAATGTTCATATTCATGTTAATATTAATTATAATTATAGTGTTACTGTTGAAGTATTAGTAGTATTTATATTTGTGTTAGTTATCGTGTATCTGTAGATAAGTGTGTTTGTGATATCTGTGCATGTGTGGGTGCATGTCTGGAAGTGTGTGGTGTCTGTGTGTGTGTGCGCTGTGTGTCTGTGAATGTGTGGGTATGTGTCTGTGAGCTTGTTGTGTCTGTCAGTGTGTAGTTTTATATTTGTAAGTGTATGTATGGGCATGTCTGTCAGTGTGTGTAGTGTCTATGTGGGTATTAATGATGATAGCATTACTGATAGTTTTAGTTTTAATGCTAGTATTTATGTAATATTAGTGATACTTATAGTGTTAACACTCATCATCATCATGTTAGGTTTCATGAGAGTATTACTGTTATTATAAGTATTATTAGTCTAGTATTAGTTTTTGTCAGTGTTAGTAACAATGATAATGTAAGTTTTGGTGATAGTGTTACTGTTGTAATATTAGCAGTATCTGCATTAGTGTTAGTTATAGTGTATCTGTACCTAAGAGTGTATGCGGTGTCTATGTGCATATATAGTGTCTATTTGTGTATCTGTGAGTCTGTGAGTGTATATATGTGAGTGTGTGAGTGTCTGATTGTGTGTATAAATGTGTGATGTGTCTGTGAGTGTAAATGTATGTGAGAGTGTAGGTGTACAGTATATCTATCAGTGTGTGTGAATGTGTGTGTAGGTGGGCTTGGGTTCCACTGATGTGTCTGACAGAAGTGACCCATCAACAGGTGTTGAGTTCCAGAGCCGCTTGCAAATAAAAAGACTTTCTAGAGTCCAGGCCAATGTCCAGAGAGCTGTGAGTTCTCTGTTTTTATCAGTATTAGTAATAATGACAGAAGTAATTCCCACGCAAATGATTATTAACCAAAACAGACATCAGAAAATATCGCCTTTGCAATGATGTCACTCCTCTTCTTCATGAATTTTCTTTAATGACAGGACATTTCTCTGTCTGAGTGCCAGCTGCGAATAGTGTGACAAGCCATGTATTTCCAATATTTTCTAGTTCAGTTATTTATCACATACAAAATATTATTCTCATTGAGAATATTTTACCTGCAAAGTCACAGTGAAACTACTACGGCGAATGAACTTTTTATGGGTGGAAAACGTTCAAAAGACTTAATGCTCCAGGGAAGGCTTGAAAACACAACCTCATTATAACTCCACTGTGCACAGCTACATGCATACCACACACTGACCAACTGTGCCACTGGACCTCTCTAAGGCAGGCTCCTACACCGATTGTAAAACTGACACAAACGTAGGGCGAAACAAAGGGTTTTGGCTGTGTATACATCTCCACATGGGGGAAAGGGACAGTAAAATTGTAAGGAAAATAAAAGAGAAGGAACTGAAATATACAGTATGTGCTCACTGTAATGTAGGAAGAGGTGGTCAACAAGCAAAACAGCTTTGTGGATAATGTGAAGTGACATTGTTTTGTGTCAATTAGCCCACAAATTGTGCTTCATGTGCCTTAAGCTGTGCAATTTGTATGGTTGTTGAATGAGATTGGTTTCTTCACAAGCCCGGTCAATTGCCAGATGAGAGCTTGCCGATGCACTCCTTCATGAAGACTTTCTTTAAGATGATTACACCTTTCATTGTCAAGTCGCTTCCTTTGCATACAATAGTAGCACCAACACTAAGAGAAAGGACGAGAAATGGCATTTATCAAGTGATTGAAGTGTTTGTTTGACTGAGGATCCTTGTGTGCTGAACTGTCCTCTGGAGAAGTGTAGTGCAGTAAAAGAGAAGATTTGTGTCACTCAAGACTGTAACGGAAATGTGAGAAATGTGACAAGAACACATCGAACTTTTTCCATATGTGAAGGAAAATGCTAAAGAAACTTTTTCCTGAAAACTTTGAAAATTTAAGTTTGCGTGCTTTATATACTGTATATTCTTTACTTTACTTTATATACTTGGGGCGGAGCAGTGCCTCTGTGGCTAAGGATCTGCACCTGTGGTTGGAAGGTTGCTCGTTCAAATCCCTCTGCTGGCAGAGGAATCCTACTCTGTTGAGCCCCTGAGCAAGGCCTGTAACCCCAACTGCTCCAGGGCACCATACAATAGCAGACCCTGTGCTCTGACCCCAGGCTCTCTCCTTATTTGTGTGCCTCATGGAGTGCAAGCTGGGGTATGCAAAAAGATAATTCCTAATGCAATAAATTGTAAAGGGTTAATAAAGTGATGTTATTATTATTATTATTCCTTATAGCAGAGCAAACAAATTGTTACAAAAAAAACAGCTAATGTCCACCAGCGGAATTAACATTAATATACTGTAAAGTGCTGTTACTTGGGAGTGTTAACCTA